>NC_132859.1:27723972-28080222 GCF_048164855.1 Canis lupus baileyi | reverse complement strand
TTAGCAAATGACTCAGATCTGCTAGAGTACTAGAGCCGGCAGGCACCAGCTGGAGAGAGCTCATTGGTAAATACTCAGGAATTCTGCAAACTGGTTTGGTAACTTGAAACTGGCCATGCTGGAAGTATTCATAGCATGGAAATCAGCAAATACCACGTATCAGAGCTTCCCCCTTACCCCCCGGAGATCTGGCTTACCCCTTCATCACAGCTCAAATCCAAAGCTCCCTTTCTGATTTCTCCCCCAAATTCCAGACCCATTATTGCCAACTACATTCAGAACATCTCTACTCAAATTCATGAAGTTCAAAAGAGAACCCATTATATTGTCTCTCAGGTATGACCTTGCTAGTGCATTCTGTACTTCTGTTAACAATTTACCATCTTCCCAAACACTATAACTCAAAACTTCACAATCGTATTTGACACTTCACTCAATAATAACAAGAAAAAATACAGGGAACAAAAAGGGGAATTATTCAAGTGGCATTAATTTAACACATTATGTCAGCCCCTGTGATTAGCTCTTTACAAGCGTTCTCACAACATCTCTTGAAAGGAGAAATTATTCCAGTTCTGCAAATGGAAAACTAAAGGTCAAGGAAGTTATATTACTTACCCAAACTTATGTAGTTATTAATTTTCAGAACTATGATTTGAATCCAGGGCCCTCTTAGTACAGAAACCATTCTTAAACCCAAATGTCCTATTTGTAAACAATCAGCTGCTAAATTTGGTCCTTCAGCCCTTTTGTCACTATTTTTCTGGAGATATTATTTATATATAATGAAATGTGGAAATCTTTTCTTTAGATTTTTATTTATTTATTAGAGAGAGAGAGAGACCACAGAGGGAGAGGGAGAGCAGACTCCCTGCTAAGTGGGGAAATCGCTGCCAGGGGGGCTAGATCTCAGGCTCCTGAGATCTGGCTCCTGAGATCATGGTCTCAGCGAAAGGCAGACACTTAACCGACTGAGCCACCCAGGAGCTCCTGAAATGTGAAAATCTTAAGTGTACATTCACTGTGTTGACAAATTTATACACTTGTGTCAATTCACACTTCTGTTTGAACATAGAATACTTTCATCCCCCTCAGAAAGTTTCCTTCTTCCTTGTTTCATTCAATCCACTCTGGAGAGTAACGACTGCTTTGATTTATTTTATCACGAAAGGGTTTTATCTGTTCAGATAAATTTCATGATACATGAAATCATACAGCAAACTCTCTTTTGTGGAAAGCTTCCTTAGCTGAGCATTTTGAGAATAACCCATGTATATTGTATATTTACATATATCAATATTTTTTGTCTTTTTATCACTGAGTAATATTCCATTGTATCAATAAATCAGTTTATCTACCATTTTACTGACAGACATACGAATGATTGGCTATTATGAATAAGGATGCTATGAATAATCTCGTACAAGTCTTTTTGTTGACATATGTCTTCATTTCTTTTGGGTGAAACTTAAAAGTAGAAGTGCTAAACAGATTTGGGTATGTTTGTATGAGATATTTCATACTGATTTCCAAAATGGTTTCATCATTTTATGTTCTGACTACCAGGGTTACTTCCTGATAATCCCATTGTAAGTTGAAAATATCCTAAGTTGAAATGCATTTAGTATACCTAACTTACCAAACATCAAAGCTTAGCCTAGCCTACCTTAAACCTGTGCTCAAAATAATTAGGCTAATTATAATAATAATTTAGGCTATAGCGGGCAAAATTATCTAACACAAAGCCCATTTTATAGTGAAGTGTTGAATATCTCATATAATTAATTGAATACTGTACTGAAAGTGAAAAACAGAATTGTCACACATAAGTGTATTGGTTGTTTACCCTGGCGATCACGTGGTTGCCTGAGAGTTGTGGCTCACTGCCACTGCCCAGCAGAACGAGAGAGGATCCTACCACGTGTGACTAACTGGAAAAAGATCAAGTTTCAGAATCTGAAGTTCTGTTTCTACTGAATGCATATTGCTTTTGCCTGATCGTAAAGTCAAAAAATTAAATTGAACCATCGAAAGTTAGGGACCATCTGTATGTGATGATTCCAGTTACTCCACATTCTTGCCAACACTTAGTACGTATTGTCAGTTTTTTTAATTTTAGCCATTCTGGTGAGCGTGTAGTGATAACTCATTGGCTTTGATTTACATTTCCCTAACGACATTTCCCTTACGATTTCTGAAGTAGACCTAGACATTGAGGAAAACACAAGAGTAGCAGGAATGTGTCTTCATGACTATACAGAAGGCAAAAACTCCTTTGACAGGGCCCAGAAAGCACTAACTTAAAAATATCTATAGATCTATAATATATTTATATCATATATTAAAATATATATCTTATTCACACACACATGCACATATACACATACAGTGGACTTCATCAAAGTTAAAACCTTAAGAAAACGAATAAACAACCCATATCCTGGAGTAAATACGTACATACAAAGCACTTACACCCAAACCATATAAACAACTCTTCAACAAAAAAATGTTTAAAAATTCGATGGGGGGATTATGGGCAAAAGACTTGAACAGACATTTCACAAAGGAAGATCGACAATGGCCAAAAAAGTACATGAGAAAATTCCTCAGGGTACATCATCTTTACCTTTTTTAGGAGCCAATCATTTTTTATTTTGTACTACGGCTTCTGTAAGTATAACTCCCAACCCAAACTGTAAACCACTTGAAAGCAAAATGAACATTTGAGGCATCTTTTGTACCAGAGTATATATACATGTGGAGACAGGAAAGGCTCACAAATATTTTTAAATGGTTGACCAAATGAATTAAAAATGCATGTCATAATTTTAGCTGGTCATTAATATTGTAAGCAAATAAAGCAGTAACATGAGAGCAGCACCAAGAAAGAAAAAAGACAATAGATAACCAGAGGAATAAGCAAACCTAAGGGGGAAAAAAAAGTATTTCCCACAGACAGTTGAAGTGACATTTTAAATGTTAGTGTAAAATACAAGAGGAAATAGAGTTAGTAAAATAAAACGACAACGATAATGTGAAATAAAGCTTTCCAAAAATAAGACACCTACTTTTTTGCATGGGCAACCCATCTCTGTGTGAGTAATTTTGCATCTATGAAAGCCCAGGGGAAGCTATCAGACCAAAACAGGAAGCTGTGCATGTGCTCTCAGGCGGAAGTCACCAAGACATGGCTCTTGTGTACTCTGATGTGCAACCTGCTTGCCAGAAGACTCAGATTCCTTGTCGAAAAATAGACCCCAAAAATGCAGATGGCAGCATTACTGTATCACAATAGTGTTTTCAGATTCGGGTGACATCTTGGAATTCCCAGCATACCACAATTTTAACTCCTATAGGGCATGACCTTTCTGAAATAAAATTTGTTCACTGAGGCACATGTGAATGGCTTGTGCAAAACTTGTTTATCCCCATGACTCATGAGCCATTGTTCAATATTTACAGTAACTCTAAAAAGGAATTTTCTAGAACCGAGGCTTATCCAGGCCATCTTCATAATTATTTTTTAAAAAAGAATGCACTCTCTGTTCCAGATGATATCCTCAAGAACCAGTTCTTTTCAGGAAAAGGGAGAGAGAAAGAAAGAAAGAAAAAAAAGAAAGAAAGAAGAAAGGAAGGAAGGAAGGAAGGAAGGAAGGAAGGAAGGAAGGAAGGAAGGAAGGAAGGAAAAGAAAGAAAGAAAGAAAGAAAGAAAGAAAGAAAGAAAGAAAGAAAGAAAGAAAGAAAGAAAGAAAGAAAAAAAAAAGAAAGAAAGAAAGAAAGAGGAAGAAAGAAAACCTGAAAAATTCCAAGGAGCTTATTTATATCCCAAATTTCAAACTAATTTGTATAAATCATTGAATTCCCATGTGAAAGTAAGATTGGTTCTTTTCTCTTTCCTGATCAGAGCTTTGACACATGTGGAAGTTTCTGACCAATAGAAGTAATTTTCATGACTTTTCCTTTTTGAGACTCTCTGGAGGAAAAAAAAAGCAAGCTTACTGAATAAATTAAATTACATTTCATGACTAGAGCAGTAAACAAGAGGATTAGAGGGACACTCTGGGTGGGGTTCATACAGGTCCTGGGAAAAGAAAGAAAAACGGAAATTTTTTAAAAAGAAAGAGATTGAAGAGTTAAAAGATTTAGAAGACTCTAAAAAAAATGACATTCCAGAACTGTAAGATGTGTGTGTGTGTGTGTGTGTGTGTGTGTGTGTGTGTGTGTTTATGGAGTAGGAAGCTCCAGGAGGGGAAGTTAGGAAGGAGGGAGTATATAAGACTCAGAGAAAATCAAACCTTAAGTGAAAGTTGTCATTTTTGTCAGAAAAAACTTGGTGGATAAATATATCTATCTCTACTCAGACAAAACATACCAAGACAATTAGCAGAACTCCTTAAAGAATATGACCTCACCTGCAATGCTATCTCAGAAACCTTATTCTCCAATTATAGAACCATCTAGCACACCATGAATACACACACATTTTAACATGTTAACACAGACCCAACGCCACAATAATAGGCATAAGGGAAAGAGACAGGATGGAAATTGCAAAATGGCAGAGTTTTCTTAAACACATTGGATGGACATACACACTTCAAACCAATCTCTTGAAGTCTCACTTCTTTCTCAAGTTTTCTCAATGAAAAGCTAATAAGAAAAGAAAGTGTCTGTGGCCAGGGTTGGGAGAAAACAGAAAAGTAAATCTTTCAAAGTTCTGAAGTGATATCAAGGCAAAGGCACATTCAGTCCAGGTATTACTATTTTTGTCTTTCCAACCTGTAAATAGAGAACACGTGCTCAAGGCTCCTCTGTTCTCCTTGACCACCCTCTCCCAGTGCAAACTTGCCTTAGATTTTCCACAAATGTGACGCATTCCTATAAAAGCTACATGTATATAATTTTTTAGATCTGTCATATTTTTAAATGCTCAAGGAGAGCCTATCATTTGAAGGATTTCCCTTAGTTTATACATGTCTAAGTTCCAATTTGGGCATTTGGGACTTCTATAAAATGTAGTGTATCAGAATAGTGTTCCATTTCAGAATCAGTGAATGGCTTTGCTACACCAGAATGTCAGGCTTCAGCATGTTATTTCTGTATTTTAATTCAAATCCTTTATGTGACTACCTATCCATTTCTAATTTGAATTTTGCTGGGTGGTTTAAAGCTTTTAAGTCCTTTCACATCTATTCTTTAAGATGCTTAGTTTAGCATCTTGCATTTTCCCGCCAGGGTTTTCTTGTGCATAATTCTTTGGCACGCCAGGTGGCAGGTTCTGAAACAGTTGTTGGGCTTTCTGTGGCCCCCAAACTCTCCCAAGGAATATAGGCAACTTGGGAGCATCCTGGAGGATTTGGTGCCTGGGGTAACGTGTGCTGTTTGTTTAGTACATTAGCACCTCAGAAAAAGATCGTAAAGAAGGTGTTCCTGATGGCGTGGAGCACAAAAATAGGAAGCAGAGTGGATCTGTTTCAGCACTAGTTGGTGCTCTGTCAGCAGTATCCAAATGTTAGACTCTAGTTTAAAATTGATAACCTCAATGTTTTTAGCCAGTGTTTCCAATGTTTGAAGATACGGGTTAGAAGATGTCAGCTGGAATCCATGATCTTGGAGGGGCTTTTAATGAGAATGTGGTGGATTTGGTCAGACATGACTCGAGTGCCTTGTCTTATTCTTTTGTGCTCCCTTTGCAGGAATGTGGAGCAAATTTTCCAGGGACTTCGGTTCTCACGTAGATTTTTTTTTTTTAATTCTGTGCTTTAGCAATAAATCTATAATGACCATTATGAGGCCTAAATATATGAAACATGAATGGTGAAAAGGCCACCTGCATTATGGTAGTACCAATAATAGCTACCAGTTCTGCATGCTAACTAGGGCGCAGCCACAAGACTAAGTTATTTACATACATCTAATCTGTATAATAAGGCTGTAACTTGGGTGCTCTTATGGATATTCTACAGATAAAGGAACTGAGCCTGTACATTACTGAAAATATGTGTCACCTTGACCTCAAAGCCTCAGTTTTTGACCATTACACTTCCCTGCCTCTCTCTGCAATACATTTAAGTTTACTTTGAAAAGCTGCAGCACTCTATAAATGTCAGGTGGTATTATCGCGGCTGTTGGAAAGAAGTTGAATTCTTGCACTATTCTTACTGCCACAATCTAAAGGAAGAAATGCCTTAAAGTGGTTTGAAGGGTGCAGCTATCCTTGTGAGTCACTGAAGTGCACCTAGCCTGTGGGAATTAGGTGCAGGACTACTTCAGAACTAGTGGTTTATGATTTCAAGAACTCCAGTTAGAGGCCAATGTCACCAGAAACTGCTGCCATCTACTTCTGAGTGTGGGGAAGAAAAAGCCTTGATGAAAAGTAAACAAAACAGCTACTTCAAGGCTGATGAAGGCCTGCCTGGGATGTCTGTATTTTGCTGCTGTGGTTGCAAAGAAAATGTTTGCATTTTGAGAGCACTTCAAAATAAGTTCATTTACCCGCTCCTTGGAAGATCCCTATATGCTAAGGTTTCTCAAGGAAAGATATTGTTTCTGTGACACCACAAGTTGAAGACATTTGGTTCCATTATCCATCACTGTTATTTAGTAGTTAGAAATTGATTGAAGGCCAAAGGTCAAGACTCCTGAAGCAGAAAATTCAAACAATGTGTTCAGTACTGGGGTAACACTCTCCGATTCATGAAACTATGACATCTCAGAGTTTAAGACCTATTGTGTTCTTATATTTCTCTACGAAAAAATACTATTTGTCAGTATTCCCTGAAATAGAAGTACACATCACTACTGAGACATGAGACTGCTTTTGCTAACAAGTGGATAATTTGGGCAGCAAAAAGCAATTGCAAGTTATCAATAATTGCTTTGTTAAGCAAACAGATTTCAGCAATTTCTCTCCAGTAAAATATTGCTTTCGTGACATCAACCCTTTAGCTGAAAAGAGGAATTAATCTGTTGTTGAGGCAACTAAAGTGATCTTAATTATAGCTGTGAATTTGGTCTCATCCATAGATTAGGGGAACTATTTTGTTGATCTTAATGGATTCTTGAATTTACAAGAATTTCCTCTCTTTCTCTTTCTGTCTGTCTGTCTCTCTCTCTCCTTTCTTCCCTCCCTCTTTGTCTTAGTTGTACAAGAATCTCCAGCTGAGCTAAGCTGGTATAGTAAATGTCTATTAAAGCATTCAAATATTTACCCCTCTACCACCATTAGTAAGCACTGTTTTGGAGCAAACACAACAATACACAGCCTCTGTCACTTGAGAGGAAATGTCAATACATCCTTGTTGACAAGGGAAGCTACCTATGATCACACATATGGGGCGGTGTGGCAGGGGGGACAGGGGAGCAGATGGAGTGTGCTTGGGTAAGAAAGGTGAATATGCAAACGTGGTGACCATGCAAGCCAAAAGTGGCTCAAGACCTGCAATTGGAATATGAGACAGAGCTATGGTGCATAAGTAAATCCGCTTCTGTTTTTTAAATTCTTATTTAAAAATTCAATGGAGAGACTACCTGGGTGGCTCAGTTGGTTGAGCACCTGCCTTTGGCTCAGGTCATGATCTCAGGGTCCTGGGATCGAGTCCCGCCTTGGGCTCCCTGATTCTCCTCCCTTTCCCTCTACCCTCTCTGCTACTTGCACGCGCTTGCTTTCTCTCTCTCTCTCTCTCTCTCTCAGTCTCTGTCAAATTAATTAATTAATTTTTAAAAATTCAGTGGAGAAACTGTCCCTGGTTTCTCATTTCAGCTTTTTAATTTTTCTCTGTCCTAAAGGAGTCTAATTCCTTATTGTATACAATGCAAACTTGTTTCGTGTTATTACCAATTTATCTCATTTTGTTTTAAATTGTACTCTCCTTTGTTCTAAAGGGGAAACCTTGAAAATTTAAACTTCCCTAAGGACAATATGGTGGAGAAATCATGGTATTTTTATAACTTCTATCAGTCTATATATCTTTAGATACAATTTAAAAGATTACAGGGTTCTATGTAAATTGTTATTCCTAAGTTAATGATCAAGTGCTTTGGTCAATTAATGCATACTTTCAGCCTTCAAACAATGTGGAAAAGCCCTTAAAATATTTCTGACAGAAGTAGCTAAAACACAGTGTTAGTGTGTGTATGTGTGTGTGTTTATGTGTGTGTGTACACACACATCCCTTAGGTTTGGGTTAGAAGCCAGAATGAGAGTTGAAAATTAAAACTAATAGGCAAAGTCTCAAAAATCTAAGTTTTGTTTTCAGTTAGAATCTTAAAGAAGGGTTTGAGTGGTTCCTATTCTATCTAAAACGGTTTGTTCATAAATAATGAATGTTAGAAAGGCTGAACGCCTAAAGTCCCTTTACATCCAAAAGAAAATTTATGATCCCTTCAAAATTTTAAATCATTTCAGACTGGGTAAAAAGAATACCTTTAGGTATTATTCTTGACCTAAGTTCTACTCTGGCAACTTGCTAGAATTATATTCCATATAAGGCAGAGTTAATCAACCTCAGCACTATTGGTACTTTGGACCAGATAATTCTTTGTTATCAGGAGTTGTCCTGTGAATTATGAGACTTTTAGCAATATTCCTGGCCTCTACCCACTAGATTCTAGTAGCAACTCTACTATCACATGTGAGAATCAAAAACGTCTCTAGGCATTACCAAATATTCCTTGGGAAAGATGGGAAGAAAATCATCTCAGTTGAGAACCACTGATAAAAGAATTCCTATGTAGTGTGTGTGTGTGTGTGTGTGTGTGTGTGTGCGTGTGTGTGTTTGGTGGTGGTAGTGATGATACCTAACTGTAAAATAATTTCAATTTCAATTTGGTACTACACTTTGAAAACAATGGCCACAACACTTGTTATCTTTCATAAGAGGTGGAGAACAATTTCCCTCCCTTTGACTCTTGCTTTCCCTTGTAAAATGCTTTGATAAAAAGAATGTGCATAAGTGACATTATGTGACATCTGAAGCTAGGCCTTGAGAGGTCTTACAGGTTCCATATTGCTGTCTTGGAGTGCTACCCCTTCTAGATTAAAGCTGACCAAAAGAGAAATTCATGACATTTTTGGTAGGTGGAGGTAAAGCTCTGCCATTATGCTCTGAAGGTTTTCATGGTGAGACGCAGTGAGAAATACATGGAGAGATGCCAGTGGATCCCACTATATCCTTGCTCCCCCTACCTTGTGTCCAGTTCTTCTTCCAAACTGCTGGTCCTGTTGATCAACAGCTACCCCAACCCCACTGCCTGAAGTGGAGGCAACAGCTTGCATGCATTCTGTGCCAACTCCCCTTCATAATACAACTTCTGCATCTGGACGTGCTTAGCTTCCAGATTTTCCTATAAGCTATCACTTGTTCTTTTGTATAGTGTGTCAGAAGGGCTGGCTAGTAGTTTTCATCTGATCCTTCAAGTATTCCTTTTTGGAATTCTCTTCATCTTCTCTCATATTTGTGTATGGTCTTCCAATAGTAGACTTTTTATATCATGGTGCTCAGAGTACTTCTCACTTCCCAACTGAACCTTGGAAATAGGATAACACAGTTCAGAAAGAAGTAGAAAGGATTTGATTTTACTGTGGCTACTCTGTGTGATCACACTTAATTTGGGGGATCCCATATATGTTAGATTTCCTACCATCAATGAGGCTGGAAAATGTCTTACAACGCCATATTCATTCATTCTTCATTTGGTCATGGAGAAGCAGAGGTTGGGAGGAAACATTAAAAAATCAGTTCTGCTCCTTAGTTGTTCCAGTTATAAATTCAGGAGGGCTCAAATGAGATTTTTACGACATGGCAAGGGGGATTAATACACTGTCTAATGCAATAAAGTTCTCATGGGCAAAAACCATATTGAAGAATAGTAATTAGGGACATTTTTTAAATCAGAAGTAGAGTAAAAGTAACACTAGACATTTTGGTGATGCAAGAAAATGTTTATGGCATTCAAAGGGATGTGAAGCTCAGAAATAATTTAAATAGGCTTAAGTGCCCATCATAAATACAAAAAAAAAAACAAAAGAAAAACTGTAGGCAAATGGAATCTTGAGAGGTATAAATCAATAAAGAACAAAAAATTTCTGTTAAATTGAAATGTACCAGGGAGAAATAAATGCTAATCACCCAATGATTGATAAAATTGAGCTTTGGACTTCTGAAAGTATTGTATGCACAAAAAAATTGTGATGTTTGTATTCCATATGGTTAGAAGGAATCTTGAAATCAAGAAAGACCGCAATTCTGAACCATAGATAACGTTTTTAAGCTCAGTGGATTGTCAAACATACACTACTAGATTTTCACTTACTTTTGGCCTAAAAGATTAACCCTGGGCCAGAGGGGGATTCAAGATCTACACTCATGGTTCACAAACTCCAGAGGGCATCAGAAATCATCTGGAGGCTTGCAGAAAATATTCCATGTAGGCATGTATTCAGAGATCCTGATTCAATAGACCCTGAGTAGAAATAGGAAATTTCTACTTTTGGGAAATATTCCAGGCAATTCTGGCCTAGATAGCCTAAGTTCATACCTTGAGAGAAAGTTATCTGGACCCCAGAGAATAAGTTCACAGGCTCTGTACTGAATATACCAAGTGAAAATACCCAAGTGTTATTTTCAAAGTATGAAATACCACATAGTGTCCAAGATGATGCTTTGTTGAAGAACATCTATCAGTTGCTTTTTTCCCAAGGAAAATGCATGAAGCTCATTATTTGTGTGTGTGTGTGTGTGTGTGTGTGTGAGAGAGAGAGAGAGAGAGAGAGAGAGAGAGAGAGAGAGAGAGAACATCCTGTACTGATGTTCCTGATGTGATTGGCAGCTTTATCTCAGACGTCAAGGCATGAGGGTCTCAAATTTGCTAACAGGCTCAGGAGGATGGCTCCAGATCAAAGAATTTTTTCCCATCATGTACTACAAATTCCAAAGAAATGTATAAAATTGTTCATGTGATTTATTGATCAAGGACAATCTGTACTTTTTTTCCTAATAGTGTATATTTAGGAAAACTGTAGCTCACTATGCAGAGTTTACTTTTGGCAAAGGGGAAAATGTTCAAACATTCAGCTTTTCAAATATGGCAAGGGAATACACATTTCATATTTAAGGATTTTGCAATAATTCAGATGTGAAATGGGATATCAATTATCCAAAATTGGCATCTCAATTTTGCTTATATTTTTGTGAGTGGAAATGTCATTGCATTTAACAAGGACAGGTGTTTCAAATGTTCTTTCTTGTATCCTTGCTTTGTAGACTTTGTTTCCTTTGTCTAAAATGCCTTCCTTAGGGACACCTGGGTAGTTCGGTCAGTTAAGCATCTACCTTCAGCTGAGGTCATGATCCTGGGGTCCTGGGATTGAGCCCTGGGTTGGGCTCCCTGCTCAGCAAGGAGTCTGCTCTTCCCTCTCCCCCCTGCTCATGCTCTGTCTTGCTATGTCTCTTTCCCTCCCTCAAATAAATAAATAAAATTTTTAAAAATGAAATAAAATGCCTCTCTTATGCCTTCTCCACTTAACTAAATCCTGCTTTTCCCTGACGCTCAGCTCTGACTCTACCTCCTCTATGGGGTTTTCTTGAAATCCCTCTTTCCCCATCACTTTACCTTCCTGAACTAGACAATTCTTCCTACACAGTCTCATAGTAGCTGGTGCTTCCCTCTATCGTGCACTGTGACTCTGATGGCTATAGCCCCTTCGCCTCCACCAATAACCTAGGAGTTCAACAAGATGAAAAGCCTCTTTTTATTTGTTTCTATTTCAGGAGTTGAACAAATAGGGATTAAAAAATAACAGCGTAATAAGAGCATTTTTTAAATTGAAAAATATTAAATCAAAGTGAAGCATCACATGAGTGTTAGTTGCATGTGCACGAAAAACCAGGAGGTCATTCATTACAAGATGTGTAACCACATCAAGAAAAGCTAACACAGGGATCCCTGGGTGGCACAGCGGTTTGGTGCCTGCCTTTGGCCCAGGGCGCGATCCTGGAGATCCAGGATCGAATCCCACGTCGGGCTCCCGGTGCATGGAGCCTGCTTCTCCCTCTGCCTGTGTCTCTGCCTCTCTCTCTCTCTCTGTGTGACTATCATAAATAAATAAAAATTAAAAAAAAAAAAAAAAAGAAAAGCTAACACAATAAATCACACACTCACCACAGCAAACATGTACATTAGCACATAACCAAAAGAGTAGTATGACCTGCCATGTTTAAGTGCTACAAAGTTACACTATGACTAGGATTTAATTTCCTCCTTACACTGAAACATACACACACACACACACACAGACACACACGCACACGCACACTCAGAGGCAATGAAATTTTCTGGTTCTTTTGTTTATTCCACATAGCACTTAGCACAGAGCTGAGCAAACACCGATGCTTCTATTTCCTTTGGTCTTATTAACAGGAACAATTTCGTATAAATCTTGGAGGTAAGCGTACAAATTCTCTAACCAAAAAGAAGAAAACAAATAAAGTACTTGATTTTCAAAGAAAAGACATAAGATATAATAAGATATTTCTGTCCATTGAATTATGTATTTAAAATACAACTTCATCACTTAATTAGTATTGCCTATTTGGGTACAATTTTATATTTGCTTTTAATGTTCAAAGCTTTTTTTAAAAGTACAAATTGTTTACTTATTTTGTATACCCCCCACTACAGTTGAACTAGGCAAGATCAAGCAAACCATGATTAAGGAAACACATTTTTGGGGCAGCCCAGGTGGCTCAGTGGTTTAGCGCCGCCTTCAGCCCAGGGCGTGATCCTGGAGACCCTTGATCGAGTCCCATGTCAGGCTCCCTGCATGGAGCCTGCTTCTCCCTCTGCCTGTGTCTGTGCCTCTCTCTCTCTGTGCCTCTCCTGAATAAATAAATAAATAAAATCTTTAAAAAAAATAGAAAACACATTTTTCTTTTAGTCAATTAAATTAAAAAGTTGGCACATGATGCTTGTTGCACCTTAAAATAATCACTAAATAAAGAGGTAGTTTAGTATTTAGCACAATGAGACAATAATCAGAAAGTCATAAAAACAGGGACACCTGGGTGGCTCAGCGGTTGAGCATCTGCCTTCTACTCAGGTGTGATACCAGGGTCCTGGGATCGAGTCTCTCCACAGGGAGCCTGCTTCTCCTTCTGCCTGTGTCTCTGCCCCTCTCTCTGTGTCTCTCATGAATAAATAAATAAAACCTTTTAAAAAAGAAAGTAATAAAAATAGACACCTATAAATAGATAAAAATGACAAACCTATATAATGCATAGGGTTTATTCCAATAACCTCTAAAATTAATCTCTCATGAAAAAGTGAGTGCAAATCACTGCAACTTACTCAGTGCAATCAGACTGAACCTGCTGTCTGACTATAAAGCTGTCACTGCAGACGCATTTATATATTCAGGAAACAAACATTGTTCAGGTAGAAGATGAACACATGTGAAAAGGGAAAACATGTTACATCTTTCAAATGAAAAACTATTGAATTTTTAAAAATTAAAAGACTTCAAAAATTTTGAGCCCTACATCCACTGAAAATCCCTATGTCACTTTATATCATTCTTAGAAACCATAAGCCTCTATAATTTCAAGTGTAGTCTGGCTTGACATGTAGCTGAAGATGCATTATTTTACTTTTATTTTTTAAAGAATTTTATTTATTTATTTATTTATTTATTTATTTATTTATTTATTTATTTAAGAGAGCAGGGGGCATGAGAAGGAGGAGAGGCAGAGGGAGAAGCAGATTCTCCACTGAGCAAGGAGCCCAGGTGGGGCTCCATCCCAGGACCCTGGGATCGTGACCTGAGCAGAAGTCATTTAACCAACTGAGTCATCCAGGCATCCCTAAAGATACATTTAAACATTTCAAAGGTACAAGCTGAGCTATCGGACTTCATCAAGATAAAAAGCTTTGGCACAGCAAAGGAAACAGTCGACAATACCAAAAGACAACCTACAGAACGGGAGAAGATACTTGCAAATGCCTTATCAGATATAGGGCTAGTATCCAAAATCTATAAAGAACTTATCAAACTCAACATCCAAGGAACAAATAATCCAGTCAAGAAATGGGCAAAAGATATGAACAGACATTTCTCCAAAGAAGACATACAAATAGCCAACAGACACATGAAAAAATGCTCCACATCATTCAGCATCAGGGAAATACAAATCAAAACCACAATGAGATGCCACCTCACACCAGTCAGAATGACTAAAATGAACAAGTCAGGAAATGACGGATGATGGTGAGATTGTGGAGAAAGGGAAACCTTCTTACACTGTTGGCAGGAACGCAAGCTGGTGCAGCCACTCTGGAAAACAGGACGGAGGTTCCTTAAAAAGTTGAAAACAGAGCTATCTTACTACCCAGCAATTGAACTACTAGGTATTTGCACTACTAGGTATTGCACTATTGCAAAGATACAAACGTGACCCGAAGGGGCACCTGTAACTCGCTGTTTATAGCAGCAATGTCCACAATGGCCAAACTATGGAAAGAACTGAGATGTCTATCAAAAGATGAATGGATAAAGAAGATGTGAGATATATATATTTTTTTAATGTGTGTGTATATAAAGGAATATTATTCATCCATCAAAAGTGAAATCTTGCCATTTGCAGTGACATGGATGAACTAGAGGGCACTATGCTAATAAGTCAATCAGAAAAAGGCATATCATATCATGTCACTCATATATGGAATTTAAGAAACAAAACAGAGGAGCATAGAGTAAGGGAGGGAAAAATAAAAAAGATGAAATCAGAGAGGGAGACAAACCAAAAGAGACTCTTAAATATAGGAAACAAACTGACAGTTGCTGGAGGGAAGGGAAGTGGAGGGATGGGGTAACTGGGTGATGGGCATTAAGGAGGGCATGTGATATAGTGAGCACTGGATGTTATATACAACTAATGAATCACTGGACTCTAACTCTGAAACTAGTAATATGTTATATGTTAATTAATTGAATATAAATTAAATTTTTATATATATATATACACACATTAAAAAATTTCAGTGGTACAATACCTTATTTGTTGATATATGTAAGATTTAAAAAAGAGACAGAGAACGAGGGGATCCCTGGGTGACTCAGAGGTTTAGCGCCGCCTTCAGCCCAGGGCGTGATCCTGGAGACCCAGGATCAAGTCCCACATCAGGGTCCCTACATGGAGCCTGCTCCTCCTCTGCCTGTGTCTCTACCCGCCACCCCCCCCCCCCCGCCGTATGTCTCTCATAAATAAATAAAATATTTTTTAAAAAAAGAGAAATACTTGCATTTTAGATTCTGATGGGCATAAACAAATATGTTGATTTTATGATACATACTAATATATTGAAATTATTCCAAGAAGTAGTTAGATGTTAATGTGAAAAGAACGTCAGTATATTCAACGGAATGTGCTAGAGTTAATGTGTATTTGGGATTTTGACAAATCAAAATGATTTGCCAATTTAAGTAAAAGATAAATCCTGACTTCTCTCTGAAAACAAATTTCTCTTTGTAGAGTACTTAAGGCAATGGTTCATATTCCTATTTGAGTGTTTGACCTTCTTTATGTCTTCACTTGGACGTTTCTTGCTCAGTGAAGCCCACTCTGGAGACCTATTTAAAATTGAAATATTCCACCCATCCTCACCCCTTTACCTTGGCTGGGTTTTTAAATTATTTTATTGACTTATTTGAGAGAGAGAGAGAGCAAGCAGAGGGAAGGGCAGAGGGAGAGGAAGAAGCAGACTCCTCACTAAGCAGAAGCCTGATTCGGGGCTCAATCCCAGGATCCCAGGATCATGACCTGAGCCAAAGACAGTCACTTAACCAACGGGCCACGCAGCACCCCTACTCTAGCTGTTTTTTATTGTTTATTTATTTCTTACTTTTTTTTCTAATACTTGTTCCTAACTATTTAACTCATCTACTATGTTTATTGCTTATAGTTTATCTCCTTACGGAGAATATAAACTCCTCAAGAGAGGGGTTTTATCTGATTTGCTCAGTGGTAACAGGGACCTGGTGGGCACACAATAAATATAGCTGACTTTCAGTGAGTTTGTATACATACTATCTGAAAACGTCAAAAACATGTTTTAGTAAAACCCACTTTACCCATGGATAGAGTTGAGCATAGTATTACTTGGTATCAATTCATGGTACAAATTTCAAGCAATTTTTAAATTGTACTACAAAATTTAGAATATTGTTTTCAAATGTGTTTTTGTTAATGTAAATATTAGAGTGCAGAAACTTTCATTTGACAGTTTGTAGATAGAGATATACATGTAGGAAAACTCATTTTTACAAGAATATCTTAACAGAATAACTCAGTCTAAAAAAAACTGGGTTTACTTTATAGTCAAAATTTTGAATCTGAAAACTCTTCATTAAGTTTGATGTTAGGAAACTTATGAAAGAACGACTGAAAGGCATTTTCATAATACATTGTTATACACCCATTTCCTTGATGACCTCATCCATCTCCATTACTGATCTACTGTATCTATACCACTTTCTCATCCATTTAAATTTCAACACCTGCTCCACATCTGTCTTGCCAGGATGACCTCAGTGCTTTCTCAGACATAGCACTATGAGTAGAGCAAATACTTTCATCGCTTTTATACTACACTTTCTTTAAATTTTCCCAGTGCCTACCTTTTCAGTCAGAGAAATGTGACCTTGTTTGTAAATTCTACTATTATGTGTAATGGGGTTATCCCTGAACTAGGATTGCTCTTCAGGGAACTTTGACTCCTTCAACTACCCAGCACATATTTAGGAATCCACTCTGGAGTGTAGGGATAAATTATCTTACCCTCTAAATACCACATCTAGCTATTTGGGTTCACAATATAGAGTTGATCATGATTCCTTGCCACTAATATTCAAATTTCCTACACAATCCTAATACGGCTTCATCTTTTAGCAGTCCCATGGTCTACCTATTATGCATGAAATATGTGACCTGAATCCATATGACATACAACAGTAAAGTTATAGAAATTTACTGATAGTTCTCTTTTTGACTACAACGTAGATAAGAAAAAGGCAACAAAACAAAAAAATGCAAAAGGGTGACCATTGTAGTTGGTCTTTACATAAGACCTCCTGCTGGTTTTTAAAAAATATTTTTTTTATTTATTCATGAGAGACACAGAGAGAGAGGCAGAGCCGTAGGCAGAGGGAGAAGCAGGCTTCCTGTGGGGAGCCTGATGCAGAACTCAATTCTAGAACTCTGGGATCACAACCTTAGCCAGAGGCAAACGCTCAACCACTGAGCCACCCAGGTGCCCCTCTTCTGTTTTTGAAAGAAAGTGCATATAGGGAAGGTATTGAGTCAAGTGTACCATGCTCCTCTTCCTGTCTCAGATGTCATTATAAAAGTTCAGGAGATAACAATCTTTCTAGACGATAGCAGTTGCCTCCTAAGTGGCTTTCCTTTTCCAGTCCTGCCGTTCTCTTTTCCATCCTCCACAGTATTGGCAAAATAATTTTCCTGAAAACTTTTAATCCCTTTCTAATTCCTTAGTGCATATAAAATAAAATCCACACTCCTTCAGAGCCTTAACATTGTGGTCTCAATTTGTTGTTCAGACTATGCTTTCCTCTGTCTCCCACTTTTTCCTGTATGCCTCAGAAGAACATGCTTGCTGTTTGAGATATTCATGATGTTCCATTTGATTGGGATCTTTCTATGTGTCTGCTTTGGCCACCCAGTGACTAATATGGAACTTGACACATACTAGACACCAATAAACAGATTGCAGATTTAAGATGGTTGATGAAAACTTTCATCTTCCTTCCTTTTCCAAATCACAGAGGGAAAAAATGAAAATAAAATGTGTCCATGGCAGCATTGGAAACACAGGAAGAGTGCAAACAGTAAATGAGCTCAGTCAAGAATTTGAAGAAGATATAAACATTGGCATGTAAAATCCAATAGGGCTGATGAATCTGTGACCCAATATATGTTAAAAAGAAAGCTTGTATAAATGTCCATGATTTCCAATTTTTTAGCTTTCATGGTTTCCAGTTATTCAGCATGGACACAACTGATGAATAAATTAGTGACCAGGGAGATCAAGCAGAGCAATTCTCTCAAAACACACTGAAAGGATAAAGATGCAGAAAGTGTGAGGAACCCCTTAGGGAAAAATAAAGGACACATGCAAAAATTTCTATTTAATAGGAATTCCAGTAAGGGTGAATGAAGATGCAATGTTGAAATAATTAAAAAATAATAACAGAAAATCCCCCTGAGCTGGAAAAAAAACACAAAGTTTTCATTTAAAAAAAGCTATCAATCGCCAAGTTGCCATGTTCTCAGGGGAGTAAAAATTCACCTTCAAAGATAAAGAGAAAAATCATACACACTAAAGTTACAGAAATATGAAACAAGTTTCCTTCAGCTTCAAAGGAATGGAGCTAAAATGAGAAAGCAGGGTGCATGGGTGGCTCAGTGTGTTAAGCATCTTCCTTTGGCTTAGGTCATGATCCCAGTGTCCTGGAATCGAGTACTGCATCATGCCCCCTGCTCAGCAGGGAGTCTGCTTCTCCTCTACCCTTCCCCCCCTACTTGTGATCTCTTTCTCATGCTCTATCTCTCTCAAATAAATAAATAAATCTTTTTAAAAATGAGAATGCAGATGTATCATCTACAAATCCGGATGCTAGAAGATGATGGACAAATTTCCTCTCAAATTCTGAGATTAAATTATTTTGAACCTAGAATTCTACATCCAACAAAATTATCTATCAAGTATAAGGGCAAAAAGGAAAAACATTTGTAGGCATGGCAAGACTCAGGCAACTTAAAGTCCATAAACTTTTTCTATATGGAGTACTTGATGCAGTATTTAAATACTGCAATAGATAGACAGATAGATATGTACATACATACAGAGAGATTTATTATAAAGCAAAAAGCATAGAATAAAGGGGAAAGTAACAAAAAGAAAGCAGTTAAACTCTTGATTTAAATGATCATTATTAAGTGTCTAAGACATTTATGAAAATTCTGGAATTCTTATGTCCTAGAAATTTCTAAGTTCCTAAATAAAATAATGACAAAGTAATTTAAAAATAGCCATGGAAAAACATAAAATAATATTATATTTTATATTTCTTCATATGAATATTTTGGCAAATCTAGATTCCAGAACTCTAGCATTTAGATTTCAATGAGTCGATAATCTTGGGTAGCAAAATAAATTATATCTCATTCCCACTAACCTCTAGCTGAAATTTAGCATGAGCTCCAATGATAAATGTAAGCAATAAAGATAATGGTATTAGCAATACCTGTGACTTTCATCAGTACAAATCATAGAAATGTATATTCAGTTGGTGGCAGATATGTGAAAATATCATTTATGATAGTCATTAGATCAGCCTATAGATTGTACATAATCTTCAAGTTCCTGTCTATAGGTACTCCTGCAAATGAGCTGATCATCCCCTTTGACAATTGTCCCTGGTTATCCACATTCTCACCTTGGTGTCTCTGCCACCCTTTTTACTCTGAGTCTGATTGACCTCTGATTATGAATACCTGAAAGGAGATGAGCTTTTCCCCTTACCTGCTAAAGTTTTGTAAAACTGGTCAGTTGAAATGAGAATTTTTAACTTTCCCTAAGGCAGTCTGGTGTCCTGTAACACAGATAACTGAGTGAACTACAAGTATAAGCCTTGCAAGTTCAAACAAATCACATGATTGAGATAACTGTTTGAAGTATTATTTCAGGTAACTTATTAGCATTCACAGATGGTGCAGTGCTACAAGTTCTGAGCAGCAGAGGTTCATCTCTTGACTTGGTTTCCTCTTCAATTCCCATTTGATCCACTGAGGTATGAGGTAAAGGCAAGCACACATAGTATATCACACAAGCAGATTTTGGGCATTTGCATTCTATAAAAATACTGAGCATATTGAGAACAACATTGTGAGAATATCATAAACATAACTGGGAAAAAAAAAAAACAACTTACACACACACATTATTTGTAGGAAGGCACAGAAAACCATGTGACTCCGCTCACAATAACAGTCAAATACCGGGGAGGACATTTTTAAAAGTGATTTTAAGAAGCAGTCCATACACTTCAACCACAAAAGGGATCCATGGCATTATAAAAATTTTTTTTAAAAAGTAAAAAAATCCCTGATCTAGATCAAGTTGATATTTTCCAAGAAGATAAAAATTAACACCACCAATTCAGGAAGTAGGAAAAAGAACTGGGGTAGACTGATAATTACAGGAAAGACTGAAGGATAATCAAAGATTTACAAGCACATGTCTCATCACCCTTACCACTATGCAAGACCTGTGCCAAAATGTTGCTCTCAAGCCCTCAGTGAGCCAATCATTTCTCTTGAGCCCTTTTAATAGTTATAAAAAGGAAAAACAAACAAAAGAAGGTGCACCAATTCATTCTACAAGTCAAGTAAAATAACCATCATACCCAAACTAAGACAAGTATGTATACCTTGGAAAACTTTTAGAGCAGTGTTACTTCTAAAGATGTACAAATTTCCTAAATGAAGTAACAGAAAGCAAATCAACTTCCTTCAGTGTGGCAAGAGAGGAGAGAAAAGAAATGCAATTGAGAAGGTTTGTAAATTGCCCTATGAAAGTAGAAGCTCTAATTGTCTCTACATTAAAAGTCACCAACAAACTCTGAGAGGAAAGCTGGAGGAGGTTGGGAGAACCCGACATTTGAAGAGAATAGAGGCAGTCTGTAACAGACAGTGGGGGTGGGGGGTGATTTAACCAGAGAAATAATTAGGAGTAGGATTAAACATCTATTGCTGCGTTTTTGTGAATTTTTTTCATTTATTTTTATTTATTTTTTTACTGAAATATAATCAACATACACTGTTATATTAGTTTCAAGTATGCAATATGATTCAAAAGTCCTATACAGGGCAGCCCAGGGTGGTTCAGCAGTTTAGCGCCGCCTTCAGCCCAGGGTGTGATCCTGGACACCTGGAATCAAGTCCCACGTCGGGCTCCCTGCATGGAGCCTGCTTCTCCCTCTGCCTGTATCTGTGCCTCTCTCTCTGTGTGTGTCTCATGAATAAATAAATAAAATCTTTGGAAAAACAATAACAACAACAACAAACCCCAAAATTCTATACATTGCTCAGGGCTCATCATTGTAAGTGCACTCTTAATCTCCTTTACCTACTTTACCCAGCCTCTCACCCACACCTCCTCTCTGGCAACTGCCAATTTGTTCTTAGTATTTAAGAATCTGTGTTGTAGTTGTTTTTGTTTGTTTGTTTTAATTTAAGGATTTTATTTATTTATTCATGAGACACACCGAGAGTGAGGCAGAAACACAGAGAAAGAAGCAGGCTCCCCATAGGAAGCGCGGGGCAGGATTCAATCCCAGGACTCCAGTATCACGACCTGAGCCAAAGGCAGACACTCAACCACTGAGCCACCCAGGCATTCCTGCTTTTGTTTTTGTTTTGTTTTGTTTTGTTTTAAGATTTTTTATTTATTTGGGAGAGATAGAGTGCCCTCATGCATGAGTGGGGGGGAGGGGCAGAGGGAGAGGGAGAGAATCTCAAGCAGACTCCCTGCTTAGCACAGAGCCCAATGCAAGACTCAATTTCACCACCCCGGGATCAGGACCTGAGCTCAAATCAAGAGTTGGATGCTTAACCCATTGAGACACCCAGGCACCCCAAGTGTCTGGACTCTTTTTTGTCTCTTCATTTTTTTTTTTCTTAAATTCCATATATGAATTTTCCTCAACAGAGCTTGTCTGCTTGGTTATAGGCCATTGAGAGTTGTTTTGCTGACAGAGAAAAAAAAAAAGAGGAAGAGTCCAATGACCTAATAACTATTTAATCTGGAAAAGATGAGAAATGAAGAGTTTAGGACAATAATCTAGAGATCCAGCTATTGGAACAGAATGGCCTGGTTAAGAGTAATTGATAATGAAGATTATTAAGTATTTCTATTATGGAATACTATGCAACAATTTAAAAGAATGAAGTAGGTCAATATACACTAAAATGTAAAACTCCCCAAGATACAGTGTTAAATATGTTGAATATCAAATATGGAAAACAAGGCCTAGAAATGTGTGTGTGTATATATGTGTGTGTGTGTTCTACCAAATGCAATTGTAGGGAGGATGGTGAATAAAATAAATAAATGAATATTTTATTTATTTTTATTTTACTTTCCTATGGTTTGAGTTTTGTACACTTAGTATGCATTTTAATTTTAAAAACATAAAAAGTAAAGCTATTTTCATGTTGGAAAAAATGGTGTGCATAACTCCATCATATAAAGATAGTGCTGTTAACACTTCTATTTGTTTTCATCCAATATTTTTTGGTGCAAATATCTTTTTTTTTTTAACAGAAGGAAATCACATTGTGCATACTGTTTTTAATCAGCTTTTTCTACCTTTTCCATGGCATTAAATATTTCTCTAGTATCATTTTAGTGGCTAAATAAAACCTTGTTGTTAAATATTTATGTTTTATTCAGTTCTTGTTTCTACCAAAAACACTTCCATAAAAATCTTGTAGCTATAATTTTGCAAACATCTATGACTATTTTCTTAGCATGAATCCCCCAAAGTAAAAATGCTTGTTTAAAGGTTTTATGCAGAATTCTGAGGCATTCAATAGAAATGGCCAAACTACTTTGCAGAAAAAGTCTCACCAAAAGCATATGACAGTGCCTCTTTCTGTACCATTTTGCCAACACAGAGAATGCGATTTTTTAAAAAAATCTAGGTCCTTAAAACTAGATTTATCATGAAATTAGAATTTCTTTTCACTCTAATTCTATCTTAACTGGTATTTCAAACTCAAATACATTGTAATACTGACCTGAATAGAGTTTGATTCTGTGGGATACAGAAATGAGGACAATATTTATGTATTTTGCACAGACTTTTTTCCTAAGCTTTTCTTCTTTGCCAGTCAGTTACACTGAAAGATTAAGGATTAGGTTTTGAGTCTGGTTCTAACCTTCTTCAATGTAAAATTATTAAAATTTAAATATAAGTTTAAAAACTGTGCATTGGACCTTTGTGCCATTGAAGAAGGTCAAGTTCAAGCCCCTTATTTAAAAAGACTTCTCCCTGAGAGATCACAAAGGAAACCTATTAACATTACATCTTTTCCCTTTCTTTTCCTCTTTGTTCATTTTAAAACAAGGCTGATACTGACTGAAATCTAAAATTGCAGAAAACAGTCATGGCTTATTCTATATTGATATGGCATCAAAATTGAGTATGCTCCCACTGAACTCACTGGACACGATTATTAGTAGAAATCTTTGATGAATTATCCATCTAAACAAAGCCCAGCTGTTTTGTTTTCTAAACAATACTGGAAAGGATCCGTTAAATATTGCCAACTTGGGTATTGTGTGTTTTTATTTTCAAACAAGAATTTCGGAGTTTGGTACGGTTGGAGCTTGGTTACTAAACATTCTGTTATTCCTATAAAAGATAGCGTAAGTTTTCAAACAAGAATGCTGTCTGAAATGCTTCATTCATGCTAACCTTTGAGACTGTGAAATGGTCTAACATTTTTTAATTATTTCTTTTGGAAAGAAAAGAATATATTTGCTTGCTCTTGCTATGGTCTTGCAGTATAGATGCAAATAAAATAATCTACTAAAGAAAGATGAAGATTACGGTTGCAAGTGATTTTATTGTGTAGATACAGCCATATTCTTCAAATTAATTATAGTGACAGTGTGAACTTTTATTGTTCATTCTCATATAAAAATTGTAAAAATGCTACAATGCTGAAAAAAAGAGTAGATGAGGAAGATCAAAGAGGATCAAAAACAATTGAAACCTCTGGTGTCTTAGCAGTTATCAAAGGAAATCACACAACTCTCAAGACATCTAATACTTATTTATTTCATTAAAAAGCACACAGTTGAAGTCAAAAAAGAAAAAAAAAAAACAAGATACCACAGTAAAACACTATTTTTCTCTGTAATTTTACTCAGGATCTATTCAAACATGTAAAGGCCTCTGTATCTTATTTTTAAAATAATTACAAACCCTAAGACTAACCTTTTGCTTTATCTACTAATTACCTGTCCACTGACCTATTTCTTTCTTTCATTGCCATGCTCTAATTATAAAAGGTCCACATTAACTATGTCTATTTCTTTTATTCCCAGCACAATTTTTTTTGTAATATATCAGCTCTATCAACATATTAAGTTGGTAGTTTCAGTTGAGTTATCACATTAGAGTAATGCCATGTGACAGAAGAGGTGCTAGACCATATGGAAATTTACAAAGGATGTAGGTTGAAACCTGGTTACAGATTTCCTGGAAGCCCTCACCCACATCAAGGTTATCAAAGAATAAGGTTTGGGAGATGGAAGAGGAATTTATGAGGGGAATAACTTGAAAGAGAACTGCTCTTTTTATTTTTTAAAGATTTATTTTATTTGTTCATGAGAGACACAGAGAGAGGCAGAAACATAGGCAGAGGGAGAAGCAGGCTCCCTGTGGGGAGCCTGATGTGAGACTCGATCCCAGGACCCCGGGGTCATGACTTGAGCCAAAGGCAGATGCTCAACCACTGAGCTACCTAGGTGCCCCAAAAGAGAACTGCTCTTAAGTCCAGCTCACAAGAGGGAGGGGAGACACCCTCCCAACCCCCCCTACCCAAACCTAATGAGAGGGGCTGCAATGAGACCTTTTAAGCTGCTGCTTGACATGTGTTCCTTGCAGCTACGGGACACAAAGCATCTTCCTTGACTCCTGTATGAGAAAGCTAAAGGGGCTTGGGCAGCACACTGGGAGCAGAATGGGCACTGCTGGTCTGGGAGTTGCTTGTGGATCCCATTAACACTGAGTTCAAGGGGCACAAATCCTAGAGTCAGTGAGTCTGACTTTAATAATTTAAAATCCTTCCCATGAGGACCACAGAGAGAGTCTGTGTGGAGCAGAGTGTTGAGAGACTCAAGGGTTGAGGTGGTGGGGAGGATGGCAGCCAAAGGAGACAGTACCACATCAAGGGAGTTTCAGTCAGAGAGGATCAGCATAGGAAACTGAAGAACTTACCAAAGAGTCTATGAGAGAAAGTGTCAGTTGTAAATGTTTGCCAGGAGTCAAAAGGGTATTCAACATCTTCAAATGGCACTGCTTCTCTGTTCCAGCCCCTGGTCATAAACTAGTTAGCAAGTTGGAGGAAGAAAAGTAGGGAAAGAAAAAGGAGTTACCTTTAAATCAAGTTGGATTCATACCAGGACTAGATACACTAATGTCTCAGATAAGAGTGTGACCAGAAGACTTTCAGTTACATAAGAAAGACCAGAAGAGCCACAGATCCTCTCCAGGTTTCTAAAGAGGAACAAGGAAAGACTATAGCCTGAGCAGGTTTAATGAACATGTAGAAAGCGAACATAAATTGTTTATTGTGATTTCATCCCATGAGTCCTAAATGTTCCATTTCTTTTTTGAAATCACTTTCTCAAAATCGCCAAAAAATCTTTACTGTGTTGAGAAAATAAAGGAATCTGGAAGCACAAGGTCTGAAATCAAATCCTAGATGCACACAACTCAATAGTTGAATGTCCTTGGCTAACTCATTGAACCTCTCTGAACATCATTTTTGTATTTATATATTTAAGAGGCTAAAATAGTTAATCTCTAAAATTCTTTCCTGTTCTTAATGTTACTTGTCTTAGTTTGGGCTCTAGAGAAACATACCTTGAGCCAAGGATTCTAAATAATCTGGGAATCCCAGGAAACTTAGTAGAGAAGCAGGAGAATGAGACAGGAAAGGAAGCCAATAGTGTTTTCAAGCCAGTTACCACTGTGGGCAAGAGGAGCTCAATCCCACTCTCCCCAGGGAGAATGTGTAGACCAGCATTGTCCCGCAGAAATAGTAGTTTTAAATATTCTTTTGTAGCTGAATTTAAAAAGGTAAAAAGAAGTTGGTAAAATTCATTTTAATAATTTTTCAACCCACTAAATTCAGAATATTACATTTCAACATGTAAAAATTATTAACGAGATGTTAAAACTTTTCTAATAAGTCTTTGAAGTCAAGTTTATACTTAAAGGACAACTTGACTTGGACATTAAATTTTCATTTGACGTGTATATAGATTTTGTAAAATTATAGTTGGAAAAGTACATTAATATGGCCAAGTTTTTCCAAATATACATAAAAGTTTTCCAATCACTGAAGAGTATCATTTTACTTTAACTTAGTTAAAATTAAATAAAATGTGATATTCAGTTCTTGAGTCACACTAGCCACATTCTATATGATCAATAGCCACATGTAGCTAGTGGCTTCTGTATTGGACACAGATGTTGAACATGCCTCAGAGTTATTCTATGTGATGGGGGGCAAAGTAGCTAGGGAGTTTACCTACCTCACGGACCATCATTGGTTAATGGCTGTTTCTGGGGGGCCGTTGACAGCTGTGCTCATGACCGAGTTTGCTTACCACCAGAACAAAGCTTCTCGCAGAGAGGTGCAGGTGTTCACAGTAAGAAACCTTCTGCACGTGGAGGTGAATGCCAAGGGGATGTGGGCAGAGCCCTGATGGTGTCTGCTGTACTACATGACCTCCATTTTGTCAGCTATTGTCATTTTTATCAAACCCCTTCTTGATCTCTTAGAAGAACATGGCAGATGAATTTTTTTTTTTGTTTCAAATATCTCTCACAGTCAAATCTTTCCTTCCACTGCCACGGATGGTGTACTGTATGTCAGAGGCCCTGCCTCGCCTAGCATGGTTTGCCACGTTTGCCACAATTCTATAATGGCTTATGTGCCATAATTCAGGCATGAGGTGGATGCAGAGAGCTATGGTATTTATTATGTGGCATTCCCCATTCAAGTCTCCAGAACCAAGTCTGATTTTAGGTAGGAAGCATTTCAGATCTAACTTAATACTCCAGTACTTGGCATTTAAGTACCTCTACCCTTGGTTCAGCTAAAAGCTTGGTCTTGAGACTGCTGTACTCACGAGACCCATTCAAATTTGTACCATCGTTTGAATATCTGATTCTCTGGTCTCTTCCCTTGAGCCCCAGCTTGGCTAATGCCTCTATTTTCTAATCTTAGGCAGAATGCAGTCCAGACAGCCAATTTCCCTGGTAACTATGCCCTACCCACTTGCCCCATAAGCCTCTAGATATCTTGTAGCTCTGCCCACACTCCCAACTTTATTCTCCAGGGCTCCTTGGTCTGTATTGCCTGATGCTTTCTGGGTTGTGTGAGGTTAAACCCTCTGCAAACCATGTTCTGTCTGCCAGACTGGAACTCCTCCCATCTTCTCCCTCCTGGCCTATGCCACCTGTCAGGATCTCATTCGGGGTCTCTTCCTCTATCACTCTATCCTGTAACATTGCACTTAACCAGGTCATGTAATATCGCAGCCCCAAAATAGGATAACATTTGCTTTCAAGCCTAAATTAATGCATATAAGCTATTATCATTTCTTTTCTTTTTCTAGTCTATTCTGCATTATGAAGTCAGATTCATTTCTTAAAATTCTGTATTTGACATGCCAACATTTGCTGAAGAAAATCCATAACTGTCCTAGATGGAGTCAGGTGTTGGGGAGACAAAAGAAACATATGACAATGTTCCTGACTTCAAGTAGTTTTCAAGCAAATTTGAGAGGCAAGACTCGGATGTATGACAGAATTAGCAAATAGTGTAGAACAGGGATTGGCAAACTTCATCTGTTTTAAAGGGCCAGAAAGTTCATATTTCAGTCATTGTGGGCCATATTTTCGTTGCTGAAACTACCAACTCTGTCTTTGTAGCATGAAAGCAGTGGCAGACAATACATGAATGAAGGGACATGGTTGTGCTCCCATGCAACTTCACTGGATACTGAGAGGGACACTAAAATTTACATTTCATATTATTTCTACATGCCATGAAATATTCATCTTTTGATTTTCCCCAACCGTTTATTAACACCACTCTTAGCTTGCAGACCACACAAAAATAGGCAGTGGGCAGGATGTATTTAGCTGTCGTTGTTCCTCAAACAGTGGTGTAGAACATAATCAAGAACTTGGTTGGGTGGTTCAGATCCAATGATATAGAAGTTTAAGGGAGGGATCCCTGGGTGGCGCAGTGGTTTAGCGCCTGCCTTTGGCCCAGGGCGCGATCCTGGAGACCCGGGATCGAATCCCACGTCAGGCTCCCGGTGCATGGAGCCTGCTTCTCCCTCTGCCTGTGTCTCTGCCTCTCTCTCTCTCTCTGTGACTATCATAAAAAAAAAAAAAAAAAAAAGAAGTTTAAGGGAGACAGTCATTGAGATACCTTTATAGGAAAGTCAAAACTGGCTCTGGAAGCTTGTACAATAATTTGGATGATGATGGAAAGAAAGAGGCTCTATCAAGTCAGCAATAGCATAATCCAAGAGAGGAGTTGAATGTGGTACACTAATGAGTGATGGGGCTACACTGAATAAAACAGAAGGTCCTTATTATTGACCAACTGTTGCGTATCTGTTGGATATTTGCACTTGGCCAAAAGGTGAATAAACAAAATGTAAACATTACTTCTTCCCCCTATTCTATCCTTGTAGATTAGCTCTTAGAAAAATATAGAACCGTCTTCTTCCAGCCTCCACAACTCAAACTCGCTTCCAAATTTTTCTTCTCTGTACTTCTTTGATCTTTATTCTGAAATTTCCCAGATCTCTTTTCTGGTATGTAATTCTTGTTCTCAGTTGTGTCTGAGCTACTGTGTAACGCTTCCATTGAGGTGTAATATCAAGGTGTGATGATATGTTATTTCTAGAATTTCACTTTTTAAATCTTCTTTTCCTAGTTTCATATTGACTTCTTGGGTTACAGTATTATGTCTTCATTTTTCTCTTTAAACAGATAAAAAATACTTACTTAATAGTAGAGTTAGATTGTTTCCTTTTTCTCTAGGTTTTAGGGTGTTGATTCTTTTCTCATGATTATTCGTTTCCGTAGGCAGGTTACAATTTTGGTAGGAAACTAATATCCGATGGGGTGTTTACCTGAGAACCTCCTGTGCTCAAGATAATGAAAGTGTCCCGGTAAAGTGGCTTTGTATTTTCCCCTGCCAAGCCCACAGGGGTTTTACCCATTCCATAAGTTTCTACATTAATTTCTTGACTTCTTTACCGTGTAGGTAGTATAAATTTGAATCCCACAACCATAGAGAGTATAGGCTTGATTTCTTATCTTATGAGTGATTCTTTTCCTATTTATGGCCCCTGGCATAAGGCACACTTCCCTAACACCTCTCCAGGCTAGTGGTTAAAGTTTTCCAGTCCCTCTAGCTTCTTAGCTGACACAGGACTGATCTTTCACTTCGTGTCCCAGCAATGGCATTACGACATCAGCCCCCAGCCTTAGGTTCATGGGTCTCATCTCTATGGATCATTGCTCTCTGCTTTGTCACTGGGGGTTTCCCTTCCATTTGCATTTACTTACTTATTTCATTTTTAAAAATTCTATTTTTAATCCAGCACTTCTATACTTGGAGGACCAAGGGAGCCTTACCATGCACTTCCAATTAGCAATAATCGCGCCTCGGATAAACCTCATTGGCTACGATACTGCCACTGCGCAAAGCTTACCATGCACTTCCATCTGACAAATTCCTAAGACCTAGTGGGTTTTATTTTTAAGAAGAGGAAATCAAAACACTAGAGGACTAAGAGAATGAAATTTTTTTTAAAGACTTACTTATTTTAGAAAAAGAGAGAGAGAGAGAGAGAGAGCATGAATGGGAGGAACAGGGAGAGAGAATCCCAGGCATATTCCATGCTGAATCAGAGCCCAGTGCAGGGCTCAATCTCACAACCCTGAGATCATCACCTGAGCCAAAACCAAGAGTTGGATGCTTAACTGACTGAGCCACTCAGGCACCCCTAAGAGGATGAAGATTTTAAACGTGGATAGGAAAAGTGTAAAGATTCTAAAAAAAGAAAAATCCCTCCAAAGAAACAAAGGATTGGCAATTCTCTGTATATGGATATTTTATTTGTTTGTTTTTAAGCTTTTCATTCAGAAATAATTTTATATTGACAGATTTGCAAAAATAATAGAGTTGCTATACACCCTTCACCCAGCTTCCCCTAACATTGGCATCTTACATTGTTGTGCCCAAGATTGCGAATCCAAGAAACCACCAAGGAGCAGACACCGAAGCAAACACAAGAGGGTTTATTTACAAGCTTGAGCTTGGGTCCAAGTGTACCCGACACAGCAGAGCAAGGACTTGGACCCTGAGGTGGGTTTCAGCTTAGTTTTATGGGCTGGTCTAGGGGACCTCCAGAAGGGGTAGAGGAATTTCTCAAGTTCTGTTTACATTCTGATATGGGGCTTTCAAGGGCATTGAGCTCTGTTCTTATTCTAATAGGGGCTTCCTGCCCTTGGCTTGGGCTGTTTTTATTCTAATATGAGGCTATCTAATATGTTAAGCTGTAAGCTGTTTTCTTCCTGTAACTGAAGTAAGGTAAAGTTCAGCTCTTATTCACAGGGGCCTGGGATGGCTGTACTTGTGCTAAGGCTGAACTTAAAGTGGAATGGCCTTAATTTTCTCGGCCTCCACATTTCCCCCTCTCAGAGGAACCTAAGGAAGGACCCAATCATGGGTCCAGGTTGCTCTCAGAGTGAGCCAGGGGAATGATTAAACCAGGATTCTAACCAACCTTGTTGCTGTTCTCATTCCCATTTACATTCCAGCGAAGAAGCAACATCCTAGGTTTAAGGCAGCACATAATCCTCCGCCCCCTTTGTTGTAAGAAGAAGTCTAATCCTCTTCTATTTTGAAGGACAACCTCAGACTAGGGAGTCTTGGAAGTGGGAATTAAGTGAGAACGGCACAGTCTTAGCTTTAGGGGATTGTTCTTGTCCGGTTGGCTTTTCCATTCTGGAACAAAGTCCTTGAGTGGACCCAGGGAGTAATCCCGACGACCTTGAGAGCGGTAGGAGTGGTCAGGATCACGACGTAGGGTCCCTTCTAGCGAGGTTGAAGTGTCTGGTGTTGGTATCTCCGCACGTACACCCAGTCACCTGGCCGATATTGATGGGCCCAGTCTCATAGAGGGCCCTCAGCTTAGGCCACACCTGCTCATGGGTTCGTTGTAACATTTGGAGGGAGAAAAGAAGTTGGTGATCATCAAATTCAGCAAGCACCTCAGGTTTTAAATTGGGGATAATAGGTGGAGGAAGACCGAACACGATCTCGTAGGGAGTCAGTCCCATCTTATATGGGGAGTTCCTCACCCTATATAGGGCAAAGGGGAGGAGAGTCACCCAGTCCCTGCCAGTGTCCAGGGCTAATTTAGTTAAGGTCTCCTTTAATGTTCTGTTCATCCCCTCTACCTGTCCTGAGCTCTGGGGCCTATGTGCACAATGTAATTTCCAATCTGCCCCAAGTACTAGGGCCACTCCCCATGTTACCTTAGAGACGAATCCTGGGCCGTTGTCTGATCCAGTCTTAACAGGAAAACCATACCTTGGTGAGATGGTTTCCAGCAGTTTCTTGGTCACAGTCTGTGCTGTTTCATGTTTGGTGGGAAATGCCTCTGTCCATCTTGAAAAAGTATCTACAAATACTTTTTACCTTTATTTATTTAGTAAATACCTGTATCCGTATTTTCCAGGTTTTACCTCAGTGAAGTCCACTTCCCAGTAGGCTCCTGGGCGGTCCTCCTGGAGCCGGGTGCCCAGGTTAGATCCATGGGCGGAGGCATTAGTTAACTGGCATGCATGGCAGCTCGCCACAATCTGCTCGATCTTTGTTCCAGAGTCTTTAATAGTGATCTTTGCATGTCGTATGAGGTCTTCCATCCTCCTCGTTCCCATGTGAGTGCTCCGATGCGTTCTGGATAGGCCTCGCCGTCCTAGTTCCTCTGGCAGGATGATGCTGGAGTCTGCGGCCCTCCCCCAGCCACGCAAGCACTGGGTCATAGGCAAGTGTTTGATCCAGTGTAAATCAGCATCAGTATAGTTGGGGGTGTCGGGCAGGGTCTGTGCCCCCGGATCAGGTCTGCGTTTCCATGGTGACAGCTGCCCCCGCGTATCCGATTCCTTCTCGGAGGAAACCGCTGCCCTCCGTGTACCAGGTGGCGTCTGCATTCCGCAGTGGCTGGTCCTGGAGATCTCTGCTTCTGTGCACCTGTGCCAAAACTTCGTGACAGAGTGGGGGGTCCCAGTCTGGGTTAGGGAGACGAGGGGCATGAGGTATTGGCGGACCCTGACAGGGTCTGCCCCCGGCTTTAGTGCTATGTATATGGCTGGTCGGTGCCGGGCCTGCCCAATTCCCCCAGTTTCTGCCCACGCTTGGGGAAATTCCCACAGCCAACGGTCAATGTCAGTCACTGGGACTGAGGGCGTTTGGTGGAGACAATATCCATCTTCTAAACTCAGGACAGGCACCTGAATCAGGTGTCCCTCCTTGTTTAGGACTTTTGTCCCTTCGGGGTGGAAGCGAATTTGTACCCCCATCTTGGTGAGCAAATCCCGACCTAACAACGAGTAGGGACACTCAGGGATGACCATGAAGGAGTGAGACACCCGGCCCGTGCCAAGATCCTCAGTTCTTCGGGTAGTCCATGAGTACTGTTCGGTGCCCGTGGCCCCTTGCACCCATGAAGTCTTCGGTTTGCCAGTTTCCCTTGGGGTTGTTTTAAAACCAAATGTTGTGCCCCACCCAGTGTCCACTAGGAATTCAACAGGTTGCCCCTCCACTGTAAGAGTTACCCTGGGCTCGGGGAGGGGTGCCGAACCCCAACTTCCCTAATCGTCCAGGTCCTCCATCTCCAAGATCTTGGCAGGGGCCTTAGGTCTTTTGTTAGGGCAGCTTTTCACCCAGTGGCCCTTTTCTTTGCAATAAGCACAATGGTTGTTGTTCAGCTTAGGGCGCTCCCGAGGGGGACCAGGGCCATCCTCCTTACCTGTCCCCGAAGCCAGCTTCTTGAGGTGCCTCTGTCTTTCCTGTGGGTCATCCACGGTTGTGGCCAGTAGGATCTTGGCCAGGTTTCGGGTCTGCTGGGTCACTTAGTTTGGTTTGTTGTTCTTCCGGACTTTCTCTATTATTATAGACTCGTTCTGCTACTATTACTAAGTCCTGCAAGCTCTTCTCTCCCAGTCTCTCTACTCTTTGCAATTTCTTTTTAATGTACGGCATGGCCTGGTTAACAAAAGACATGATAATTGCGGCCTTTGTTTCCAGGGCTTCTGGGTTCATAGGGGTGCACTGCCTAAAAGCCTCTATGACTCTGTCTAAGAAGGCTGCTGGACTCTCATCCTTTCCCTGCCTCACATCATAGACCTCGGCCAGATTGGGAGGCTTGTGCGGCAGCCTGGAGACCTGTCCCTAGAGTCTGGCGGTGGACCCGGGGTCTCTCCTTACCTTCAGCCCAGTTGTGCGCTTTGGGGGGTAAAAAGGCTTTTAATGAATGAGGGGAATTTTCGGTCATGTCCTGCCAGGCCAGGATGTTGGGCACCTGGTCAGGGTGGCCGCCCGGTTTGTCCCTGAAGATCACGGCCTTAACCTGTAAGGTAATAGGTAGGTGGAAAGTTCCTTCTCGGGGCCAACCCACATCAAAGGTTGGCCATTCTGATATGCAATAGATTTGAAATCTCTGTCTCCTTATGTAAACAGTTATATGACAGTTAACAAAGACCCAGTAACACAGACAAATGCACAGTTAACAAGGACATAGTAACACAGACAAACGTTCCAATGCAGCCGCAGAGACAAAACAGAAAGTAACCCGAAGGGCTGGCAGCCGGCCCTCCTTACAGATGAGGACCCCGTCCTCCAGGAGGGGGCAAGGGACGTCTCCTCAAGACCCCCAGTCAATGGCCGCCAGTGCATCCACCTAAGCCAATGTCGATCCAATACAGATTGGAATTCCTACAGGTAAAAGTACAGTTTAGAGCTCTCAGAGAATATGCGCACAACAGGTGGAAAAAGTTGAGTGCACTGACCCCGCGTGAAACCCTCCGGATGGGGTCCTGGAGGTCTCTCGGATCCTGGCCGAGCCCCCAAATGTTGTGCCCAAGATTGCGAATCCGAGAAACCACCAAGGAGCCGACACCGATGCAAACACACGAGGGTTTATTTACAAGCTCGAGCTTGGGTCCAAGTGTACCCGACGCAGCGGAGCAGGGACTTGGACCCCGAGGTGGGTTTCAGCTTAGTTTTATGGGCTGGTCTAGGGGACCTGCAGAAGGGGTGGAGCAATTTCTCAAGTTCTGTTTACATTCTGATATGGGGCTTTCAAGGGCATTGAGCTCTGTTCTTATTCTAATAGGGGCTTCCTGCCCTTGGCTTGGGCTCTGTGTTTATTCTAATATGGGGCTTTCTAGGATGTTAAGCTGTAAGCTGTTTTCTTCCTGTAGCTGAAGTAAGGTAAAGTTCAGCTCTTATTCACAGGGGCCTGGGATGGCTGTACTTGTGCCAACGCTGAACTTAAAGTGGAATGGCCTTAATTTTCTCGGCCTCCACAACATAACCATGGTACAATGATCAAAAGTTAGTAATTTAACATTGGCATAACACTATGATTAATTACAGACTTTAGTCAGATTTCAGCAGTGTCTCATTGATATCCTCTTTCTGTTCCAAAGTCCAATCCAGGGCTCCACATTGTATTTAGTGGTTGTGTCTCTTTTGTGTCCCCCAGTCTGTGACAGTTCTTCAGTTTACCCTAACACTCTCAATGAATACTGGTCAGGTGTTTTGTAAAATGTCCCTCAAATTTGCATGTGGTTGCTCGTGATCAGATTGAAGTTATGCATAGGAATGATATCACATTTCTTGAGGCTACACAAATATCTATTTTCCCCTTCACTTTTGCCCACTAATTTTAGCTTTCCTAGGTGGATCCTGGCTACGAGTGTTTACTAGTGTTCTAATGATGACTTGCTATTTCCTTCTCTCCTTTTACATTATTAATTGAAATTCTTCTGCAAGGAGGAGTTGTCCTTTCTGCACCATTTACTTATGTATTTAATAACTTACTTATGCAGGCATGGACTTCCGAGTATTTATCTTATTTCGTTTCATAAACCAATATTTTATTTTGTGGCTGAAACAGTTTCAGCTTTGGTCATTGAGAGCTTTCACATTGGCTACTGTGTCCTTTCGACATGCCTCCATCCCGAGGACATCTTTGCTTTTTGGTACTGTAAGATCCTGCAGGCCCATCTTGTATTATCCCACCCCAGTTCTGGAATCAATCACTTCTCCAAGGGCCTAGGTAGACGTTTTAAACCACAGTAGATAGTTTTGAAGCCTCACCCAGGGAAAGCACAGAGTCAGAAAAGAAAGCTTGATGGACCATGGAGAAGCCCAAGATTCAAAGGTTGAGTAGAGAGGGGGCTGGAATCCGAAGAAGGAGGCAAAGAAGGAACCGTCAGAGAAGTAAGGGGAACTCAGACCATGGAGTCAAAGAAGCAAGAAAGCACATCTCAGCTTAACTGTAGGGTCCTGCATAAGGCATCCTATCTGTTCTCTGCCACTTCACTCCTTCCAGCCAGATATCCTTACTGCCCCGAGCTAACCAGATCCCTAACTCTGACCGAACTGCAGGAAGCACAGCCACAACTAACAAATTCAGCCCTCGGCACTCTAGGCCTTCATGCCTGTAACTGAAATGTTTATCCCTTTCTTTCTCAGGCCCAAGTCCCACTCGTCTTCCCAAAGTCTGGGCAAGTGGCACCTTTTCCTGGAAACTTTTCCCAAACTTTCAGCCTATATTTATCGTTTGCTTTTTATAAATACTCTGTGTCTTACCTCCTCAGTTAACTTAGTGTTTGGGTGACGTTCTTTTAAAAAATGTTTCTCTTTGTTTCATATTATTTCTTTCCCAACAATACTGTAGATCCTTTAGGTCAGAGGCCACATCTCATGCTCTCTGGTATGCTCAGTAGTTAGTAACATTTAAATACTTAATAGACATGTAATAAATATATGTCAGTTTAACATTCATATCAACAAATCAACCACTATAGTGAGTCTTCAAAGAAATAGTTGGGCACTGGGAAGATTCCAGGAGCTATCTTATCTATTCAGGAATGTTAAAAACTACTCCTTAAGATACAAAGTTAGAATAGTTATGCAAATTGCTTATAGCTTTGATGGTATTCCAAGAAAATGTAACCCTGAGCCACGGCAATTCCTATTTCTCACCAGGAAATAATTCATCAGGATATTTATGGCTTAACTATTAATAAAGTAAGTCACTATAATATTTTACACAATCCTTTCTTGATTCCTTTTAAAACAACTATCTGATTTGCTTCCATTTTTAAAAATCAACCGCCTGTTATAGAATGTAACATATAAAAGCTATTCGATTTTCAAAGGACAAGTGGGAGAATATTAATGCAATTCACTGATTTTAATGGTTAAATATCATTGTTTTTCTTGTTAAAAACAATATATACACATTGAAAAAAAATCAATATCAACAAAAAGAAAATGAGCCCATAATCCCAGCACCCAGAAACAGAGATCATTAATATTTTTTCCAGGTTTTTCGAGATAAAATTGACCTATTAACATTTTATTGTATAACATACCGTGTGTGTATATATAGGGGTTGTGTGTATATGATCATTTCATACAAATTGCCTTCTACCTTACTTTTTTCACCTAATGTTTCATATTGCTCCCATCGTTAAATATTTTCTACATTATATCTTGGTAATGGTGAATATAGGTTGGATGTATTATAATTCATTAAAGTAGTCTGTTTGGACACTAGGGTGTTTCCAATTGTCCCCCAAATATATACCATGTCATGATGAACATTATTATGCTTAATTGTGAACATACCCATATTTCCTTAGAATAAACTTGGAAAAGTGAATGTCCCTGTATGAATGAACAGTTTAACATTTTTGTTTTCTAAATGGCTTCCGCCCAAAGTTGTGCCAACTGACCATCTCAATCAGTGACAATTAAAGCAACTTTCAGGCAATCTACCACTTCAAATTTTTAAGGAAACCATGCTCACCTTTAGAGAATCTCTAAGAAGATGATGAAATAAAGTTGTAATTCTTTTTTTTATTAGGGGAGGACATTTTTCCTGAAACTTGGATTAATTTTTTAATATTTTGATTTCTGATATAAAAAATGCAAAACAACACACATCATTTAGGGTGAGCTGCAAAGAAAGTACAGGTCATCTGAAATAAAGAAGTCCAAGGGGGCATGGCTGCAACTAAGAACAAGAGTGAAATTTATTAATTAGGCTCCTATTTATAAATCTCTTGCCATGAACAATTATTTTTTTAAGTACACTTTCTTGCTTTCTTGGGTATTATTAGTCTTATTTGCATGAGAGATACATATTGTGCACTTTTATTTCAGATTTGCCAATTTTTCTCATACATAAGAATCTGGTTCAGCCAACACTTGCATGTGCACAAACAATTGAGGGATAGCTGTCATATTTAAAATAAAAAATTTCACAGTACACATGTGATCAGTAAGTTATTTATTTATACTTCTTTATACACTCACCACTGCCCAAAGAATTTGAGACAAGTATATGTTCTGGAATGACAAAAATAACAAATAAAATGACATTAAAGTAAAAAACAGACCAATAGGGCCAAGAAAAAGGAAAACACAAATCCATCAACATGAAAACTGGGCTTGAACTTTAAATTCGGTTCCATGAATTGTTCTTCTGTTTTTTGTTTTTCTTGTTTTTTTTTTTAATTGTTCTTCTGTTTGAGACATAAGTCTTTGTTGCTAATTCACATGTCAGATTTATTTCATTTGAAACATTAAAGTAGTAATTCTCTATTTTCCGATTATTAATATTTATTTCAAGAGAAAAATGAATACAAGTACTGAAAATAGTTGGCACATACACGTCCCCATATCCACAGATAAAAATTGAAGAGTGATATAGGCTATGATTACTTTCAAACAACTGAAAAGTTTTAAAAAAATCAGTCCACTTTCTCTTTCAAAGATCTATCTGTAAGGCAGGGGGTAAAACCAACCTACATTTTCCTTCTACTCACCTAACACCAACCATGGCTCACTAAACCTCTATAAGGTTGCCTTAAATTGAACAGTCCTTTAAACTAATACTGTATTCCTGAAGTATTCTTAAACTAATACTGTATTCTTAAAGTATAAACAAGATGAAGTTGGCATGTAGGAGAAAAGAAACGCTCTATTGATCCCTGAAGAGACATTAAGAAAGCCAAAGATCGCATAAGCAGTCTGTTTGGCAGTGGCAATAGTGCAAGGGAAAGCTATTACTAAATAGGACTGCGCCCACTGGGATGTAGGAATCTGCACACTAGATCTCATTTTGCTATTTGCAATATTATTTATATTTTCTGCAAATTGGATAATATGTATCTGTAAGATAAGCCACATTGCTTCTTTAATAAAGAAATAGTGGGTAAACGAACTAATAAGTGATTAGCAAAGCAAGATCTGCTTTGGTCAAGTTCATCACAACATTTATAAATCCCGTAGAAGATCGCCAGAGGGTCTACAAGACCACCGAGCAAGTCTTCCAGAAAAACATCTTAGTTTCCATGCTGAGAGAGACTCTGAAGTGCATGTTATACCTTGGAAACTCCTGATGATGTGGGGGTAAAAACATGCATATGTGCATAAATAACACTTTACCCCCCTAGTAATGGTGTTTTGAATGGCATGAGTTGTCTCTTCAATACAGGCAAATTACCCGTTTTTCTAGCTTAAAATTTTGCAAGAACTTTTTTGTAGATTTAGAGTATGCATTGAAAAAATGATATATTCTTTTCCAGGAACTATAATCATTAGAAACTTCTGGAGGAGGGAAGAGATTCGTGTAAATTGGCACTGTACAACTCAGGAATTCCAAAAGCTGTGTTTCCTCTTTAATTGAATTTTTCTTATGTAGTGAAAGGGAATGACTACATAAATGACTTTTAGTTGGGGCTTCAAATTAAACTTCAAAAGCAGCTTTACATGTCCAGTAACCTCCTGAATAGTCCTTCTTTACCCCATCTCAGTATGTGCAATAATGTCATATTTTGATCAATATGTTTCTTCTTTGTTTTAACTGGTTTATTTTATTTTTGGTCTTACAGAGGTACTGTGCATTTCCTATGTGTCTTTAAGCATCTGGCCAGTAAGCACTTTTCTTATGCCTCCTGTGCCAAGGGAAGAGGAAATTCCTCAGAAAGGGCCTTTGACTCTTGTTACTCAGAGATCAGCAGCATGGCATCATCTGGGAACTTACTAGAAAATCAGACTAATTTGGAGTCCCCACCCCAAACCTACTGAAAAGGAATCTGCATTTTAACAAGATCTCTAAATGAAGCAAATGCAAATTAAAGTTTGAGAAGCATTGCCTTAGAGCACATTCACTCTTTCCTTTACGGGATTTTTCTTCCTGGCTATCTTTCCACTTAGAAAGAAACATAGCCGTGTGAACAGTGGCCCATTTTTAGATCCACATAAAATAAAGGTAATATTTATATTAACCTATTTATAAAGGTAATTTATATTAACCTATTTTCTATGTATTTGACCTCTTTTGTTGTCTGAAGACACCACTTTCAGGGTAGGGGGATTTGTTTTATTACAGCAAGATTATAAAGAAGGGGAAAGAAAGAGTTAATGCTCAGCCTACAACATTCAAAAAAATTTTTTTTTATTTTGCAAATATAAAACACTTGAAAGTCAAGCTTTATTAAGAAAAAAAGATTTTCTACCGTCCCTATCTTTCACCCGTTTTGCATATCACAAAGCAGGTGGATGCAGGTCATAAGTTTTTTTCCATAGAATAGAAAAGATATCTATTTCCACCTATTACCTAGGTCATGAATTTTTCCCTTCATTAGTTTTACTTGGAAATAATTGTGTATTTACAGAAGAGTATAGTATAGGGTTCTCATATATCCTACACCCAGCTTCATATAATGTTAATGTTTTCTGGACAATGATACAATAATTGGAATTAAGAAATTAACATTGGTACAATACTCAGACTTTATTTGGATCTCCCCAGTTTTTCTACCAATTTTCTTTCTTTTCCAGGGTCTAGTCTAGGATACCACATTGAACCTGGTACATTAGTCTCCTTTGCTAAGCTATGATTGTTTCTTTCCTTGTCTTTCATGATCTTACAGTTTTGAAGAGGATTAGGGAGAAGTTTCGTACAAGGTCCCTCAATGAGATCTCATATTTTCTCATGATTAGACTAAATTTATAGGTCTTTTGAGGAAGAACATCAGATAATGTTAGGCCATGAATATTTACCCTTACTGTATAAGGATAAGCTGTGGAGGAAATAAAAAGCCAGAAGATTGCTCCTTCTGGTCTGAAGAGACAGTAGGGAAAGATGGGAGACAGAAGTAAGGCAAGTAGATAAGATGATATCAGGGTTCTAGTAATCAATATCTTTCCACATACACCTTTTAGGGGTGAATCTTCAGGGGAAGAGCAATTTTGTAACATCTAGGTAAGTAAAGGGTGACTGGAGGCCATTGAGTTAGAGGCTCACTCCCAATTTTGGTTCTAAGCAACAGTATGTTGGTAGATCTTTAACAACCAACCTTGGGGATGCAGAGATGAGGGAGAATGGAGCCCTGATTTGTAATGTTTGCTCATTTCCCTGGTGTAAATACTTCTACCATGGCTGATTTGAAGCCATCAAGATGATATCACTGAACAGAGCTTAGGAAAGCTGTGTAGTAGTAAATTATTATATGGTATTTCTACCACACACATTTGCTAAACATAGGTTAATAGTCCAATGTAGTAAAATAAATAGGAGTTGATGCTATTGAGTATTGAGTATTGATTACCTTTGCCTTCAATATAACTTGTTTAAATGTATGTTCTTATCAGTTAATTTTTAATAATGGCCATGTTGAACAACTGGAGTCCAAAATTCCTGAAAAACTAACAATTGGCAAGATTATGAGCTCCAGCCTGGTGTGGGGCTCTGTGCTCAGCACAGAGTCGGTTTGAGATTCTCTCTCCTCTCCCTCTCCCTCTGCCCCTCCTCCTGCTCTCTCTCTCTCAAATAAATAAAATGTTTTTTTTTTAAAAAAAAAAAAAAAAAAAACGAAGGCATTCCTGCCTCCTAATGGCCTTTATGTGGGAAACAGGAGTCTCTGCATCTTCTTACTTTCCAGGAGATAACTGGTAGACTAGCAGCTATCTAGGAACAGGGAAAGAGGCCATGGGAATGGAACTTAGCTACTACAGGAAATGTTCAGGGCTATGGCAGCACACATCATTCCTAAAGATCAGATGGGACCTCCTTGCATTTCAGTCATCCCCATTCCAGAGAAAAAAAATTAATCCGAGGAGCATTGAGTATCTAGAGGATGGTGTATGGTACAAAGGTGCCACAAGGATAAAATAATACACCCTAGCCGCCCCCACCCTGTATACCCAAATACTATCTTGGCAAAGAGAAGAAAGAGGGGGGTAAAGAACCTGAGAAAGACTGGGTCATCTAAACAGCGTTATTCAAAATGTGGTCCGTGGGCCCATGCCAGTCCACAAACTATCACTGGTCTGAATTGAGATAAATACAAGTAAGAGTTGGTATTTAGAAACTTTTATCACAACATTGCCAGGATATCACAACATGTGACCAGAGGATTTGTCTTGTTGAACAAGATACAGCCCAGTTCAGATGTGTTGAACTGGCAGTGCAAGTTGCCCGTAACACAAGCCGCATACTGGTCATACACATGAGGACCATGTATTTGATCCAAGCTACAACAGAAGGATCAACCAATTTGAGAAGTATTAATTGAAGATTTTTGAAATCATCACCTTTGGACGGTAATAAAATGCTGAATAGCTTGAATCAGAGGTTGTAAAGTGTATTCCCTGGACCAATAATATCAGCATCAACTGGGAACTCCTTAGAAATGCAAATTCTAAGTTTCTACCAGATGTACCGAGTCAGAAACCCTGGGGGTGGGCCCAGCAATCTGTGTTTTAACATGCCCTCTAGGTGATTCTGCTGCATGTTTGAGTTTAAGAACCACTGGTTAGAATGTTTAAAGTCAAAGAATTATGCTCAAGCTGGAGGAAAATGAAACACTATTAATTAAGTGCAAATTATTCCTGCTAGAATGCAGAGCTGGAGCCCATGAAGATCAGACCAGGTAGAGAAAAAGAAAGAAAACCGAACTTGCTTTGCATATCTGAGTGATACGCAAGTGAGTGAGGCCAAGATGCTAAAGCTGAGTACTTTTAATGGGTGATCCTTTTTTATCTTTCTCTGAAAGCTTACCCACAGTGCTATGACTCCACATTTTCAAGCATAATTCATTTCCCAGCCTACATTGTCGTCGTTGTTGTTGTTTACCAAAACAGGGTCGCGGTATAGGAACAGAAGAATATTTCTCTAGCTTTCCTCTCCACATAATTGCTGGATTTCTGGCTTTCCTACATTCCTACAACTGCTACTAGTAATAGCTCAGGAGGCCCTTCTTGGCTATTTTGTGTCATCTGTCCTTTTCCCTCGCTGCTTTCAATTCGTGGTACCCCTAGGACAGAATTTTCTCAGTGCTTCTGCTCCTTCTCAGGTGGGGTTGACGCAGTTTCAGCTTAGGATCTGGTCAACTTGGGCATTAGCTAGATCTCTGGCAAGAAATTCTCTCTGCTCCCCAGCAGTGCTACCACTGCTGCATTTTCTCACTGCGGGATGCCACCCAGGCTCACAGGACCTTGTAAGGCAGTCTTTCTCAACCTGTGTGCTTGCAAATCACCTGGGCCTCTTGCTGTCAAGCAGGTCTGATCCGGTAGGTTTAGGGTGGGCCTGAGGAGCTGCATTTCTAACAAGCTCCCAGGTGATACTGATGTTGCCAGTCCGTAGACAATGTTTTGAGAAATAAGGTTTAGAGCAGTGATTTTTCTGCTTTCACAAGGATTTCTCCCCAGGTCTTCAACACAGCTGAGGGAGTATAGTTGTAGGGTGACCGACTGCCCTGGTTTGATGGGGATTGTCCTGAACATCCTGAGTCCTGAGCAAACCCAGGTGATTGGTCATCCCAGTGGTCATAAACCACTTGGGAACAGCCCTTATCCTTCTCCTCCCTACTCTCTCCCCACCGGACACTTGTATCTTGGGCTTCTAGACTCTTTCTAGAGAAAGCTGCTTTCCCTTGAGGCTCTTCATTTCTCCTCCACATAATGCCCTCCCCTTTGACAGACCTGTCTCCACCAACCCTAAATACAGAGCTGCATTTTCAGCCGGCGTAGCTAGTTAGGCCAGGCATTAGGAAGAGTTGCCCATTTATCTTGGTATGGAAGGTTCCATTTCATGCATTCCCACAGCTGGTCAGGACTAAGAGGCCTCTCTAAGATCAATTAGGACCATATTTGACAGTTAACTCATGTGTTTTCACAGAAACTTTCTCATCCTGCCTGGTCTCTGTACACCAAGCAGGTTTCTCTGGCGCCTGGGAGCAATGCCTGCTCTGTTTCACCTTTTAGCTGATAATGTAGATATTATCTGGAAGCAGGAAAAATCAAAATCTTTCACTCTGGGGCTTGGCAAATACAATGTGTTTTCTAGTATTTCCAATGGTGCTTTTTTACACTGAAGCTATAAATTCTTTTAGGCAAAGCTTCATGCCTCATCATCCTAGAAATACAGCTCTGATTATATCCATCCCCAGCTAAAAACCTTCATTAGCACTGAATTTACAGCAGAAAAATTTCCAAACTCCGCATGTTAGTACAAAGCAATGGTTCTCAAAAATTTACCTTGCACCAGAATGAACCAACCATTGGGTACCACTTGACCTTGACCAAAACCAAGAGGTATTGACAAAACAGATTGCTGGCCCTGCCCCTGAGTTTCAGATTCCGTGGGCCTTGGTTGGGACCCAGGAACTTGCTTTTCTAATGACTTTTTAGGTGATACTGTTGCTGCTGGTCCACTGCATTCCACGCATCCACCCAGCTAGGGGTTACACTCCTAACACCCAGCTCTACCACATATTTTCAAAGACAACCCTTTATTCTTGTTCATATTATATGTTTTCCCACTCTGTGCTTTTGTTTTGTTTCATTCATTTATTTACTCACTTACCCTCTTAGTCTGCTCAGGCTACTGTAACAAAACACCACACCTAGATGGCTTAAACAAGACATTTATTGTTCACAGTTCTGATGGCTGGGAAGTCCAAGATCAAGGTACCAGTAGATTCAGTTCTTGGTGAGGGCCCTCTTCTTGGCTTGCAGATGGCTGCATTCTCACTGTATGTATCATCACATGGTGGAGAGAGAAAATGCTGGTGTCTCCTCGTCTTCTTGTAAGAGCACTAATTCTATCATGGGGCTCCCTCCTCATGACCTCATATAAACAGAATTACCTCCCAAAGGCCCCACTTCCTAATACTACCACATTAGGGGGTGGGATTTCAACATATGAATTTTGGAGGGGAAGCAAATGTTCAGTCCATAATAATCATGGATTCATTCACTCAGTCAATGGTTCACTGTTTTATCAAAACATTCCCCCTCTTTATTGACATATAATTGGCAAATAAAAATTGTAAATATTTAAGGTTTATAGTGTGATTTTTTTGATACACTTCATCAAACAGTTTTTTAAAGACCAATGTAACTGATCCTGTCAAATCCTCTCATGAAGCTTATGGTACAAAGTAAGAGAGAAAAAATTTACCATTTTTCATTCACACAGTGCTTCAGGGTTTCCAAAGAGAACGCACATGCAAGCTCCCCTTTGATCTTCTCCAGACCCCTGAAAGACCAATGGAACAGAGGTTATTTTACACATTTCATAGATAAAGAAATTGATGTCCAGGAAGTAGTTCAACCAAGGTATTGCCAACCCACGTTTTTCCAGTCCCATGTTAGTATTTTTTTCCACCCAATCACACTACTTCAGTCTTGGTTCACTGTATCCCCTCTCTCCCCGCAGCGCAAATTGTATTTCTTCTTTAAAGCCTAATCTGTCACTACCTCCTCTATGAAGCTGTCTGTGATAACTCTAGTTAAAATAATTTCTCCTTCCAATAAATAAAGATAACACTTTGTCTCTCTACTGGCATTTTTAAAAAATATAGAACTTCTCTTTCTAGATCCCAGTCTCCATGAGAATAGGATCAATACCTCACTCTCCTTTATGTCTCCCATAGCACTCAGCTCTTAGCTTACAGTAGATGCCCATTGAAACTCTAAGAAATGAAAAAAGAATAAAGGTTGGAGATGAAAATTCCACCTACTTTCTGAGTCAATGGTTATATTCATTAGATAATCAATGAAGAGGGATCCCTGGGTGGCGCAGCGGTTTGGCGCCTGCCTTTGGCCCAGGGCGCGATCCTGGAGACCCGGGATCGAATCCCACATCAGGCTCCCGGTGCATGGAGCCTGCTTCTCCCTCTGCCTATGTCTCTGCCTCTCTCTCTCTCTCTCTCTCTCTCTCTCTGTGACTATCATAAATAAATAAAAATTAAAAAAAAAAAAAAAGATAATCAATGAAGAATAATATATTTGAAGACAAAAGTAGAGTTCTGTGTTATCTCTATTCTCTATCTCCCTAAATAGGGGTAGGGAGTGAAGTGATTGCAGGGTGTCAGGTGTTTTGTGTTATGACATTTTGCCTTCATAACCTACCAGATAAATACTATTGCTCCTGTTTTCAACTGGAGATACTGAAGCCCCCAACTGTTTAACAATTCCCCCAAATTCAGACACCGGTGGCATGTTAGAGAGGGGACCATACCCAATTCTATTTAACCTCATGTGGCAATTATGAACACATGAAATCACCTCCAGTTTTACTATAACAATAATAAATTGTCCAGCACTTTTCTACATAAGAAATGAATTCATTGTAGTAATAATCTTGAGGTCATCTTTTAGTAACATAATCTCTCACCTTATTATTGCCTTGTCATTGATTCACCATTTGTTGAATCTTTTGATCCATTGCAAAAGGGGAAAGGAATTTCACTAATACCATGTGACCAGTCATCACTAATTGTGAAATGCTGGCCTGTCACTTAGACAGTGAATCTCTCTTAACAAGTGGTATTGTGTATAACAGAACATGCCTATTAGGGAAGAGAGCAGGAAAGGTTTGTGGTAAATCCTGGAAGAAAGTGGGGATGGGGTAGATAAATCCAGAGATAGATCCAGTTCCATGAATAACCCCAAAAGGAACAATGACTTTAGCAACATAAAGCTAAGATATTAAAGCAATTTGTTAGACATTTACCATATCATAGAGCTGAGAATTCTTAGAGTTTAACCAAAGGACATTGCTAATGAACATCACAGGGCCTTGGCATAGGCAGGTAGGAGACAGACAGCATTCAGGAAATAGATAACTCACCTAGGAGGGCTTATCCCGGGATTCTGCAGCCAAAGTCTTACAAGAGCAGAGACCTACAACATCCTGAAAAACAGATAGACACATCAAAGGTGATAATTCTCACAAATGTATGAAATACCAATTTGCATCCTTTCCTCTTATAGGTACTGCAATATTCTACCTGGCAAGCACCTGTTAATTTTTAATTGGCGAGAGTTATTGCAAGATCTTATCATTTCATTAGCCATTAAGACAACTAACAGTAAATCTTGGCATCTAATAGACTTTTTTTAAAAAAACAATTTCAATGAAACTGTTTCAAGGAATGAAGAAATTCTATAAAAATCTTCCAAACTTTTTGGATCTGTCAGGTGGAAAAAAGTTTCAAAGTACATTTTCAGGCCCCCGGAGTGTTCAATTCAGAAAAATCAAGATACAACAAATGTCCCATTTCATAAACAACTTTCTATTATTATTCAGACTGTCAGATCAGGGAGCCAGTAAAAAGTCATTCATCCAGAAAAGGGTAAAAATTGGGGAAATAGATAAATATTTTCTCTAAATCACTGACGATTATGTTAATATAATATTGGCTTTGAGGGGCAGTTTCAATCACTCTGGTCCTCAGAGATAAGACACAAGCAGGGAAGCTGAACTTTTCTAAAATAAAAAACATCAGACATTTGATTATCACTGTTTCTTGGAAAGGGTTCAGAAGTGCTTCCTCAGCCAATGGACTTGGTTCCTAGACATCTCTGCATTGGGGAATTCAAAGTAAGGACAAGGATCTATATATAGAAACAAAACCTGTTGCTAATGTGCGTGCATATCAAAGGACTGGCAGGAGGGAATTGTCATTCTGTCTGGTCTAAAACGAGGTTTCTTTGTAAAATAACAGTAACCATACTAGATCATGCTTACATATTTAACTTTCAAACACAGTTCTAAATACATTTTAAGCATATTTAATCTTCACAATCACACTATGAGATAATTACTATCATTATCCTCATTTTACAGGATAAGCTTGGAAACTTAGAAACAAAAGTTCAACAACCTGCCCAAGGTCACACACCTAGTAAGTAGTGACACGGGCAGTCTGGCCCCAGAGCCTGGGCTCTTACCCAATATACTCTACTGCTTTTTTATATATATACAGTGGTATTTTATATATGAAGCAAAATTATATATATGTGTGTGTGTGTGTGTATATATAAATCACACATTAAAATTTTGAGAAAATGAAATATGGAAGAAGAGAAAAGGAAGATGTGCTACTAATTTGAAGCAAAATTTTATATATATATGCATATATATCACACATTAAAATTTTGGGAAAATGAAATATGGAAGAAGAGAAAAGGAAGATGTGCTACTAATTTCACATAATTATCATTAGCTTTGGGGATATTTGCTTTCAATCATATTTATATGCATTTTTTTATCTGTTGTAATTCTAGGATTTTGATTCTTTTCATATTATATCAGAAATATTTCCTATGCTATTAAAAGTGTTCATGATTAATATTACATAGACTAGATATATTACTCATTGGCAAGTCTCCAGTTGTTAGCTATTTAGGCTGCTTCCAACAGCCCAGGGCAAATTCAAGTGCAGGCTGTGGAGCCAGAGAGCCTGGTTCAAATGTTTGTTTCTCTACTCACTAGCTATGTAATCTTGAGCAAGCTACTTGACATCTCAATGTTTCAGTTTTCTTATCTGTAAAATGAGGATATTAGTTGGTAACTACCTCTACCTACTTGGGTTTTTGTGAGAATTAATTACAGTAATTGAAGTAATGCACTTAAACATTGTCTGCACAGGTATTAATATCATAAATAAGTCTGTAGTGAACATCTTTATACATAAAATAATTAGATTAAAAAAATGATTTCCTAGACATAAGATTACTGAGTCAAAAGATATGAATCTTTTTTTGTTCTAATATTTAATTTACATTGCCAAAGCAGTTCCACAAAGTGTTATATAGATTTATATGCCACCAGTTATGTAAGAAGAAACCATTTTCCAGCATATTTTGCTGACTGGGTATTAACATTAAACCTTCTATTGCTTTGCCTTCCAGTTCATCAATCTGTTCTTCAGCTGTTGCTGTTTCTAATCTGCTCTTAAACCCATCCATTGAATTTTAAATTTGTCAGTTCATTTCTCAATTCCAGAATTTCCATTTGATTTTTATCCATAATTACCAATAATATGCTGGAATTCCCTGGCTTCTTGCCTAATTTTGTTAATTTATTAGTCACAGATATTTTAAAGTCTATTATCTGGTCTGTAGGTATGGCTAGTGATTTTATTGCCAGACATTATGTATGAAACACTGTAGAGATAATTTGAGCATCTGGGGGATCATGTCTTTGTCAAGTGGTATTTTACCTTAGCTTCTAACAGTTAGGGAAGTGAGATCTCTTACGGATTCTCTGCACTCTGGGTTCTCCACTTCTCAAGCCCTCTCTGTCTTGAGTCTCTGGGATGCTTTTAAACAAATATTTGCCAGATTTTATGCAGGTTTTCCACTTTCTCTCAGAGGATAAGTTGATCTAAATGAAAATAATCCATAACAGCTGGGAATGTAAATCCTTGACATTAATTTTAAAATAATTGATTAAACCTAAATACAGCTTATTTTTGTTTGAGTGTGTATTCAATTGATTATTACTAAGGCTGAATGTTTTTGTTTGCAAATGTGTTATATTTCATCTTTTGTGAAATGTGATTTTAGTCTTATCTCATATGTTGACTAAATACGATTCTATTCTTATCTCATGTATTAGTTCTTAGCTGTGGAGTTTGTATGAGATACTGTTAATAATATGATTACTATGTTCAAATAATTGTTATGTTCAAATAATTGTATCTAGCCTACTGTTTGTTTTATTCCTGTCTTAATATAACCAAATCTATTTTATCTTTACTTTGCAATTTGTTACAGCATCCTAAGCCTATAAAACAAATTCCTTTAGGCTTTCTATAGTTTGAGTTTTGCTACTTTATTGTACGTGTACCATGAGTATAAATTGATTTTTTTCAGTTAATCAGTCCATATATTATAAAATATTTTCCCTTCCCATTGAGTTGTGTTCTGACATTATCATATATTTCATTATTATATAAGATATAATTTATTTTGACCACATATTTTGCCTTTTTAATGCCAGTATCACATGGTTTTAATTATAACTTTATAATATATTTTAATATTTGATAAGATTAGTCTGTCTTCATTACTTTTCTTTCTCAGAACTGATTTCTACTATTCTTGCCTACTTTCTTTTTCCAGATTTATGTCAAAATCACATTCCTCTCACCATTACCTCAATATGTGAAAAACAAAAGACACATTATTACTAGAATTCCCATTAAGTCTATACTTTGGAAAGAATTAACAATTTTAAAGTGTTATTTTTAAGCCAGAAACCAATATTTTGATTAATTTAATATTTTTATAGCTCTCAAAAAGTTTTATTTACATAGGTAACATATTTCTGTTTACGGTCAGAGTTTTATATATTTTGTTGCTTTGTAAAATAAATCTCTCTTAGAGGTTTACATTTAAGCTAATGGTTGCTAATATTTATAAATATTACTGATTTATGTTAATAGTCATATGTCTGTAATATTTTACTAATTTATTAAGTCTATTCTTATTTTTGTTCACATCTTTGGGTTTTCAAGCTATAAAAATATTTTTCCAGTCACAATAATAGTGTCTATTTTTTTCATTCTTTATAGGTCTTTTTTCTTTATTATTTTTTTAAAGATTTTATTTATTTATTTGAGAGAGAGAGAGAGAGAGAGAGAGAGAAAGAGAGAGAGAGCAAGGATACGAGTGGGGTGAGAAGGAGTAGAGGGAGAGGGAGAAGCAGATTCCCTGCTGAGAAGGGAATCCCTCTCAGGGCTCCATCCTAGGACACCAGGACTATGACCTGAGCTGAAGGCAGATACTTAACTGACTGGGCCACCTGGGTGTCCTGAGGTCCTCTTTCTTTAGTATGTTTTATTATGCTGATAAGGGCTTTAAAAATAATGTTTAATAACATTATTATGACAGAACCATTATACCAACTCTACCCCACCCCTGTTTTTAAACATATATATTTCTAGTATTTTTACATTATTTTAATATTGACTATTAGTTAAAAATATTGTTATTATGCTAAAAAATAGTTTATTTTTTCTTTTTATCATTTTATCAGGAATAAGTATTAAATTTTATCCAATGCTTTACAAAACAATCTATGAAAATAACCATTTATTTCCTATTTAAGAATATGAAATGTTCATTAGTTTAGTTTCTAACTTTGTTAAGTTTTGCACTGTTTGGGAATACATTATTTTCATTTTTTTGCTACAATGAGCTCTACTGCATTTTTAAAAAAGCATGTTAAATTATTTTAGATTTATGCTTATTTAATGCATTATTTTTCAGTACCATTATTCCTTTATATTACATTAATAATAGTTATAAAATAGCCCTTTTTGCCTTATTTACTTTTTTTGAAAAAAATTCTGTTCGTGACCATGTTAGGCTGCAAAATCTTTGCCCTTTAAAAAAGTATTTCCATGTCATTTTTCTTTAAGTATGACTCTTAAGCACCACCAAATCATAATACTTTCATTTTAATTTAATGTGAAGATCTTTCCATTTGAATAGAAAAATTTAAGACATTTATACTTGTCATAATTTCTTAAGCTTGACTGAACTTATTTCATACTTTCTTCTTTTCAATAATTCCTTATTGTTTCCTTTCCATTTTGTCTTTTGAACTGTTTTGTTTATTTTATCTCCTACAATTATTTATAAAATAGATATTCTTCTTCCCATTCAACTAGTATCTATATTAAATTATTCACAACTATCCTCAAATGCATTTTTATCCAATGATTTAAAAATAAAGCAACAGCGGTGCCTGGGTGGCTCAGTCAGTTAGGCATCAGACTCTTGATTTCAGCTCAAGTCATGATCTCATGGGTTATAAAACTGAGCCCCATGTTGCGCTTTCCTGGTCACTGAGGATTCTGCTTGAGATTCTATCCCTCTGCTCACCTTCTCCTTCCCTACCCCTAGTTCATGCATGTACTCTCTCTCTCTCTCAAATAAATAAATAAATCTTTAAAAAAAATAAATAAAAATAAAGCAACAGCCTCTAATGCTTTTGTTTTCTCCATCTCCTCTTCCTCACTGTGGTTATTAGTTACAGACTATTCTTTTAAAAATTTAAAAACCTCCTTTTAGGATTATTTTATTAGAAACATTGCCCCCTTAGTAAAGAAAAACATCTAGTCACTAACATCAATTCTTAATTCACTTCAATTTTACCTATATTTTATTCATTTATTACTTCGTCTTGACCCTCAATTCTTAGTCAGTGCCAAGCTTTTTTCTTGGAATTTCCGTTCTTGATTTTTTATATATCTGAACGCTTAGTGATCTAGACAAAGCTCTTTGCAATTTTTGCAAAGTACTCTTAGTTGTTATGCCTTCCAACACCTTCCCAGTTTAAATATATTCTTCCATTGCTTTTATATATGAGCCAATAATTGGTTATGCATAATACTTAAAGAATCAAGCTTGTTTTGCTTAAAATTATGTAAAAGTTTACCTACAGACTAGTTATGAAGTTTTTCTTCTGTATCTCTAATTTCTGCAAAACAGAAATTTCATCTACTGAAATTTTCATTTAGTCATAATCTATTCTTATTTTTACCTGTTCTTGTTTAATTAAAAACAATATAGTCCCTCCTGCTATATTGTTATAATTACGTTCCTAAAAAGCCTCATATTATCAGAAGGTTATTATAAAAACAATTATTTCAAGGAGAAAAGGGGCTGGGGCTAAGTAGTTTCAAATGCACAATAATAAGATAATTTCACCACCATAATTTCAATAAATGCATTTTTATATTTCTAAGTATTTTTAACTCAAATTGTAAGTAATAAGTTTGTCTATCAAAACCAGTAAATATGATTCTCAACATTGCCAATCAAGTAATGTAAGACTTACAGTGTAGAGTAAACCCAGATCTTAGATAATGGGTTACTAGGACCATAAAATAAAGTATCTTACAGTTTGTAGCTCTCCAAGGTAAAGAAAAATCTATAGTACCAACTGATCAACCAACCATTCAAACAAATCTATTTCAAATATTTTTATGTAGTAACTGGATTTCTACATATATAACTATAGTTCTAATTATGCCATCATGCTAAAGCCAATAATAGCATATATAATGCAAATGATGTACCTTAATGTATCCATGATGCTGTCTCCAATTCCATCTATAAAAGTCACAGGAAGTGGGAAAAATGATTGAACTTGCATATGGAAACAACCAGTTTCTGGTATACTTCATGTGCTAGAATATGTTCATTGTTCCATTTTCAAAAACTGCAAGGACATCCAACAGAGTGGGAGCCCAAGAGAAGACCCCATGTCTTTAATGTGCTTCCACAAAATTCCTCTTTTCTAAGCTTGAAGATCAGCTTCTAGCATTTATAATATATTTCAAGTCATTGGTGCACAAAGCCCAAGAAGCCATCAAAGGGGAAGTCTTCTGCTTGACCATTAAATTTTGGAAATGCAATGCTGGCCAGTAAAGACTTATACTCTGCTAGCATAGGAAAATCCCAAAGTGTGTCAGGGCCAGCAACATAGAAGGCCACAGGAGCATGTTAGAGAGCAAACTGGAATTGATGAAGTGGACTCTTCATTCTTTCCACTCTCTAGAATATGCTTATTTCTTCTCTTTTTATTGTTGATTCATAAAATTCTTTTTCAGGTGGTTCTAAATCCTTTAAAAGTAATTCACCAGAAGAATGTTCATATACTGCAACTTATTTGTGTCTTCCCAGAAGTTTCCCCAAATTGGAATCTTAAAATATGCATATTGGGATGAAAAAAAAAACAGCTTAAAAACAGTTTTGTTAAATGTCTGTTTTTTTAATTTAATGAATGATTTTAAAAATTAGCTTTATTGTTTTTTAATTTACCATCTGTTAACTCAATAAATATGAGTTCTTAAAGTTAACCTAATTGTCTTGGAATTTGCTGTTTTTGAAGCTGATTAAAGTTATTTAAATTAATTTTATTGTATATCCAGACTAGAACAAAGCATGTCTGCATTTGAATAGATCTTGGCTAATAATTTACAAATAAATGTGCCCATTTTTAAAACAGACTAATTTTGTTTATGGTCCTTAATATATATCAGTCAACTAGAGATGCAGAGATGCTGATATTAGACACTCAAAGGGATAGTATATTAATACACTGAAACTAGTAACCATTAAAAACTGACCAAGTAGAAATTTCCATCAACTCTGTTTTTTGTCTAATAAAGAGGAAGTGTAGAGAGAATATCAACTGGAATGCTATTTCTTTTCACTCTACATTCTCATGGATAAAAGGAGTTGCTATGTTTCTTAAATATCATCCTGCCTCTGGTCATAGTTTATTAACTAAGGGTGGTCACTGGATCCAAATGAGCCAGACTCATCCCTAAGAACTATGAAGACAGAATGAGGGCCCTTTCTCTGGGTGGCTTGACTGAAACATCCATGGTTCAAGAGCAGGTGGCAATCATGATCTGCTATGTAACTGAGGAGACGAAGGAACTGACTGTATTGCCACGAGAAAGAGAAGAAATATGGAGAAAGAGGAATGACTGGGTTCTCTGTAGCACTTGAATGCATTTATTCCTGAAACCACACTTCACCGTTAACTTTGGATTCCACAAAAAGCTCGTGTGCTTTTCCCTTTCTGCTTAAGCTCACAGAGTCAGTTTCTATCATTTATAAGTCAAAATAACTTGAACTAATGCACAGGAGAGGAAATCTCACTGGCAGTAATGATTGTTTAATCATAGGTTGTTAGGCTATACTCCTCCCTCTGCTTTCCTTCAGATGGGTTCTTAATTTTAACATTTAATTTAGCTAGTCTTTCTTTTATGGTTATTGCTTCTTTGGCTTATCTAAGAAACTTTTGTCTATCTCCAAGTAATGTTTTCCTCCAAAACTTTATGGTCTTAATTCTACATTTAGATCTATAATCCACTGGCGATGAATTTTTGTGTATGGTATGAGGTAGGGATCAAGGTTTTTCATTTGTTTCTTTGTTTCTGTATGGATATCTAGTTATCCTAGCACCATTTGCTGAAAACACTTTCTTTTGTGTATTGGGTTACTTTGGTGGAGGTGGAAGTTGGGGAGGTGGGGTCATCTGAAGCCATCTGAAACTAAACTAATGACTCAATATTAAAACGTTGAGGCAGACTTATTTTATTAACCTTATTAATGAGTTAAGAAAATACAAGTAACTTCCTCACTTAAAAGAATGAGTTAATAATTCATCAGAATTTACTTCTTCTATAAACTTGCATGTAATATACCTAAAATATATCTCATGACTAATAGTCAAATCTGTTTTCTTTTCCATGCTGTTGCTGGTTTACCCCTTTCCATTGTCCATATAATATGCATCCATTTATGTTCCAAATATTAAAAAGGAGCCAGGCATACTAAGATCCAGGCTAGGACTATGTCTATTACATGGAACAAACTACATATGTCCAAGAATACTAAATAAAACAAAACCGATAACCAAGTCAAACCAGGTTTCAACTGCTGGTCCTGTGCGTCCCTTTTCTGTATACCATACCTGGAACTTTTACTGCCTTTTCAATTGTATACATCAGCTTCTAAGTTGTCTCATGAAGATCTAAAAGTAATAATATTATTGTATGTTCGAGATGACCTCAAAATGATCTCAAAATCCGTTGATTCTCAATGTGCAAGTCACAGATGACCTACAGACAAATCATCTTCATGACACACATAAAAATATTTAATATTTGCCCAAAACTCTGGGATAAATGTATGAGGCAATTGGCTCAGAAACTCTGAGTATCCTAAGCCCTTCCCAGGCTCTGGTGGGTAGGCTGAAAGTACTTCTAGAAAATGTACTGTAGTGGATGGAAAATCTATAGGTTTGTCTAATAAGAATTTCCTATTTCTGGAAAAATTATCCCCAATTTATCTTGGAGAACAATACCTCCCCAAATCTCAGCCTATACAGTTTGGGTGTAATTCTTTTGGTGGAAACTTTGAGAAAGAGGAGTGTACTTTTGTTGGAGTTTCTACATCAAGAAGAATAGAAGCTTGGAGGGACTAGCTTAATACAGTAAAGGGAAAACTAGACTAAGAATAAAGTTAAAACAGAAGTTGACACAGAAGAAAGCAGAAACATAGATAGTTGGTGACATTTGAGCAGATAGATCTAACTATGCCTTAAGCACTTCTTACACTGTATTTTCCAACTTATGTGTGTATATGTTGATGAGAGTCGGATAAAAAGTGAAACAAAACTTTCATTTATGATTTGGATTTCTGCCTCTTTCAACCCAAGTTTCCTGAATTCATATGGATCACTGGATCTCTGCTTTATTTCTACCAAATCTGAATTTATGGACATGGAGCCAAGGAATCTGCATTTTAAAAAAGCATTCTATTTAATTCCTATACACACTAAAGTTTGAGATCTACCAGGATGTGGGAATTCGGAATGAAAAGAACAAAGATTCCCCATCTTGATGTTTGTTGACATCAACAAAAATAGTTATAGAATCAGAACGAGAGTCCAGTTCTCTTTTCTTCCTGGTGACTTGATCTCCCCAAGGTCATGTCCCATTACGTTTTTCCCTACTCCAACAAATTTTTCATCTAAAATATAAACATTTACTAATGGCAAAGATTCTACATTTGGGCAGCGTTCATAGTATATAAAAATAGGAGGTGCTTTAACAATTTTAACATAAATGTTACTAGTGAATATGTTCTGGACTTGGCAAACATTTCCACAAAAGTTATAAAAGAGAGAAAGCATTCCACTATGTGTGTAGCTGTTTTAATAGAAAAATAATTTCTTCCAAAATCTTTCAGTAAAAAATAAATATTCCAGAAATAGAGGCCATAATTCTTCTCTGGCTTTGAGTCCCCTTGGCACTACAGCAAGTCACCCAGGAGTACTTGCTTCTTTCTACTCCACTTACATTCCAGTCAATTCACTTTCTATTCCTGTTTACATCCCAGGACTTCCTCTCTATTAGAATAATAATGACAACAACAACATTAACAAAAGAAAACATAGTCTTTATTGACTACTAACTGTGTTGAAGCACTGGCATTTGCTAACTCCAGGAGGTAAATACAATTATAATCCCCACCATATGGATGAGGAAGTTGAGGCAGAAAACTAAGAGACTTGATCAAGGTCGTGCTAGTAAGTAGTTGAATCTGGATTAGAATCCAGGTGGTTGGACACCTAAGGCTGTTTTGCCTACATGTATATACATTTTGTCTAAATATATATATATATTTTTTTCTCTGAAGTTCACTTAAAATATTATAATCTGCTCATGTTTCTTCTTTGTATTCAAAACTCATGGAACACATAAAATGGATGGGTTTTATTGTCCATAAATTATATCTTAAGAAAGTTGAATTAAAAAATTTCAATTTGTAAAGCCAAATTGCTAAGAATTTAAAGACTTGATTGTCCAATGAATTGAGTGGCTTTAAGAATATGGATGTGCCCCTGTATATATATATATATTTTGTGCGTGTATAATTATATATGTATTATATACACATAATATATAAAATACATAATATATTATATATACAGATACATATACATTATATATATGTATTTTATATATATTATATATAAAATACTATATAGTGTTTGGCCTTCACTAAAAATATGCATAAGCTATACAAAAGGGTCTAGTGTAGTTTTACAAAGCCTGGGAGTATGGACTTTTAGGGCCTAGTACAAGAATCATGTGTTTAGCTGGTATTCCTTTACAAGGTAGGATCAGTATGCTTAGTCCTAGATAATATTCTGATGCTGTGCTGATCTTTATGTCCTACTCTAAATGATTTATGCATTTTTAAAAACCAATAATATTTACCACAGAGAGAAAAATTACATATGATCAATATAAGATCATTGTGCTCTTGAAAAATTAACAGTCTAACAAAGGAAGCATATGGCATAAGGAGCCGTCAAAAAGTGTGCCCTCCTTCTAAAACTTTAGCTTCTCTTTCATCCATTAGCTCTGGAAATATTTATCAAGTGCCCCCTATACACATGAAAAGTTGTATATTATAAAAAGGGTGGTGCTATTAAGGGCTTTGCATCATCCTCAAACGATATGATGGAGTATGAGCTATAGCCTCCAGACTTTTCCTTTCCACTATGCCACCAGAGAGATCTATTATTTTTAAGATTTTTAAGTACTCCCAGCATGGGGCTTGAACCCACAACTCTGAGATCAAAAGTCACATGCTTCACCAACTGAGCCAGCCAGATCCTCTCAAAGTGAACTTTCTAAAGAGTTCTGACAGTATTACCCCCATCCTTACAATTTTTAATGACTCCCTATCTCATGTAGTAGGAGACATTTGATTGTTGGTCTTTAAGCTGATTTTTATCTGTACAGGTTTTCACCCCACATGTGTACTTTGAAATGTGGGTAAGTTCTCAACATTTAATATTTCAATTTTTCATATAAAACCAAATTAGCAACTTCTCCTTAGCAATTTGAAGACCTGGGGCACCTGGGTGGCTCAGTCCATTAAGCAATGGATTCTTGATTTTGGCTCAGGTCATGATCTTAGGGTCCTGGGATGGACATCCTAAGTGCCTTTACTCATACTGGTCTCACTGCCTGAAATATCCTCTATCCTCCTTCTGCAGAGAAGAGTCTCACTTTTCCTCAGGACTTGGTTCAAGTCTACTATAGAACTTTCCTAAATCCAGCAGAGTTATTTGCTTCTTCCCAAGTGTTCCCATAGCACTTTGTGCCTCTACTAGCATTGCAATGACTTTTCTTTCTGTGTGCCCAACTGGAAAACGTATTTCTTGAAAAAAACTCTTAATTATCTCCATAAACACGGTCCTTAATAGAGTATCTGGCATCAGTAAATGAGTTATTTATTGAATGAACAAAAAGATGCATAAGTGAATGAATGAATGAATACTTCCAAGAGAGTTTTTTATTTGTGTTGCAAAATTTTGATATTTAAAATAAGGGAAGTAACTACTCAAGACAAAATTTCAAAATTTGATAATAATCATGACATTTTCAGATAACATTTTTTCCCCCCAGATAACACTTCTTAAAAGTTCCTGTTCATGGCACCCTTTCTCGGAAAACAAGCCTTGAAAAAATAAAATACATACAATATTAGGAAATACATATAGAGTGGCTTAAAATTGATAGGGTGCCACAATTTGGGGGGAAGGGATATGGGGCTGTAGTACTTCATTCAAAGAGAAGTCACAGCATGCACGTCTCCCTATAATTTGATGGCCTCTCTGGCGCTTACCCTGAAGAATGGAACATTTAGGCCACGAAGGAGCAGGGTGGGATCACTTACCTAGAGAATATTGGCGCAAAGAGTCACTAAGAGTATGTTAGTCCTTAAAAGTCGTGCAGCATAGCTCTCTACTTTGGGGCACGAGGTAGGCAGCACGATGTGGCCTCACTGTGATGATTCAATGAAGCCATGCCACTAGTCCTGGCCAATTAGGTTGAAGTCCAAATGATGTGTGCCACTTCTGGCCATAGGATTTAAATGCCAGCCTGACACCCTCTGGAGTAATCTTTATTCTCCCCATAGCAACGTAAAACATTCAAGATGGCAACTGTTCTATCAGTCTGGAATCCTGATTGAGGAGACATGGAACAGATCAACTGACTTGCAGCGGACTCACCACAACCTGGAAAACAATTTTTGTCATTGTAGATAATCAAACGCTGGAACTGTTTGTTATCCTGGCATAAGATAGCCTCTCCTGACTAACATAACAGATTTGCTCTGTTTGGCAGAACTAAGACTAGAGGTTGGAAGTTTTAGGGTTTATAGGATTTAGGAGTTTTAGGGTAGAAAGTTTGAGGGAAGTCTGCATTGATCAGTCTTGTTCAATTTTTAAAAATGTAATGAAGTATATAAAGATGGAATGAATTACTTAGGATTCTCTTTATTTATACACGCGGTATGCAATCAAGCTTTATTTACCCTGTGGTAACTATTCTGTAGATAAAATGCCTTTATGTAGGTAAGTGGTGAGTTCCCCCTCACTCCCTATGCTTGCCTTGATACCCCCTGAAGGTTTGACTGGACAAATTAAGTTCAAAAATACATTCCAACCAGACATCCATCAGGGTGTCTATTTCCTCTGGTCTACAAGAGAAAAAAAAGTATTTTCTCACATATTCTTTTGATTCCATCCATTTACTGATCCATTAAGTTGTCTTTTCACATTTTGATGTCATCTTGCCACCAAACAAATTCCTTGAAGGCCAATACTGTTTTATCCCTCCTTGGCATCTTTCTCACACTATTTAGTAGGCAATATTTGTGGTTTATCCTCCTGGGAAAATAATCAGCTTTTGACACTAGTTACTATTATTGACCATTTGCTATGTCTCCGATTTACTTGTCTTTCAACCATTTAAATCAGATTTGCACTTGTTAAAAAAAAAATCTAGAAGCAGAAATATATTACCCTAATAACTTTCAGGCAAAATATCTTTTTCTTCTGGAAAAAAAAAAAAAAAAAGGCTTACCCTAGTACTATTGAATTTGTGGCCAATTACAATATTTCATTAACATCTTAATTCAGTAAGTATTTAATGTATTCCTACTATGTGCCAGGGGGCAGGGTTTACAAAAGAGTTTATCAAGTTATGTTACTTAATGCACTGTACGCATCATTACATAATTCTGTATTATAATAGAGCCTGTGAGCTCTCTGTTCAAGACTATTTAGGGGAAAAAAAGCAAATTCAAAAGGTTGGGGCAAAATGTTCCCTTGGTTTAACGCAGGGGAGCATATCACACTTTCGATTCAGGGGACTTACTTGATAACTCTGGGGAATAAATGAGTGTGTAAGAGTGTGTAAGGGAGAAAAGAACAATCCCTCCTCTTTTTTTTTTTTTTAATTTCAATTTCTGTTAAGCTTCATTTCAGCCTTTCAGAATTGGAGAATCAGCTGCCTGCTATAAGAAATTGCTAATAAGCAGTAATTAAAGACTGAGAATTTATTCTTTCCATTCCAAACCTGATGTCATTCCCAGATGGATATTGGTACTGGTTAGGCAATTCAGCATTTTGGTAAATTAAGGCAGGAGATTTTGTGTCTCTTGGGTCCTATGGATGCAGAAAGTGGTCCAGGAAGGAAAACTTGTATTTTGTTTTGCCCATGGCATTTATACCTTATTGTTTTGCTTTACAGAACCAGGAGTTGAGGTGGGCACTTCCACCTTAGAAACCAGGGGCTAGTTCTCTAAAATAACACTAATTCATAAACTTTTTATATTCTTATATCTTTGGAATTATGGTCTCTGCATAAAATGACAACTGAAAAAGATGGACAATCCAGGGAATCCAATACCACTGATAGGAAAGAACTGGCATATCAGAAAGCAGCATGAATACAAGCGCTATCCTCCTTTATTTAGAAAAACCACACAAAAATACAGCACAGTTGATGTGCTGTTACCAGGACTTGAAAGTAGAATCAACCACTGTGTAAAAGATAAAATAAGACTGCACGAATAGGAGGATTTTCCCAGCGTGCTTTATTCATAGACATCTGACAGAAGAGGACCTAACAGAGCTTTTAGGAAAAACTGAATTCTCAGCCCACAGTCACTTTCCAGGAACTTCACTGCAAACAGTGCTCTGCGCTGGCGGGATGGAGATCTTAGCAATCTCCCTCCTGCTTCCATAGTTTCCTTCTCTCTAAATACAATTATGTATGGGGACTTAATGAGAGAGCAAGCCTTGTGTGAAAGGAACTCAAGAAAGTGCAGCTTCTAAAAATACACCGAGGAGGCTCTACAGTCCTTATTGTTACAAACTGACGTTTTGCAGTTCAAGCTATGAACCTAACAACTACACACACACCGAAGGGGGGAAAAAAAGTAGACTATGTTTCCTTTCTGTAATCCCCTTAACTTCGAGTAAACAGTAGTAATTTTCTGTTGTCATACTCAATGCAAATTTCCCAAAGACGACAGAACACAAAACAAAAGACCTGTTTGCTTCCTAGGAGCTGGGTGGGGGTGGTGGGGGGTGGGGGTGGGGGTGGGGGTGGGGGTGGGGGGGTGGAGGATGGCTGGATGAGAGGGGCAAAGTTGATGGAGTTCTCCTTTTCTCCTCAGCCTGGGGTCCTGAACCTCCAAGTCACTCTGCCGTTGTAGAGGTTTTTGAAGTTTCATTCACCTTCTGGAAAGGCTCCCTTGCCCCTCTTCTCCGCGAGCCCCCCTGTCACTACAGTCTCATCACTTGCCTCCTCCTTTGCTTCCAGCTTCTTGGAGAAACTGGACCTCAGTTTAGGGGTCTTTTCCCTGCGGATTTTAAAGAAGCGGCCGACAGAAGGCTACTGCTTAAACAACCGGGCAGGGGCGCGGGTTGGGGTCTGCAAGAGCAACCCCGCCTTCTCCTTCCACCACGTGCTCCTCAGTTGGGGTGCAGCACTCCTGGATGGGGTGCAGAGAGGGGCGGGGCCAGGGTGGAGGGAGATGGACCGTGCAGACTGAGAGGGGAGGAGGCCCCCGAAGGAGAGATCGTCTCCACCGAACATGAACGAGAGAAAAAAAAAAAAAACTGGCCCACATGCCCCTAGTGGGGAGCGATACACCCCACGCGGGCTGGGTTTGGGGGTGGGGGGTGCGTAGGGCCCGCTCACCTGACTTCCTCCTCCCCTGGCACACACACTGCATTCGCCCGCTTCCCCCCCCCCCCAAAAAAAAGCTCAGCCAAACAACGAACAACAAGAGGAAGCCGCAGGCGGCAAGAGGAGGGGTGCGCGTGGTGGGGGCCCGGGAGAGGTGAGGGGGCAGGGTCGGCGGGCGTCGAGAACCGCGCCGCGCACCCCTCCGCGCACTCCCGGGCGCCCACACTTACCCCCAGCGGCCGAGGGTCCGGTCTTCGGCGCCAATCCCGGCGCGCGCCTCTCGCCCGCCCTCGTCCCTCCGGCCCGCCGCCCCCCACACCCCGGCCGGCGCGCGGGGAGGGAGCCTGGGAGCCGAGCGCGGCGTTGGCGGCGGCGGCGGCGGCGGCGGCGGCGGCGGCTCGGGCTGGGGCTCGGGCTCGGCTCGGCTCGGGCTCCAGCGCTCCGTGCAGCCGGCGGCCGCCGAGGCTCCTCCGCCGCCAGGGGGAGAAGCCGGGGCGGGCGCTGGGGAGGCGGGCCGGGCCCTCGCCGCCCCGCCGGCCAGCCCGCTCGCACCAGCTCGGGAGCGGCGGCGGCGCGGGGTCCGCCGAGCCCCGGGGCGCGGCGCGCGGGGCCGGAGCAGCCGCGGCTGGATGCGCGCCCCGGGGGGCTGCGGGCTCCCGCGGGGGGCGCCCCGGCCGCTCCGGTGCGCCTCCAGACTGCGGGCGCGGCGGCCGCCGAGCCGAGAGCAGCTCCCGCCGGCCCCTTCCCCCTCCCGCCCCCGCCGCCCCCTCCCCCTCCCCTCCCCCCGTTAACATCCCCTCCCTCCCCCTTCCTTCCCTCGGCCCCGCGCGCCCGCCAGCTCGCTCCTCGTCTCGCTCTCCCCTTTAAACGCCCACTTCGGATGGGGAAAGAAGACAACTTGAAGTCAAGTTGCAATTAACTTCCGCGGCAGCCGCAGCTCCGGCGGCGGCGGCACAGGAGGCAGAAGCCGCCGCCTCGGAAGTCCGACGCCGGCGCGCCCGCCCGGGGAGCTGCTCCGGGTCGCGGGCCCGCACTCGACAGCCACCGCCGCCCCCAGCGCCCATGCCTGAGTGAGTGCTGCTCCTTTGCCTCCCTTTCCACCCCCCCCCCCCCCGCCCCGTATTCTTGCTCTCGAATCTCTGTCTCTCTGTTTTCGGAATCGATCCAAACTTCTCGGTGGCGCCCACCCCCGGCGCCCCTTGCCGGGCTGCGCGGTGCCCTCCCGCCGACGTCTGGCGGCCGGGGTCCCCCGAGCCCCTTCCCTTCTCGCGTGCGCGGCCGGACCCCGGAGGGGCGGGCGGGGAGAGCGTGGGAGAGCACCCGGGACGGGGGGCTCGGAGATGCCATTCATTCCCTCTCAGGGTGTGGGCACCCTGACACACCTGCCCGACAGACCCAGGCTGGACAAACTCCCTCAGGTCCTCCGTATGACCGCTCTTCGGAGAGAAAAGGGGGAGCCGCAAAGAGCGAAGGAGGCCGACGGGAAAAGGGAGAGGAAGCCTCTCCGTGCGCCCCGGAGCTGGGTTGGCAGAGAGGTGCCCGGCAGAGTAGGCTGGGGGAGCGGGGACGGTCCCCGCCGATCGCAAGTGAGCTCAGCATCCTTGCCCGGTCCTTCTCCTTCCTCCTCCGCCCCCCGCCCGCGCGGCTGCCTGGGAGCGGCGGCCGAGAGGGGCCTAGGAAGTTGGTGGCAACTTCTCCATCCCGGGGACGCTCGGCGCCGGGCGCTCAAGTTGGAGCCGGGATTTTGAAAGCCGCGGCACTCCGCCTTGGAGTCCCCGCCGGAGGTAGTGAGGTGGGCCCGCAGGGGCTCCCGGAGCGACTGCAGGTTTGAAGGAGGGCTGGAAGGCAGGAAGAGGCGCTGCCCTCTGAGCGGGGCTGACACATCGCAGGTGCGGCCTCAGGGTCCGCACCGTGTCTCCCTCCTGCGGTCCCGACCCGAGCGTGGCGGCCTTCTCCGGGCGCTTCCCTGCGGAGGCTCCCGGGGCGGCGGCGCGTGGGTTTGGGCAACCACCGTAAGGGGGACGAAGCAGGCAGGTGGCAGGTGGCAGGTGCGGGGAGCCACACGCGCCCACCGGGGACATGCACCGGGCGTGACTCTTGGGATGACCCCCCAGAAGGAGGAGAGGATCTCAGGGCTTTTGCTGGAGATCTTGACCCCGACCTCCTCTGGGGCGTTGCAAGTCTCACGTACTAGTGTCAACCACAGGATCGCCTCGTAAAAGTGCCCTGGTTGGCAGCTTTGACCTCTGCGCCCTTCCTCGGCGAACTTTCTCCGCGGCATTCCAGATTTCCAGGCAATTGTTGTAAGACTTGGACTCTACGTGGTTGTATCAGAGACAGGGAAAATTAAAAAAAAAAAAAAAAAAAAAAAAAGACGTCCTATTCTCAGGAGAGAACCGTTCTACCCGGACTGGCTGGGGTTCCCTGCTTGCATCCTTGGAGGCCAGGAGACCTGACTTTTCCAAGAGGAACAGAGGAGGGGTAAGAAACAAGTGAAAGGCGACTGGTAGGTGTCAGGTTTTGTCCTCAGCAGTCCCTAAAATCGACTTACTGAGGGAGTAACGCGTGCGATTGAAACTTTATTGAAATTTACACCCTATCTAAAGTGGATTTTTCTGAGGTGTCAGGAATGTAAGATTTATTCTATAGTAAAACGTAGCTGCAAAAGCAAACAACAACAACAACAACCGTACTTTAAGGCTGGAAAAAGCCAAGGTTTGAGGTGTTTGCTCTAAAAACCTTTAATCGGCTGTGGGGTACTAATGCTATGATTTAGCAGCAGTCCTTTATTTCTATTGCATATTATTTTAGTGGAACAGTAGTACATTCATATACTGGCTGCTCCAGTCTGCTGGCAAACATTAGCATTCAAGCTTACATTTTTGACAAATGTGCAGACAGGAATAGCATGAATAGGCATCTTAAATATTAACAACCTAAGCATCTGTTGTGAAACAAATTTAATATATTTACTCTGTTTTTCTCACATTGTTAGAAAAGGTTATAATAAGTGCATAATTTCAACTTTAGTTAGCAGAAGTAACTGGCTGTATCTTTCACTACCTCTCCAAGTGTTTAACACAGTCACCAGACATAAGTACTTTAATTAACTTGGTTAGGCACATTGTTAAATACACTTTAGACCTAGTGTATACTATGTAAAACGTAACAGTAGCAAAATACGTATCCTATTTGTGCACATTTTAAGTGACTCTGCATTTTATAAATGTAACAGGCATGTTTATTTTTCATCTCCATTTGACACTTATTACTTCATAGTTTTTCTAATGGAAACAATATTTTAAATGTAGAGCTGTTCAGTCATATGTAATACATAATATGTAAACAGTAGCCATAAAATACAAAGCATTGTTAAATTTAAGTATGGCTACATGTAACAAGATTATACAAGAGAAACAATCACTGTTCAATTTTGTATTCCTTTCTGAATAATGAGTACAAATGATGGGTGAAATAAGAACAGATAAGGATTTCCCTCCTAAAGTACTAACTAGTGCCTTAAAAATCTGTGTGGGGGTGGGGGTGGGGAGAGCAAGAGGGAGAGAAAGGGAAAAAAAGGGATAGAGAAAGAAGACCTAAAGAACTTTCAAAAGTCTGAATAGTTATTTCCAGAATCAATGCATTCCTCATTTTCCCACAAGCTGAAATATGTAATAAATAATAGTTCTTTGTATGTAAAAGTATTCACAAGGAATGCCTTTTGTTTAGTTGTTGTAATAAATTAATATGTTCTTTGGTTGATAATCTACAAAAGTAGTTCTTTTGTCTCCCAGCATCTTAAACAAGAACAACAACAAAACGAGTGAGTATTGGTTTATTTCTGCAGAGAAGTCTGTTGCCAGCTATAGGAACCTGTGACTGAATGAGCTATGGTATGCTGAGTGATGGTTAAGAAAGGCTACATTAAATTAGCAAAGACTGAAATATCTGAAGGAGATTTTCAATTATTTTTTCATGTGACAGGTTGTGGATTGCAAATTAGGCCTAAAAGGTCAGGTGACAGGCACCTGTTCCTCATTATTGTAAAAATCTTTTGGTTACAAACACTATTAAGCTAAACACAACATGGATATACAGCAGGGACTCTATAAAGCACTCTAGTGGTTTTTCATCTGCTCTGTAAATTTCCAAGAGGGCCATACATTGATATGCCCTTTACACAAACAAATCATTTCTTCCAAGACGTGTTGTCTTGAATGACTCTTACATTAGTACTTGGGATTGATGAAGTATATAAAATAAATGCATATGACTGAATCAATCTTCAGACCATGTCTAGGCAGGTTGTTATCGAATGCAAAAATATTATTTTTTAAGCCCTTCTTCTTCCTTTACAGCCCATTGTTTACTAGCAGAATTTGCCCATGTTTTAAATAGAAATCTCCCCAAGTTGCCTTCTGTCCTTTTTTAGATGAGTTCCCACTTTAAATAATGCCGTGAAAGATTTTGCTTAATACTTGTGTATAAGGAAAAAATTAGTTGCACTATATACCGTCATAGCTTTGTGGTATATAGAAAATGGGAAGAAACCCACGTTTTACATGAATGCTGTGAGGAAGGGTATCATCATTTGATCTTCAAACTTGCCACCTTTTTCAGGAGAGTTCAGTAATATTTCTATTAGAATTAAAGAGTGTGATTTTATTTTTATGAATGGTTTACTTTTAGATATTTCAGACAGCAGAGTAAGCATACATACTGAACGGACCTAAGGAGCACAAGGTTGTGAAATATTAAAGGTGCCAGTTGTTTTTAATTGGCAAAGGAGGAAGATTTTTGAGCAAATTTGGTAACTCGGATTATTAAAGTCTATATTTAAATATGTGCTTTGCTTTAGTTTTGTATGGTTTATGCTTATTATATTTAGTATTCATTTTTAGCATTTGTGATCAGATTACAGGATAGTCATAACTCTTTGCTTTTCAAATTGATTTGGTTTTCAAACTCCAAAACTCTGGGGTGAATTTAACAAATTGGTTTACCTTTTGACAGAACAGAGTTAAGTTAATTAATAGATCAGGCACGAAGAATCATCCACGGTAGGGTGTATTTTCTGGTAAAATGAAAGTTATGTTTCAGCATGATGAGCATCAGGCTTCAGTAATCTGTTCCTCGTGTGGAATGAACACTTCCTACTTCGAGCTAGCAGGCACCTACTGTTTATTTACGCTGCATTAAACTGACAGCTCAGCAATCAGAGGAAAAATATTACTTACCTTCCTGAAGTAAATACCAGTTTATAGGTTAGTGCACGTATTTATATTCCTGTCACCACTAAATAACGGCTCTGTCTCCATTTTAATATCTACCTGTACTGTAATCCAGGGCTTCAGACTCTTCCCGGTTGGGGGTAGGGGTCGAGCGGAGTTTTTCTTATCACTTACCAGTGGCAAAACTTTAAAGAAGAGTAATACCATCTTCTTATTTCTGTCGTGTGAGAACCAGTTGAAAGAAATGCTATGCACTTTTACTTTACATATCTCAACTGTAACATCAAAACCCCAAAAGAGTCTGCAGGCCACTTAAAATAGTCATCTTAGAGCAACCTCGGGACAAATATGTTCAAACACCTTGAAATGTGTGTTTGCTAAATTAGCTTTCTGCAAAGTTCTAAATAGATTAAATTATCTGATTAGAGAATAACTTCGATAAAGTGTGGTACCTTCCAAGGCTTAGATTGAATGTTTGTTGTTAATGGAGATCTGCTAACATGAGTACAAAGTGGGGCTCATCGATTGATTGATTGATTGATTGATTGATAGATACTGTTAGCTTTCCTCTGAAAATATTCTTGCCCCCTTTGTCCTCTTGTTAATCTGCCAATCTTAAGTGAGATTTCAGCTTTCTTATGATACAAATGCATGTTTTTTTCCTTCTTAAATTAAAAGTCCCTTCTTTTTTGAGCCTCCTGGAAACATCAAAATACTGTGAAAGTTGAATTCCAAAACTTAGGTTTAACTGGGAAAAAAAATGCTTATTTTCACTTACATTCTATAAGTAGCTCTTACACCATCATCTACACACAGTTGTCAGTTTCTAATCACATATTCCATTGACATCAAAGCAGAATGGGGTCTTAATACAGTATATAAATCAAATCTGTTACACAAGGTTCTTCTTCAGTACACCAAAGAAAAAGTGTCTACTATGGTAATTTATATATCGTTCCTAAGTGCAATTCTCAATGGTAAGTCTATTTAAACTTGATGTCTTCATAGAGTGTGATCAACACATTAACACACATTATTTAGTACTTTTGAACTTATGCCAATGGTACCTTTTGCTGTTTATTTTTTTAAAGTCTTTTTTAAGATCAGATATTTCATTCGAGAGTAAATAGATACAGATTGTGTGTATATATATTCAGGGTGAGATTTAGTAGCAGAGCATTTCTCCAGCATATTGGCCTATTTTTATTCTTTCAAGTTATTCTGTATCACTTCCACAGTTGTTGCTGTCTGAAGGTTCATAATAGAAATTCTCATCACCTCTTTCAATGGACTTTCAAGGATGTAATTCAGTTTGTGTGATGATCTAGTTTAGTTATGAGAGATGAAAATTAGTTAACTGGTACCTCAGCACTTAGGTCCCTAGATTCTGCTGAAATTTATTCAGTCCAGTTATTTGACATTTGGTAGTGAAGTATCTTGTAATCAAAAATTAAGAGTTGGTTCAGTTTCCAGTGGAGGAAAGATCTTGCTGGATAAAACATTTAACTGTCCAATATTTTATTACACTCATCACTCATTTTAGAGCCCGTTTATTGTTGCACAAAATTTTGAGTACCTCGGGGTGCAGGTCCCCCAAATGAAACTGAAATGCTTGCAGAAGAAGCAGATGTCAGGCTGCACCTGGTCGTGCCTTTACTAGAACGTCTGTGGACCTGCACTAGCCGCCCCCCCCCCTTCTCTGTACCCCTTCCCCCCAGGTGTGCAGGAAATGGAGGGCGTTGTACCGGGTGAAGTGGGTGGACTCTACCCAGAGCTATGACCTGATTTGTGACGCACCCTCAGAACTGCAGTAATGGTCCAGCTGCTTCACAGGCAACTGGTAACACCTCATTTGGGGATGCTTCTGCCTTGCTAGCAGTGCCAGAGAGAACTTCGTCATTGTCACCTCATCAAAGACTAGTTTTTGAGAGCTCTCCTATAGGGCTAGATTTGGAGAGCAGCCTCTGATATTTGGAGGGTAAGTGCCAAAAAAGTTCCTATCAGTTTCATATGGAGCAGCAGGGCTACAGCCACAGGGAGGAGAGACAGGCATTTAGTGTTCGGGGGGGAAGACCTCTGTGTTGGGATGTTGCTTTTTCTCAGCTGGAGATGATTTGGGACCAAATACTAACAAGAATTCTTCAGTGGGCATTCTTCTTTGGGTGGTGAAATATGGTAGGCAGCTCCCAGGAGAAATTATTAGACCCTCTTTCCTTGAGATATTTAAAGATAAGGTAGTAATCTGTTTGAGAGGGAATTCTTTAGATGCTGTTTTCCAGGAAGCCAGGCATACAGTAGAGTTGATTGCTGGAGGTTCCTTTCTGGTCTTGCTCAATGGTTTCAGATATGCCGTTAAGAGCATGTGAATGACAATTTGGCCTTTTAATGTTTATAATGTTAAGGACTTTCAGGTAAAAGAGATTTTGTGTTATAAATATTTTATTGTGATAATTATTATAAGTAAAATAGAACCCAGTCTATGCAGATATCTTTTGAAATGGAAATAGTCTTGAATATAGCGTATCCATAATTAGCTGTTTGATGTTGAATGCAGTTGAGTTTTCCTGTTCCAGTGAACCAGACGATGGAAATCACTGGGGATTAACAAGAGGGCTATGTGATTCTTGATAGAGCAGACCTTTCCCCATTCACTGATACATTTTACCAGTGAATGAAGAACTAAATTAAACTGCTTATAGTTCTAAATTTTAAAAGAATACATAGAATTGATCATATAATCCAGGTGTTTTTCTGTTGTATTTTCACCACCTGAAATGATACCTGGACATCCTGTTTAATGTTAGACAGATTTCTCCAGACTGCGGAAGGAAAGAACAATATTTTAATAACTATTCTTTTAAAAAAAAAATCTTAGAGGTGAGGTTTCTTTTGGGTGGTTTAAGAGGACTCAAAAACAATTTAGAACATTATCTTAAAAGTTAAAAAAAATGACAGCCTTACTTTGTATGGAGTCATTGTATTTTAATAATACTGTATGCTTATTAGTGTTATTAGAGCAGTAGACAGTTAATTACAACCTTTTTCGGAGACATGTTAACTGTATATTAACAGTCATATTAAAAAAGAATGATGTATACTCTTACATACAAGCTGCTGCTTGCTAGACTCTTTTAAAAATATTCTTTTAGAACGTATAGAGTCAGATTTTTGGTCCAGAATCCTCAAAATGTTTTCTACAGCAATAGAATTTTAAAACTTTTCATGGGATGTACAATTTTCTCCTTGCCTTTTTTTTTTTTTTCCTTTTCTCCTTAATTTGTAATTATTATTGACTTGGTCACTTTTGCCAGTGGCATTAGAAATCATTGCCCCTCAGCAGTTTTAGCTTCCCCACATTGTATTTTGAGATGCCTACATTTTCTTATATTCTGATGACTTTGGCCAACATAAGCCATTAAAACCGTATTGAGTTGATTTAGCACCTCTTTACACTACTTTTTTGTAGAATGATTTTAGTCACTGGTTTGTGTTTTTTCTTTAGCCAAGTTATATTTTCTTAAAATTCTCTGTAACCTAATATTTAAGATACATTTGAGCAATTGATCACAGAGGTAGTTCTAAGTCTATTTCCTTTTCCAAACCTCAGCCCTGGTTTTTGCTTTGGCTTCTGGCATGGCGGAAGAACAAAGGTGACTGGCACTAGAGCTTAAAGCTGGACTTAGCCTTACTCAGACCAGTGCTACTAAATTGGTTAACTATTTGAATTTCCCTGGTTAATTTGGATGTGCAGACCTTGTAACATATTAATATATAACACCTTAAAGTACACTAATATTTCCACTTTATAAATTTGTAGCTGCTACTGTTTATTTCTACAAGGTATTAAAAGACCACAGAAAAGAAATTCAGTGTAAGATACATGTCTGTGTTCTGTAAAACAGGAGAAAGTTCACAGTTAGCATCCTTTGCACCTTGCATTTTGTGCACTCATGAAAGATTTGCTAAACTAATGATAAAATAGTGACTTTTGCTTGTGCTGATAATGATTTAATGGGAAAAGAGACTTTTTTCTCTAATTTTCTGTTTTTGCTGGGGTTATCTGAACACTTAATCTATACATGTCCCAGTTTTCTGGATAATTGAATGTTTTTCTTCTTTAACTATGTGCTCTGTCATTTTTTGACAATATTTATCCTCATTGACCTTCAGGATTAGGTGAAGAATTTCAGTTTAGGTTCATGGTCCTTGGGTGGTTGGTGTAGTAACAAACTGTACTAGAGTCAACAGAAAGCCCTCCCCTAAGGACTTTGCAGTTAGGTAGGTCACCTATATAATGGTCTTCCTGATATCACAGGACCAACAATACTACAGACTAGTGGCCCATGGCTGATTGACCTCTACCTGTTCTTTATTAAAATGAGGAATTTTTTTTTTTCTGGATCCCACTGAATAAATATCTGTCATGATTATTGCTTAAAAAGAAAATTTTCATTGTAGCTTTATACATTGCTTAAAAAATATATTAAGATTTAGGGTATTTATATTAATCTTTGTTAAAGATTTCACTCCATTCCTTACAAATGATGCTAGATTTGCAATAGGAATGCATCTAAAGCATTCTGAAAAGTTCGATGAAAGTTATCTAAAAAACACTCTTGCTTTTTAAATTTATTTTCTTTTTGAGACCTGTACGGAGCTATTTGCAAGATAGTCTTATTTAGTTCCACAAAAGGAAGGAATCCTCAAGCGGTGCACTGCTGTGTGACCTATTACATTATCATGCACATTCTGTCTCTTTAAAAACAGTCTCCTCTATTTGCCCTATTAATTGTTGATATGTTGCCATCCACGAGACAAAAATTAGAGCTGTAATTAAATAATCATGTGATGCTCCTTAGTGCCAGTGAGAGCAAACTCATTTTTCCAGGCCCTGATGGTCACTGATTATTGTATTACTACTGGCTTGCTTTATTTTTTTTAATGATTCTCTATCTGTAGATTACCTAACTACTGTCCTTCTTTTCAAAATTAAAGAAAGTAGGGAACATTCAGCCAGTTAATTGGCCACAGGTCCTCAGGGATGTAAAGTAGACATACCTTTTTTTGCGTTTGGTCACCTGGTAGTTTCTTTGGGGAGGCTACATCAGTGGTGTGGTTGCCTGCCATTTAATTTACACTGGTGTTTTGGCTGGGATGGAGGCATATGGGGAATGCCAGGAGAATTACAAAAGGAGCCGGGTATTAAAATTCAGAAATGATTAAAATTGAAATAAAAGGATGCTGCTTCTTTGCCAGTACTCTGGCAGTCATAATGACACATAGAGATTAGTTTCCACCTTCATCTTTTCCTTCTTTCTCATTTCCTCTTGTTTATTGTTGACACATTTTCCTTATGTCTGTCTCCCGTCTCTGTATCTTTTTGCACCATTATGCATTCCTACTTCTCCCTCTTTTCTTAAGCATGGAGAAGCCTACTTAACCTTATTATAACAATAACAGAATAGGCTATTAATATTTAATATGCACATGATTAAAATTTCTCTCCCTTAAACATAGGTCAGCTGTATTATTATTAACCGGCATGTAATTTTTCATTTAAAATATTCTTATTCTGCCCTTGCTGTTTCTAAAATGTAGTCTACTTTAGTAGTGATTTAATACCTAATGTTTAGAAAACTGTGGTCGGCTAGTGAGAAAAGAACTTACCAGTCATGGATAATCAATTATGCATGAATTCAAATGTAACAGATGGAATCTGGTGAGTTAAAGTTTCTCTTTGCCTTAGTGGGTTTCTTTCTTTTTTTTTTCTTATTTGTTTGTTTGACACCTGTCTCTTATATAGAGATAAACATCTAATGGGGCATGTGAGAAATTTCCTTATATCTTTATGTTCTCCTTAAAGTGAACTTGATTCTTTTAAATTGCATTTGAGGGCAGAGAATTTATGTGGTCTTAAAGATGATCAGATTCTTTTCCATCACTTTATAGATGCAGAACTTGATTCTGCTTGACTTATAAAGGGTCACTCAGCAGGCTCTTAAAAGGAAGAAGCAAGACCCAAATCTTCGTTCCTTACCTTTTTTCCACTACTCTTCCCATATCATTTTTTCCTCTTTTGTAGGAGTTAATGATAAAGGTGTCACACTAACTCTGGGTTTTAAAGAATTTCTGATGAAAACTGTGGTAGACTAGAGTTAAATTGTGTGGTATTCTTTTCTATGGTGAACAAATGTTATCTGTGAACATGTATAATGTTATGTTACATGTATATTAGATATACATTCATTCATACTTGGATGTTGGCCAAACAATTGGATTCCCCAAATCTATTGAGAATGCCCCAAGATTTGGTTTATATACTGAACTGCGGCATATGCCAGCCACGAAGATGCCTTTGCTTGCAGTACTGTAAATTCTTAGTGACGAAACCCCTTTGTGCAAAGTGAACTAAAAAGTTGTTTTTGAGAGACTTGTTACTTCTTTGGAGAGATAGGTTTAGTTTTTAATAAATATAATGTGAATCTGTGGGTTTTTTTCAGTTGTAGAAATAATAGAATGGTGAGTATTGTCCATCTTTAAAGCAATACAATTTCTAAACAGTTACAAGCTGGTCCCCATCAAAATTTTTCATAAGTATGCTGTTTGTTTCTCTCCCAAGTGTATTTATATATATAAAAAACAATACAAATGAAAATAGTCTTTACAGAATAAATAAAAATAAATGATTAAAAAATAGCCTCAAGGCTCACTAGTTCTGTTTTTAAAGTTATACTGTAGCATTATTTATCAACTTTTCCCTTCATATCAGCTGGAAATTTGCATGTATATTTATAGTCCATGTTTGTTATCTAATGAATTAAATTCCACAATAAACACTAGAGTTAAGAAAGAGGCAACTACAAAATAGGTGACTGGATATGCTCTAGCAACAGCTGTACTCTGCAGCTATATTTTAGTATTTTATTTATGATTTTATACATAATAAACATGTAATTTTAATTTGGCTTCACTATGTATTCATATTCCTTAGTCATGTATCCATCAGAAAAATACATATTGGTAGGTATGAATTCAGTGAGATCTGATTTATACATGAATTTCTAATACATTGAAAATTTCATCATTAATATAAAAATCCCTAATATAAAACCAGTAAGAATAGATGATAGGAAACAGAATATAGGACGATGTTTTATGGGAAAAGATGATATATATTATTATTAAGAGGTAAATAATCCTAATTACTATCACTACAAAGTGACTGACCAAATTAAATTGAAATCCACATGGGCTCTTTAAAACCAAAAAGTTCTATTCTTTTATTTAAAAAAATAGAATCTAAAGTCTTTATACAGAGCCAATTTATAAATTATTACATTGACTACATTTATACTGTTGCTGCACATCTGTGACTGTACTGCATGCAAGTGTTTGACACTCTTAAGTGCTGTTTAATTGGGAGGGTCTACTATTTCATGAGAATAGTTAATTTTTTATTCATTTGAAAACATCCAAAAAGAGTTTTTGGACTTGCGGTGCTCTTACTTGTATGTCTTTGTCTATGTTTCTTTCTCAGCTTTTGCTAACGGGCCATAGTATAGAATAAAATCTGAAAAGAGAACCATTTTCTTGCATCAGAGGACCATCAAATTACCTACTTTGGGTGGGATCTTGGTCTCTAATTACCAATCCATGTTAATTATCTTTGGGTCAGGTATTCATCATATGAATTAATTATCTAGCATAGACTGGACTGTGGCTGTTGGCGGGTAAGGACAAAGCAATGGAAGGTTGGCGGTGAGGAGAGGTTTGTTCAGTATGTTGTAGCTCATTGTTTTACTGCTTGGCATGATACTTTCATGATAATACATATCTGCCAATTTTAGGAATATAGGGAAGATTCTTTTCCTTTAGCTTTTTTTTTTTTTTTTTTTTTTTGCTTTTAGTTATTTTATTGGAATAAAATATACATAACATAAAATGTTCCACTTTGACAATTTTTAAGTGTACAGTTCAGTGGCATGAATTACATCCACACTGTTGTGCAGCCATCACCACAGTCTGCTTCCAAATCTTTTCCATCATCCCAAATAGAATGTACCTTAGTTTTTCTATTTAACTTCTCCTTTGCTGCAGCAAATTTCAAGCATTATAGTAGTATTTAATCATTGTCCAGGTGTGATGCAGTTGTTTCTGGTGGTGGCTTTCTTTCCTAATGGACAACCCCTGTCCCGTGCCTTTTGGCAATGGGGATGGCAGTACAATATCAGATGTTGCCTTTGGCTTATACTCCCCAAAATGATCTGGACAAAGATTCAGGTCTGTTGTAACCTCACACTGTTCCTCCCTCCAATTAAGCCAAGAAAGATTAGCAATAACATTCGCATCACTAAGAAGATTTGGTTGATATGTCTTGGCTAAAGGTTGATTGGGAACGGTTGCTGCTGTTTGACTTCACTGGAATTAAAATCCCCCGAGCTTCTCAAGAGTATAGCACAGCTGCAGGGGGCTGTGATGCCCTGTCATTGGCTCTTGGGCATGGACAATGTGAATACCTCAGTTCCGCTTAAGTGCAGGACCTAGTCTGGAAATAAGTTTTCAACTGTTCAGGGGGAAACCTACTTGAGGTTGGAGTTTTCTGGGAGAAAAATTCATGCTCATCTATGTTGAAAAAAGACTTAGAGGAAACCGGGATGGTTCTGGCTCCAGCAAATAATAGACTGGTTTTAGAGTTTTACTTCCCATGTGTAATTTTGTGGTTAGTCACTTATGTCTGTGATGATAAATCATATACCTGCACAGGATTTCTGGCACCTCAGTAAATCTCAAACAAGTGCCCAAATGCTAATTTATCGTGGTTCCTCACACAACATCCCTGTTTCACCAAATCAATGACCTAATAGCTTGCTCCCATCTTTTTTGTTTGTTTGATACAAGTAACTTGCTGCACATACATTCCTTAAATTGGAGGCAAGTGCTGGTTCCTAGAACAGTCTTAAGTTTGCCACGTGACCCCAGGATTGGGTTAAAAAGTTCACTTTGAAGATGTCCCAGCAGGTATATTTGACTTCCTATCAATAAAACATTAGCTTAACCAGTCGATGCCAAACCTGGCTGTACATGGGAATCACCTTGGGGATGCCTGGCTCCCACTCTCGGCCATTCTGATTTTTTTTGCAGTGGGGTGCAGCCTAGACATCTGGATTGTTAAAGGAACTCCTCAGGTCATGTCAATGTGCAGCAAATTTGGGAAGCCACTGAGCCAACTTCTGATCCTGGCACCCGGCTTTACTTCCTAAGAGTGCAAGAATATTTCTAAGAGATTCTTATGAGCACTCTCTCATAAGAACAGTTCTTGGATTCCTTTTCCTGTGATGACCTTGTGAGAAACTCCAGGAATACAGACATAAGTATACCCTCAGAATGTGTACAGACTTGCAGTTTGGAGGGAGACAGGTAGACACAGAATGTCACACCGAAGGACAGGTAGTGTGATGGAACACCAAAGGAAGTAACTAACAGCTGGAGAAGGCTTTGGACAGAAGAGGCGCAATCAAGCTGCATATTAAAGGATATGGTAGAAGGGAGGTCCTCAGGTGAGAAGGGGGAGGGAGGGCACTCCAGAAGCAATGGGGAAAAAGTGTGGCAACTTGAAACTGTCAAGAGCTTTGGTAATAATATCAACACTGGAGGATCAACAGCAATCCTTCTTATCCCTAGTCAGTTTTGGAGGTGAGTGTAGATAGAGATATCAATTTTGATGGAATTACTACCATTGTGCCCTGTCAAGGTTATGATCCACACTGACATCTGTGGAAGGAAAGGTAGCTTTTAAAAATTTTTGCTCAAATTTTTGCTAAAAAAGATAGTATTTCTGGGTAAAAGGGCCAGATATCCTGTCAAAGTTCTAGAAGCCATCTATAATGGCTGTTCCTTTCCCTTATCCATTACTCCCCAAACTAGCTTAAGCATTGGCTTTTCTTTGCTCAGTTTTAATAATGACCCCTGTCTACTAAAGCCATATCTACAGACTACCAGTGGGATTTACATCCAACCCTAGAGTAATCAGGAAATAACTTTTGATCACTATCAGTCTGGCTATAACTGAAACCTCACTTATTAGGGGAAAAACAAAAACAAAAAGCCTTAAGCCCCATATTTAGAGTCCATTATCATTTCCCTTTTGTTTCCTCCCCTGAAACATATCCAAGCCTTTTGCTGTTGTTTTCTGCAGTACACCATTGTTTGTTTGGTATCTAGAAGCCGCCCGGTTTGAGTAGGCATCTACTTTAAAGTTTCCAAAAGAGCCATTTCTAATGGCAACTATGCTTCTTTAATTCAGGATGGAAATGAGGGTGGGATATGACTCTGTGGTTTTTAGCTTCACCTATGAGCTATTTAAATGTTCATGGAAAGCAGCATTTGAGGTAAACGCGTATTATTCCAAATGTACAATAGGACCCTTTCAAATACAGACATGTCTAGAAAGTTGTCTTAAAATTGTGTGCAGCAGCACACAAGCCTCATTCCATGCAACTTTACAGATCTATTGGCTAATTCTAAAACGGAAAATGATTTCAATTTGGACATCATTAGAATGTCTGAAAGCCATTCAGCACCTCAAAGGCTCTTCTTGGCTAGGTCCTGGATTTACTTAGGTGTCTTTTATAGAAGTTCTCTGGGTAAGTGCTGTCCAATAGAACTTTCTGCAGGGGTGGAGGTCTTCTGTCATCTACTTTGTCCAATACAATGGCCATTAGCCACATGAGGCTACTGAACATATGAATCGGGACTGAGGAACTAAAATGTAAATTTTATTTCATTTCAGTGAATACAAACTTAAGTGTTACAGCCACGTTTCCCCACAGGTTACGTCCTGCTCACATCGGCAGACTCTAAAAGGAATTGTCATCGCATTTAGCGGTAGAGGCTGATTGCAGGTGACACCGTGAGCTTTTTGCCCTTGTTTATTTATTCATAATGTAAATATTGCAAGGACGGTATATGCATTCCTGGTAATATGTCAATGAGGAAGACCGTCTCTGCCCTCATAGGGCTTGCAGTCTAGGATGGGAAACATTTATTAAGCCAATAATTACTCAAATTGTTAATTGATTAAGACTGTGAGGACTGTTAACAAACGGGCAATGCAAGAGGCTCTGAGAAATGGGGCCAAACCTTCTTGTGACATTAGTCAGAAAGTTAATCAGAGTTCCATTTATTCACTAAGCAAGTAGAGCCTGAGGCACCTTCCCTTCCCCACATTCAATGCTGGACCCAGGGCTCTTAGAGTAGGGCAGCTAACATGTGCCATGCCATGAACTCCAAAGGTGTGGGGTCTGTTTGATTTTCATGTATCTGCATATACTGCAAACTTCTGAATTTGATCAAGTAGATTCTCTCCTAAATTGTGCAGTTGTGATGATGTCAGTCACAGATAAGATGTGAGAAGAAGGGTGCAAATGTTTACAGGATATTGCATTTCCTCTCCAATATATGTTTTGACAAAGTTGTTTGAGTTCCAGCCCCACTTTTTTCCTCTCTGTTCTTACAAATTTGTATTTGGTCCATTCAAGAAACGATGTGGAAATCAGTCCTGACATTCCAGACAGACAAAATGAGACACATGACAGCAAAACATATGGCTCAAATAGACATCCTTATATGGCCAACACAGACCATATTCCCAGAAATTCATATATGGAAAACACCACCTGCAGCTAACGCCAAAAAACAAAGAGTTGACATGATAAAAAGAGCAATATGCTACGTAAATTGTGCTGCTCTAAGAGTGTAGAGAGATAGCCAACTGTATTTGAATTTAAAAAGATGAAAAAACAAAACAAAACATGTCCTTAGAAAGTGCTATGGTGGTAAGCATTGCTTTGCTAACACAGTCACTGGCGGAGTTGCCATATCTTAAAAGCGTTCAAATTCTAAATGCTTTCTCTGTGTATTACAAATGTATGTGCTATTCAGAACTCTGAATGTGTTTTAATGCTTTCGGATATCTGCCTGCATATTTATCTTAATATGGTGCCATCTGAAATATGCAGTAGTCCTTTCATTATTAAGTTTTTTTTTTTTTAAATCCTGTGTATCTTTTACAATGTTTTATCTTTGCTACCTTTGTGTAGCCAGTTTGAATGCCTTCTCATGTGATTGATGCACTGTTTTAACTGTACATCCACATGTTAAATAGTTCATGTATTTGACTTGCAATATTTCATGTTCCTGAGGTTTTCTATTTTGATAGCTAGATTTATAAAGTTTATTTTAACTTTTTTTTTCAATACTTGCATCTTTATTGCCAAATATAAGATGCCTGAATAGAATTTATCAAAGTCTTTCGCCCCCACCATAATAGTTTATCCTCACGTATGCGTAGGAGGGTGATATTTTTCTCATTATCTGCTTCTCTTCTTTATTTTAACCTGGATTTATATTGACCAATGCTCAGTGGTTATAACGAGTATTCTAAAGAGGGAGATAATATAGAGTAAATAAGTTCATCAATGTACTGTGCCACTTGGAGGGCATAAACCTTCGTGTGTCATCTTACTTATGTCATTTCTTATATACTTCTGAAATAAAGAATATACTTGAGGGGAAATCAGCATATATATGTGATTAATATATACGTAATTGTACTGTCTCAGTATTCTTTATAATAAAGTCATTATTAGATATCTCTATCCTCATTTATTTAATCATTTTCCAAGGCCATGTCCCATCCTTATTACAAACTTGGGTCATGTTTAAGAATTAGCTTGTAATTCCTGGATAAACGTTGCATGGATAAATTTTGTTTTGTAGTCCACTAAAATTTTTGTTTTTTTTTTTTTTTAATTTGCTGCTATTTGTCAATTTGCACAGCATACTAGAATGCACTGTTCCTACCGAAAACCAAGCAGGTTAGTGGGAAACATGTCAGGCATCACCAGTTTGAAGCAAATCTTAAAATATACGTCTTTGCAAACTCCTAATTTAACCTATCATTGCCATGGAGATTATTGATGATAACCGGTGATCTATGTTTTCCTTTTAAATACCAAACACCTTTCTAAAATAAGCTTGAGTACTTCCATCCACAATACCAACTAGGACACCTGTGCTACATTTTTGCCATGTTTGTATTTTTCCTTATTGATTGTGTTTCCTATACTTCAATTAAAAAAAAAAAAATCCTCCTCCACATTTCCCGTTTCAGCTTTTAAAAATATGGTGTCATTTGGGCTTTTGGTAAAGATTGCCTTATATTTCCTTGTTTTTGATGTTGTGTTTTATTATCACATGTTCTTCATTTTGCTCAAGGCTTGGGTTTATATATGCCAAGATTCACGGTTGCCTTCCTCGATTTTGACTAACCTTTCCGGTTTGTGGGTGAAACTTAGGTGCCATTAGAGTGATATATTTTCATTGTGTTTCTCCTAAACTTGTTCTCCCCAGGAGGCCATTATTTCCTATACTTTATCTCCTGCTTTACCTTCTGCTTTCCTTAGATTTCTAATGTAAACAGTGTCTCTAAGAGTGTATTGGTAGCTTTAAAGAGCTTAATTTGCATATTTCCCTCTTATCTCAGTACTTGTGCTAACTTGTTGCTTTTTTTTATGTGTAACAAAATGTTTATCTGACTGATTTTTCTCTTTTCCCTACTAGTGCATTCTGAAAAGTAATTCCTACCACATTTTTGTTTTTGTTTAATGATTAACTGCCTTCAGGGTTCTAAGATGTTAGTGTTGAAACCCAAGCGATAAACGCTGCATCTCTGTTTCTAATGAGATTGTAATGTTCTTCATTTTTATAGGAACTGTATTTAATAGATTATCTAAATAAGAGGATCATAGTTCTGTGCTAATGGCCGTTCACCTAACTGGCGGCAGCTTACCCTAGATGTCAGAAGCATTGTATGGTTACGACAGATGGATTCACCAACTCAAACTTTTCTTGCACCCGGTCTAAATTAATTTAGGAATGGTGGCGTCTTGTCCTTTGTGAATACCAAGTCAGATCTCTTTCAAGTGACCCAAATCTTGTTTGAATCCGCCACTATGAGCCACACGTATTTCTTCCTCCAACGTGTTCGTTCTGTGGCTCAGAAGTGAGGGAGTTTTGAACCTACCCCTGACTAGATACAGAATGCTCTTACTCATCTTTTCTTTTTTTTTTTTTTTTAACGTTGGCTCATAATAGTTTGGGATTTTACCTCCTTTGAGGATAAATATTCGCGAGAGCTCTTCGGGGCTCCCGGCCTTTACGCCTGTGCAAATGTTTGTGCACCCTCCGCGGCGCTCGGGAGAGGTCTGCCCCCCGGAGTCCCCCTCGGGCCCTTCCCCAGGGCCGCCTGCCTCCGCACCCCGAGCCGGTCACCTGCACGCCCGGGGCCCTCTCCCGCGGGGCCCGCGCGCCCTCCCCGGGGGGCCCGCCCGCGACGCTCCCACGTACTCCTTTCGGGGGCTCTCGCGCGCGTGGGTGGTTGGTTAGCGGCCCCCGCCCCCGCCCCCCGGCCGGCGCCCCCTCCTCCCCGCCCCCGCCCTCGCCCCCCGCCGGCGGCGCCCCTCCTCCCGCGCAGCTCACTCTCGCACACCTGCCCCTGCCGCCCGCGCGCCGCGCGCTCCCCTCCCTCCCTCCCTCCCCGCCCCTCCCCTCCCCGCCGCGGCGGCCGCTGCCAGGGAAGCCCCCTCTCCCGTCCCCTCCCTCCCCTCCCCTCCCCTCCCCTCCCCTCCCCTCCGCGCCCTCCCCGGCGCGCCTGGCGGCGGCCGGCGCTGGCCCTCGCGCGGCGCCCTGTTATTCTGGGTATTGTGTGTAATAAATGTCGGGCCGCCTCACTCTAATCAAGCTCATTACAAATTCTTGCGCGCCCGGGGCCGGAAATCGTGCGCTTCCCCCCCCGCCCCCCACCCCTTCCCTCACTCATTCACTAGTTACTTGTCTTTCTGCTGTTTAACTCGCCGCCCCCGCCCCCTCCCCCAATCCCGGCCCTCCAGCCCGGGTTTTAATCCCCATCCCTTTTCCGCCTTCCCCTTGCACCCTGCCCCCCCACCCCCCACCCCGTCGCCTTCCTCCTCCGCTCCGCACCCCCTTCCTCCTCCTCCTCCTCCTCCTCCTCCTCCTCCTCTCCCTCCCCCTCCGCCGCCGCCGCCGCCGCCGCCGCCACTTGCTCGCTCGCTCCCGCTCCCCGGACGCGGCGGATGAGCCGGCCCCGCTGGGGAAGGGCTCGGGGCGGCGGCGGGCGGCCGGGAGGAGGCTGCGTGCTCGGGGCTGGGGCTGCGAGCGGGGTGATTTTGTATTAAAATGAGGAGGAGGAAGAAGCGGCAGCCACAGCGGCGGCGGCGGCGGCAGCAGCAGCAGCGGCGGCGGCAGCACCAGCGGCGTGGAGGGCTGCAGCCCGGGCGGACGCGCGGAGCCGAGCAGGGCACGGCGGCGGCGGCGGCGGCGGCGGCCGGGATGAGTCAACTAATGATTTAATGGGGGCAGCGCCGGCCGCGCGGGGGAGAGCGAGCGAGCGAGCGAGCGAGGGAGAGCGAGCGGGAGCAGCGGCAGCGGCAGCGGCAGCAGCAGCCCCGTCCGGGGACTCGCGCTCACACGCACGCACACACAAACACACGCACACACCTCGCCCTGTGCCGCCCGGCCACGGCCGGCCTCGTCCCCGCCGCCGCAGCAGCCGCCCTCCGGCCCGGCCCGGGGACCGAGCCTAAGGCCGGGCGACTCCGGGCACGCTCCCCCGCCCCCTGCGCGCCCCTGCGCCCCCCTGCGCCCCGCTGCGCTCCGGGGAAACTCCTCCTCAGTTTTGCCGGGCGTCCGGGCTCTCCCCCCGAGCCCTAGTGCCATTGTGGTGCTCGTTGTTTACCCCGGACTGGCTGAGTGAGAGCTCGGCGACTTTTTGGGGGGAGGGGGCGGGGAGTCGGTCGCTGCGGAGGCGGCCGGTGGAGGCGGCCGGGGGTGCCTCCGGATTCCCTCCCCCGCCCTCCGCCCCCCTCCCCTCCGCGCCCCTCCCCTCCCCTCCCCTCCCCTCCCCGCCCGCCACCCCTCGCGCTCTCCCCCCTACTCACTCGGCTCCCCGGGCGCTCGCAGCCCCGCGTCCATGGGCAGGGAGAGGGTCCTCGGGGCTGCTACCAGCGAGGGCCGAACCAAAAGTGGCATCTCAGTGCCTTCCCGGGGCTCTAGCCGCGACCCTCTGCCCCCCACCCCCGCTGCCCCTCGGTAGATGCCCTCGTGGCGGGGCGCGAGGCTGGGGGAAGAAAGTTTAAGGTTTGTTAATCATTAGTCGCAATTGTTGGGGCGGGGGTGGGGGCGATCGGCAGGGAGGCGAGGTGGCCTTCCCCCCTCCGCGTTCTCCGGGGTTATTGGAGAATAATATCGCAAGTGACAGCCAGAAGTAGACTTTCTGTCCTCACACCGAAGAACCCGAGCGAGCGGGAGGGAGGGAGGGAGGGAGGGAAGCGAGGGCACCTTTTTTTTTTTTTTTTTTTTTCTCCCCCTTTCTGGGAGACCTGGTCCGCAGTGATTTTTTTTCCCCTCTTTTTAAGAGAATCCTCAGTCACCACCTCGCCTCCCCAGCACCACCACAGTGTACAGCTCATAACGGGTTTTGCTTTGTTTTTACGATTTTCCCCCCCAACGAATCACTTGTCAGATCAATTTTATCTTCTCCCTCCTCCCTACTTCCCACTCTCCCCTCCTCCCCCATCGAAAACCCCGTTCTCTGAGGTTAGACGTTTTACAAACCATATATGTTGTTTTTCGAATTGTGATTTTTTTTTTTTAAAACCCCCTCTCCCATGGCTACTCTTCTAGACGTTTATTTCTGCCCTTCCCCCGCTTAGGGGGGCGGGGGTAGGGGAAGAGAAAAATAATACAATTTCAGGGGAAGTCGCCTTCAGGTCTGCTGCTTTTTTTTTTTTTTTTTTTAAATTAAAAAAAAAAAGGACGTAGAAAACATCAGTCTTGAACTTCTCTTCAAGAACCCGGGCTGCAAAGGAAATCTCCTTTGTTTTTGTTATTTATATGCTGTCAAGTTTTGAAGTGGTGAGTTTCAGGTCGGTTTTGCTAATTTCACTCAGTAAAACTGCAGTGTTTCTGTTTCTAGATAGTACTTTGCTTCTTTGTCTCTTTAAAAGGTCACAGTGAAAGCTTGGCCTGGATCGTGCCGGCCATATGGAATGGATAAGGGCACAATCTCTTAAAATGTGATTATGGGGTTCTTTGGGGGCGAGTGAGGCGATTCAGCCAGGAACTCGTTGAAAAAGATCCCACCTTGCAAAAAAAATAGGTTGTTGAAACTGGAATTTCGTGTTTTTCCTTTTCTTTTTGGAGGAAATAATAGCTGCGTCTGAGTTCACTGTTTTATTCAGTAATTATCATATATAGACATGGTTTATGGACAGGGAAATGGGATTTTGAGAAAGTAGCCTGCATTCTGTATGCCAACCAGACGTTACACTAAAAGGCGTTTTAAAATGTGTAACTCAAAAGAAACTCTTCAGCTTGGCATCTGTTGAGACTGTAGTTAGTTTCCATGCTGTCAGTCCAGCAGGCCCCGTGGAGGCTGCTCTTTGCAATACCAAACTGAGGTTTGGTGAACTTTAGCCTTGGGCATAGAGTTTAAATGAGTAAATTGGGTGTTTTATGTGCATGTAATTTTGCTTTATAATGTAAAGCTTTTTACAAGATGACTGAGTGTTTAATAGACTCTTCTAGGTGGGTATTGGAAGGATAATTTTGCATGACCTATATGATGTTTTGATTGTCAATACATTAACTAAATTATAATCTATCACTTTCATTTGCTGTACAGCTTATAATGCTGTTAAGCCTCATGACTACTTAATATGTTTTGTAGCATTAACTTTGATGCTGTTGTCTACTCCACCGCCACCCCCCCCCCCGCTCTTTTTTTCTCAAATTGCCCCACGGGTTAAGTATTTTCTTTTCAAATCATATGTTTTAAAATTCATCTTCTGCTCTAGGGTAAGGCAACCAATTTCAGAAAAAGCAGCTCCGTATTTTAATCCACACGAAACATTATAAACAGTGTTTTGAATAAGTTAATAATCATCACTCTCTAATTTTGACTTTAGACTGTAGTTTAATATAATGGAAAAGAGTAATCTTGATAAAAAGTGGTTAAAAGAGGAACATTTATTGTTAATGAACCTCATAACCAAAAACAGATGGGACCTCGATCAACAGTAAACCTTTAGTTCTCAGCGTGCCACCCTAGAGTACAAGGATAAATAGCCATTATTTCTCAAACTTTATAGTTCTTCGATTGGCATTCTTAAGGTTGCTTTTAAGCCTACAGATTACCATTGCTTCCCCCCCACCCCCTTCACTTCTTTGCTTGATTATAATGGGCAAAGTAATCTATGGTTAAACAGGGGAAAAAAATGCTTACAGAAAGGCCATGCTAATGCAAACTGACTTTCAACAAACAGATCTCAATAGCTTCTTTGGTATAATATATATATATATTTTAAAGTACAAGATATGTTGAATTACCAGAGAGCGGGATATTGGGGAGCTCCATAAAGTACCATGAAAAGTTTAGAAAATAATTCTACCGAACCTGCTCTTACCAGTTGCAGTTAAAACTGCATTTTAGAAGTGACTTTGATATTGTACTAATTGCTTTATTATAAATATTAAAATTGATGTCCAATGTATAACTGAAAACAATTATCTTTTATATTTTTTCTGAAGTCAGTTAAGATGTTGACTTCATTGGGTACCAAGATTATTTTTAAATGTTAGTTATTGTGTTTTACCAAAATCATCAAGATTTTTTTAAAAAGTGAGTTTGGCACTTCAATCTAATATGTATATCACAAAGTATTTTCAAGTTTTTTGCTATTTAAATTGTTAACAGTATTCTGTTACTAAGGGACACCTAAATATCAATGCTAAAACACATAGGTTGGAATGCTTCAGCATCTGGGATATTAGAAGAAATCCTACATTTCTTTCCATTTTCTTAAGGGTTATGTGATCCAATCACATGTTTGAGCCAGGACTTGATTAGATCTTTAACAGGTCATGTAATTCTTGAAACTTAAACAGTAGAAAACTTTTTCTGTGAATTAACCTGTAAAGCCAATGAGGTGTTTAAAAAGCAGTTACTTGCTATCTTCTTTTGAGGTAGTGTGTGTATATGTATATATATACACACACACACACACATATATTTTCCTCATCAGAATTAAACTATATGTAAAAATGTAAACATGCACTTCAGATTTAATTAATATTTTGGACTATGATAATCTTCCCATTCTTGATTAAAGGGTACTATTGTGTTCTGTAATGAGTTTCTAATTTTTAAAAATTGGGACTACATAAATACGTTGTTTTCTTTTTAGCTACACTTGTGGTAATTCTTGTTCTAAAAGTAAGCCCATTTCTCCCAACTTAGTTTTGTTGGCAGGTGACGGATCACCTTTTTATTCTAATGTGCGTGGCTATAGTTTCCACAAATTATTCTGTTAACTTGAATGGAAATGTAATACTGTTGTCTAAAAACATAGTAATATCTGCATTATATGATTTATCTAGTTAAGCAGTTTTACAAGTATGTTATATTTGTGGAGAGAAATAGCTACAGATAAAATATTTGCTCGGTATATCATATATTACATAAGGGGGAAAGAGAGAGAGAGAGAGATCCCCCACCCAATTATAACATGTCTTCTTTTTAAATTCTGGCAGGTGATCTTTAGAGGGTAACTGAGTATGGATCATTTGAACGAGGCACCTCAGGGGAAAGAACATTCAGACATGTCTAACAATGTGAGCGATCCGAAGGGTCCACCAGCCAAGATTGCCCGCCTGGAGCAGAACGGGAGCCCACTAGGAAGAGGAAGGCTTGGGAGCACAGGTGCAAAAATGCAGGGAGTGCCTTTAAAACACTCGGGCCATCTGATGAAAACCAACCTTAGGAAAGGTAAATACCTTCGAGCCAGATCCTGGAAAGCTGCAAGCCCTTGTGTCTACTCAAGGCCACTTTGTGTGGGGGGTGGAGAGCAGAACATGTCTTTGTATATTCTTTTCCTTGATTCCCTTTCTGATGTGAAATTAGTTCCATTCCACGCTGCAGTGTCAGTCATGCTTAGAAAGTGTAGGCTCTGGGCATGAGTGGAGCACCTTACCCTACTATATAGACTGGAGTCATTGGGTGTTTGGATGATAAGGACTGAGTGAAATATAATGGCTTTCATTACACAAGGCTTCCATTGATAAGGTGTTACTGTGGTAGAGGATACGTAGGTGGCTGTTGCTTAAACTAACCCCGATTAAGAATAAGACACTTAGATTGTTTGAGGACTGCCTTAGCTTTTTTCAGAGGATTATTAGTTGTAAGTCATTTTCAGAGATAACGGGAATCTTATGTGATACGATGTTGAAATTTTGCGATGTCCTATTTTATGGTTTGTTTTCTTAAGAGCAAATTTATTATTTAGTAGTGAAAAACCTGATGATTCTAGTTTATGGTTTTTGCTACAGTTGAGTATTTTTGATAAAGGAAGGGCAAACTCAGGCAAGTTTATAAAGGGAAGATGTGTAACCGTGTGACTCTACCAATTTTATATAAAATTGATGAAGTTTAACAACTTTGTGTTCAGCACTGCTATTTATGTAGATCAGTGCCTATACTGGGTATAACGTGTGTGTCTCATAATAGTCTTTATTTTGTCTCTGAATAACTGTGTTTAGGATTCAGATTTTCCTTACATTTGCTAAGCGAAGGATAAAAATGCCATCTTTTAGCAACCAAGAATATTAAGTAGATAAAGTTAGAAGGCAGAGGAATTTCATTGTGTTTGATGCATAACATTTATCATACAATCATTTATTTTTTTCTTGGTTTGGCGAAAACAAAGAATATATTGATCCTGAAATGAACAGACACAGCAGTCCGTATTGTTAGATCTTTATCTATTAAAAATGGAAAAACAGCACTTCAGCAAATTCTTTGGCCTCTACTCATGATTACCCTATTTATTGATTGTTTGCCAAGAATGTATGCATCTTAAGAAAGCCAGGGTAAGAGCATTAAAAATATAATTTATTACGGCTTTTCAAACTGAGTGCATTAATATTGTACTGTGAAGCACTGGGGCTCTATAAAAAAGACTTTCTGACGCCTGCAAACATATAAGTTCCATAAATTCCTAAATAGGAGATTTCAGCTGTCTCTGGTATTATGTGATATTTGCACAGCAAACTTTAATGCCAGGACAGTTTTAGACAAGGATTCTACAGACTTCACTGCTCCTTATGGCAGACGTGCTGTTTACACAGGCTCATAAACCTTCAGCAAAAGCTTCTAAGACTGCCTCCAGGTTTAAATCATGTGGTATTTTTAGCATTCAGCAGTGACCAGTGCACTCCCCTTTTAATGCTGGAAGGTTATGAAGTTGCTGTAGTTGGAAGTCTTGCCAAACACTAGCACAAATAATCAGACAGTTCAGAGAAGGCTCCTGTTCAGCATTACTCACAGTATCAGGAAGACAAGGGTGACAAGTTTGCTAGAAGGTTTAGCAGCTAGATTTTTAATTAAATGATTCTATTGTCACTTTATCAGTAGCCACCTTAATTATCTATAGGGTATCTCTAAATAAAAGTCCAAAGTAAATCCAGTATGTTTCAACAGTTTGTAAAGCCTATAGCTAATTTTCATATGTCTAGGGAGCATATAGTAGAACACGTCTGTATCATTCTGTAAGAGGAAAAATCAATGCGTATGTTTTTGTTGTACTAACCCAACTCTTTGAAGCCATCAGAACAGGGGGAGGAGAAACCAAAGTACAGTAATTTCACTTCCTGCTCAAAAATTTTTTTAAACATTGCTTTCATAGTGACTTATTTTAAAATTTAGTTTAATTGTAGAAGGTTCTCAGCTTGCTTCAAACAACAAAATTACTAAAGCTTTTTGGTGGTGGTGTTTTTTTTTTCTTTTATTTTTCATGTACATAGTTTCTGTTTGACAGGTGCTAGATAAAAATTGTGGCTGAGATGAGAAAGCACTACTTAAGAAAAAGAGGTTGGGTGTTTTGTTTATTTGTTTAGGAAATTATGCCAAAGTACCTTCAAGCCAAGGAAGAAATCACCAGTTCGCATGTTGCTATTTTTGCTGTGGTCTTCCCAAGTCTTCTTCTGATCCCTGACAGGTTCTCTCTCTGGTATAAAACAGATGAATGAATGACAAGAATATTGGCAAGCTCTGCGGCTTGTTTTTCATGCCTAGCCTGTTGGGTACCTTCGAATGAGTTTGTGAGCTTTTCTAAGTAAACCTAAAGGGGTTTATTTGTCAGAGCTAGAATCTCTAGTGAACAGTTCACTAAGGCTTTGGTGAAGATGCACATGTAAAAATATGTAGCTGTTTAACTGCCGGCTTTTGTTCAGCATAAACAAGAAAATAGAGCCTTTTTAAAGGGCATCACTGGTGTCAGTAGGAAATCCTGATTTTTAGCTCTGGTTGGTGTGCATTAGAAATCTCCAGAAGTTGGTAGGATTCTGTGAGTCCAGAGGGCAGAGCCTTATAGAGGCATTAATGTTATAGGACTAATTGGGGATCCTGGGTGCCCTGTTAAAGTAACCCTTGTCATCATTTATGCTAAAGATGATACCCTCCTGGCAGTTTGCCACAGTACAGTTCAGATGCATCTGCTTTTAACCCTTTTCCGTATATCACTGGAAGTCTGACAGTGCGCTGCATAAACACCTTGAGTACTACAGCATTCCGTGATTTCAGTTTCTAGAAGCCTCTTTTCTAACGGTGGTGTGGCCTGTGCTTATTAATCATCTGGCTACTGAGTTGTTACATTGGATTAAAGTAAATAAAGAAAGAACACATCAAATCTGTGTAGATCCCTTTATCCTAATATGTCATTACGAAGCCACTTTCCTTTTCTCTTTCTCTCATAACACATAACAAAGATTGTTCATTTTAAAGACCTGTGGTTATTGGGATGTCTTTTTAGTCAGGTAGATTAAATAAGTAGCTGTAAAAATAAATCTTATTTGTTTACATTATGCACATATTGAAATCATATTTTGAACATCAGTTTGGTTAAGTTTTGTGTTTCTTTTATGCAACTGTTTAGTAAAGATCTAATAAAAGGAAGAAAATGCTAAAAATGTTATAGTCAAAGATAATTTGGACACAAACGGGAAAAGTTTAATATTAACAAAAAGCACGTAGGAAGCATGAAGGTGGGTTCTTCTGAAGACGCCTATAGTGAGTTCTGTTTGCACCCTGAATACCACTCACAGCAGATCAGATAAGACACTTCTCTCTCGTCAGCATTATTATTTGATCAAAAAGGTAATTCTGCATTAATTGATTTTGGAAAATGCACTGTTAATATTAAAGCAGAGCCCAAGTTATCTTGGGACCAAATTCACATCCTATTTCAATATTTCTCTTACAACTTTAAAAAATAAAAGAATGTATATGTTTGTGTGTGCGTGCTTGTATCCCTGTGCCCTGTCTGCCTTGGAAACACAGTCTCCCCTTCTCTCACTGTTGGGAAGATTTATTTTCATGGTTTAGATTTTCCTCCCCCCAGATTGTATTTCTGAAGATTGTTGGTTTGCGTTTCTTTTTCTCTGTCTCTTTGATAGGAACCATGCTACCAGTTTTCTGCGTGGTGGAACATTATGAAAACGCCATTGAATATGATTGCAAGGAGGAGCATGCGGAATTTGTGTTGGTGAGAAAGGATATGCTTTTCAACCAGCTGATAGAAATGGCATTACTGTCTCTGGGTTATTCACATAGCTCTGCTGCCCAGGCCAAAGGTAAATAATGCATACGTGGGGTTGGAAAAATTGCTTGGCATCCTTTGTTTACTCTGCAGAGAAAGCACTGAATATTTTTATTCAAAGAACTGTAGCCTGTGTGTTACATTGGTTCCTTATAGACTGTGGGTTTAAAAAATTGGCTTAATTCAGTTTGGTTTAGTTAACACACATTTTGCTCGTGTGGAATGTCGAGGTAGATTTTTTTTTTAAATTACTTCAGCTGAATCATTAGTATGCTTATTGACCTTAATAATCTGCTCCACTGAGGACCCACAAGGAAGTGAGGAGCGTATTTGAGCAGATGGACTGTTGAGAGTCAATTTGCATTTATGACTGAATATCTAGTTCTGTTTCTTTTATTCTGTTTCTGATGGTTTTATGGGCTGTAAAGTATTTTTCAATGCTGATTCCCATTGCAATAGAGAATCTTATCTAAATCGTAAAGCCATTTAGAACTGGTTCAGCTATGTCTTATTAGAACTTCCTGTAAGTTAGGAAAATGTGGCCTATGCATAGGTTTTATTGATGGGGTTTTATTTCCAAAATAATAAACAACCCTACAGTCATTTACATAATTTCACAATTTGGAAAGCTAAGCTGTGAATATTTTCATTGACCTGCCTTTTAGAGGGAAGGGAATCATTCAAACAGAAATAACAATATTGCTTGTGGTGGGGGCAATGAAAAACAACAACGACGACGACGACAACAACCTTCTACTAGAAATATTATCTGAAAGGTAAAATATTTAGTGACATATTCTCTTTATCTGCAATAGGCCTAATCCAGGTTGGAAAGTGGAATCCAGTTCCACTGTCTTATGTGACAGATGCCCCTGATGCTACGGTAGCAGATATGCTTCAAGACGTGTATCATGTGGTCACATTGAAAATTCAGTTACACAGGTGAGTCAGGACAGCAGTTCTAAGGCAAAAGGTTCTATGTGCCTGATCTCTTGAAATAAAGCATCTCTGGTCAACCTTTGATTTTTATTTACTCTGTGTTTCAGAAGGGTTAATCAAAATTGATTTTATTACTTTACCCCTTCTGCTTTATTTTCCTAACTTCAATGTATATTTAAAAGCAGCTTTCCCACCTACCCCCCCCCCCCCGAATTTGTAGGTTTTGTGCAGGATATCAAAAGACAAGACTTTTTATATTTAGTCAATTAAATGATGCATTATAAGAAGGCATTTTACATAAAGTTTACTTAAGAGAAAAATATTTTTGCATATCATGAACAGTGCCATCTGTGTACATTTTGTGAAAGAATGCCTTATTCACTATTACCGCGATCTTATTTATTTATATATATATATATTTACCATTTTAATTCGTATGAACAGAGTCATGAAAAGAAAACGGTTAATACGTTAATGCTTTTCACGATGGCTCATGAGAAAGCAGTACACCTTAAATTGTCTTCCCAAGCGCATCAGAGCAGGAAGGTAGAAGTAACATGAAAAAATAGCCACCACAGGCAGCTGATGTATAATTCATGCATCGATACAGCAGATGTGTTGTATAAAGTAATTAACTAATCGGAACAATCAGGAGACCGAGAGCAATCTCCAGATGCATCTGTTTGATGCGCAAAATGAAATCTGTCTGTCTTAAAGGAATGTTCTGCAGCGGGATGCAATCTTGTAATAATCCCCTTTCTAATCTATGTCTCAAATAGTTGCCCCAAACTAGAAGACTTGCCTCCCGAACAATGGTCGCACACCACAGTAAGGAATGCTCTGAAGGACTTACTGAAAGATATGAATCAGAGTTCGTTGGCCAAGGAGTGCCCCCTTTCACAGGTACTTAGCATAGCATGTAATAAATAATAAGCCATCGTGGGGAGCCTTGATTTGAGGTTTGATGGGGCCCCATAGTCTAAAGCAACTGGTATCTGAAGCAGGACTGTCAAAATTGCAAAGTGACTTGACCACTGGTGACTTTAAACAGGATGCTTGATTTATTCTGAACAGAGCCTTTACACTTTTTCTCCCTTGGGGAAAAGAATGAAGGAAAAGCAGCTCAGCAGAAGAGTGTGCTAGCTTGTTTTTAGATTCCTTTTCTGAGTGCTCTGAGCATGGAAGCTACATTCTCCTGAGTATCCTTACTTAAGAAAGAGTAAAGGTGGTATAACTTCCAAGAACCTTTGGTGAGGGGGAATGGCAGTGTAAGTATTAATGTAAAACTTTACCATGCTACCTAAATAAAAGTACGGTTTGGGGATATTTTGTTCATTACAAAAAGGGGGAGAAAAAGAGTATTTAGTATAAACAATTATAAAAATAAGAAGTTTCTTCCCTGTAACCAGAGGTTGAGTAGTTCTTTACTGGGATTTTGTCACCAGTTTTGTGGTATTGGTTTACCTTTTTTGTTTTTTTGTTTTTTTGTTTTTTTTTTGGTGGAATCTTTTCCTTTCCTCTGAGATTCCTGTCGTATCATCAGAGATCTTGAAATGAGACAAATATTTATTATTATCGTATTTGATATTTTACAATGAATTTTGGTGAAGCGTAACTAAAACTCTAGGTAGAGACTGCCCTGTTTCTAAATTTAAAACCAAACATCATTTTTGATAATGCTCAGCTGATTTCACATAAAAAAGGATGCTGTGAACCTGCTCTTAATGGGCTGCTTGTGTAGTCACTACGTAATTGTGTTAGAATGCCATCCCTCAGTGTCAAACCCAATGTGAGGTCATCCCATGATACAGTATAATTCAAGTATGATCTAACTAGATTTTTACCCCATTTTGAAGTTCTTCTTTTTTTAAGTTCAAAACGTAATTCTGAATGTTACTCTGTCAGTCACTTGAGCGTAAACCATATGATTCTGCTATAAACATTTCTGCAGTTGAGATATTCTCAGAATGTATTTCTAGTGTGATGCTCGTGAGGGTACTGGTACCTTTAGTAGGGAGCTTGTGGGCTTTTGTGCTACTGTTTTATGGAAACTCCATACATCTCAGGTTACAGTCCCTCAGCTTTACTTTGATATTTGTTGTAGGAATAGAGCAAATGAATTAAGTTTATAGTTAATTATGGCTTTCTGTATTCTTTTAAGATTAACTGTAGCCATAGAAAAAATATTTTCTATATTGCAAGTATCAGTTTCTTAGAATGCAGGGCAAACTCTTTTTGTTATTTTAGCTTATTTCCTTCTATCTTCCTTCTCTCACCCTTGGAGTAGAGAGGATGTGAATTTATAACCATCGAATAAAAGTAATTTAAATTAATTAAACACAGTTAAATCAATAGGATGATATAATGAAGCAGGTGACTCTTACATCTGGGACTTTGGGTTTTGCAGACAACTCCAGATAATATGTCACTTTGTTACTAGCGTTTGAAAATTTGAAATGTCCTAGAAATAAACTTTTTTTTAACTCCGAGTTAAAATATGCATAAACACCTCGTACAGGAATGCCATGTATCTACACGGTGCTAAATGTCCCATTGATATTGGAAGTAAATTCAGGCAAAGATTTAAGGCATTTTACTGTGAGCTGGAGAAGATGATGCTAGTTTGAGTATTTGCTGATAGAAGCAGTGAGAATTAATTGTTAAATGACCTCAACATTCAGCCAGTAAACTCTACCTCACTATAGCTTATAAATATAATTGTGAGTTTACTTAATGTTATCATGGGAAATGAATTGAATACAGACAATTATAACATTAAACAGAATGACAAAATGAAATTCGGGGCTTGGTTTTAGAGTCCTACATTGGTGAGTTTCTATAGAGAGTCCTTTGGAGGAACGTGCATCTGTGTGTTAGCTGGAGATCTTGCCGTAATCATTGAGTGGCGAAACTAGGCTATAACTTCAACATCAGTTGTAATTACAGTTGTCCTTCTTTAAAAATATCTTTTAAAAAAAATGGGTAGTTTACCAGCGGCAACAAATATTTGAAATTAATTTAATGTTTAATATTATGAAAAAATACAACCTCTTCCTTTAAATGAGTGAGTTATTTTATACTCCACTGTGTCATCTTTTATTTCTTTCTCTAGAATGAGTCCATGAATCTTGATACTCCATTCAGAATGTTTTAATAATGAACTATTTTCCATTTGCTTCTTTATTTTCTTTTCTGTCATAAGTTATTAGTTAAAGAAGAGAAATCCAGGCTCTGTAAGGCCTAATCCCAAAATATATGCGAAGCTTGGCAGAACTACTCTTTCTTTCCCCTGTGGTTGAGAGATAGTGATGAAGATGGCTTTGTGAAAAGGCCTAGCAAAAAAATATTGCCTCAGTCTTATACAAAATGGAACCAGCATCAAGAAATGCTAAGTGTTAACCCCTATTTACCCCTCTATGGGATTTTGATTTATTTACTTGAGAAAATTGAGCATACAATCTAGCATACACATTTTGCTGTACTTTAAAAATTATGTTTAATATGATAAAATACCTCAGTAGCAAGTGTAGCTGTAGGATCCCTCATGGTTTGGCTGAGCAGAAAGTCCACCCTACAGACCCTGCTCAGCTCCCTTTACAGAGGTAGAGGCTAGGAGGGAATACCAGTGAGAATCCAGCAGGAATTCACCTGGGGTATCTGACAAGCTCTGCCTTAGTGCTCTTTGGAGGATTGCCCCACACTTGCTAGGCAGATGTCTTTGGAATCTTAGAACTAGGTGTTATCCTACCCAGATTCCTCCTTGGACAAATGAAGGAGCCAGTGGCCCTAGAGTTTGTCAAACTGCTGGTTAGTGACTGACCCAAAAGTCCTTTCCGAATGATAAATTTTAGAGTGTGTTAATTTTAAAACGAATGGCTTATGTTGTCTTGCCGTAATGTCTGATAATATTTGCAAGGTTTTCTCCAGATGAGAAACTCTTCTTATAAGAGTGCATGTGGTTTGATTTATAACTATGCCTTTATTTGTTACTGCTTTGCTAAATCATGAATCTGCCCAAATAGATTGACATCCATCTATTAAGTTTTTGTACCACGTGTTTATTTTTGTAAAAACCTGTCAAGACACAAACACTTAGCTCCTTATGGATCTGAAGTTGGTCACTTTGTTACTCTCCCTTTTTTCAGTGGATGTGGTTGGATAAGGTGGGCGTTGTATTTTGAACTGCAAGTAAGGAAGAGAGAATAAATCAGGCTTGGGGACAAGAAAGCCTGTGGTCATGAGAACATTGAGAGTATGGATTCAGGAGGTAAAAGGGTAGTTAAATAAACATTTTGATTTATAATAAGGCATTTCATTTTCATTTTAGTTTTCCCTGAAGTTTTAGAAATTTAACTTAAGAACTGGATAAATATATATACACTCAGTATAAGGATAGATTCATTTTGTTAAAACTACCATAAGTAAAAGGTCAGTTATTACTTCTTTCAGCCTAATATGTTTCTTCTAAAAATGTTCAGGTCATATATTCCTGAGAAATTTTAATCTGATATGTACATTTTTCCCCACCCCTTCTCTATCATACAGGCGCACGTGCACACACTCACACGCTCACGCATCATAACTCTCACATTATTAAGGCAGTGGGTCACTTTCTACTTCTATTTAAGCTCTAAGCTCAAGTCCTACATGAAGTGAGTGGGGATTGTCATTTTTATTTTCAAGTGGCAAAATATACATAAGATATATTTAGGTTTGAACGTTCCATTTAGAAGTCATATTGAGTAGCATCGTTTTTCCTTTTCCTTGACAGCATCTAAGGATCTAATATATGTCAGATTTTTTTATTAGGTATTGGCAAAATAGGTAAACCATCCTGCCCGCCCTCCTGATGCTTACCATTTAATAATACTGATTATATGAAACTTGACAGTCATTGCCATAAACATTAAATGAACCTCTGTGGTCAGTTGATTTCCAGTCTATGTGATGCATACCATCAGAGCAACAGTTTAAAAATTCCCTATCAGGGGGATCCCTGGGTGGCTCAGCAATTTAATGCCTGCCTTCGGCCCAGGGTGTGATCCTGGAGTCCCAGGTTTGAGTCCCACATCAGGCTCCCGGCATGGAGCCTGCTTCTCCCCCTGTCTATCTCTGACTCTCTGTCTCTATGTCTCTCATGAATAAATAAGTAAAATCTTTAAAAAAAAATTCCCTATCAGTTATGCTATGTGTATTTTAAACTGCACTTTGCATTATTGTTTTATAATTTTTAGACTAAAATGACATTTCTGAAAAATTTTAAATAAACATTAGTAATCACTTGTCTTAAGAATATCTGACATCAATATTCATATTTTGTACTTCATGTGAGAGTCTAACCCTATGAAATTTATTCACATATTCACATACTTATTCAAAAATATGTATTGACAGTCTGCTGTGTGACGGGCATCCTATTTCTTATGTAGTAATAAGAATGATATGCTTTCATATTTGAAATAGTAATAATTTTTATTTACTTTGATGTATCATGAGCAAGTCTGTCACCCTAAGCAGTATATAGTTTGTATCCCATTCTCAGTTGAGGAAATCTGAGACATAGAGTGTTTAAATGAGTACTAATAGTCACACATCTGGTAAAGCAGAGGGATGAGAATTCATACCCAGAGCCTGTGAACTTAATCCAGTATCCTCCTTGGTCACATATAGATGGGCTTTTTTTTTTTTTTTTTAAGGCTTTCTCAAATTAATTTGATGTATTTTATAAAATACTTCCATCTCCCTGAAATATTGGTAACTACTTAAGTTTTCCAATTGTGTTTATTCTCACTGCTGAAATTTTTCTTTAGCATATGAGATTTGATTCTTTTGTTTGTACACTGACTTGTGTTATTAAAAGTATAGTTGTTTCTTGCCCCTAGTTTAGAAGTGAGAGGGTAGTTCAGACCACAGGGACTGACTTCTGGGATAACTTGGTATTTGAGAGGTTCCAGAAAGTTTGAGTTTAGCAGTTCTATGACAGTTCCTTTCTTGCCCATCCTGATACATCCTTCTGGATCAGTAAGTATAACTAAGCTACTAGCCTTTTGATTTGAGTCTCAGGGCAGTGTTAGGCATTTACATTGGAAACATTGGGCAGTTGAATTTTTTGAATCTATTTGCAAGTAGGGACTTTAGTCAGCCACTGACCTGATATGATGGATGAGGATGTAACTGGCCAGCTCCATTTAAAAATAGAGCATTTCCTGTTTGAGATGTGCTTGTAGGATTTTGTACTTGCCCCTTCCTGATGTAATCCATAAATCTTGTTAAATATGTATCCTTTTTTTAAATTACAAAACTTTTCCCAACCCTTACCCTACTGACCATAAAGGAATCCGAGGTTATGAACATCTGCTTTGCCAGGCACTGATGTTCTTGATACTGATTGGATTTTATTACCATTTTCAGCAATTGTATTCATAGTGAGATCCATAAAGGAAATGGTAAACCAGTCTTATTATATGGTTAGTGTGAATTGCTGATAATTGTTTCTGTCTTCTTTTTTGAACCAGTTAATTCTCTGTCATATTAGTTATCTGCTTTGTGTTAATACTAATATATATAGAATCTACAATAGAAGAATAAAAATGTTCTCCAAATTTTGCAAGTTTTCCTTTTTGAATCTCATATATCAGGCTCGTTTTTAGCTGATTTAGATATATAAGGATTTTACTGTTAGCTTGAAGTTCGCTCTCTGTAACCTTTCAGATATATTAATCAAAAAAGCCAAACTTAATAAAGCATCTAACTTAAAATGGATTGATCTCAAATATTTTATAGCTACTATCTTTTCACAATAGTAAAACATAAAAGAGTTTAAGCCATGCCAATTTAGAGAGTGCTTAACAATGTGTAAGTACTCCATTTTCACTTAATAGATTTTTACCTGTGCTTTGTTTTAGATCTGAACAGGTTTCCTTTGACCTCAAAATCACTAATGCAAGGAAAATTACCATATCATGAGAGCATTTCCCCTATTTTTTTCCGACTTGCAGAATAATAAATACTGCCAAGGTTTAGAAGTAGACAAGGCCTGGAGAAAGCCTACCAAATGCTATTTTCTAATTGTTTTTTTAAAAAGTTAACCAAATCATGCTAATCAATCTGATTTTCTTGCTAAAATAGAGCTAGTTTTAGAGTGCTTTTTGAGTGTCTTTTTTGCACAATTACTACTTAAATTTCTAGTTGGGCTCTATCTGGATTTGCTTTTTAAACCTGCTTTATTTCATGTCAGATTTGGCCAAACACATTCGTAAACAAATAAACAAAAGACCTTAAATTCATAATAATCAAAACAAACAGATACACGCACCCATTTTTTTTTTCCTGTTTCATTGGAAACTGCTTGATCATAACGTGCTCCGAGTATAAAAAACATAAGAGAGCCTTTAACATAACAGGAGAGAGCCTCAGCCCGGCTCTGCAGCTCATTGCCAATTGAAGTAAGGAACGCTCTGGCTGTTGGGACTTTTAAATCTAGACTTAAAAGTTATTTGTTCTGTTTAGCATTTTTAAAATGATTCTATTAGGAATTGTATGTGCTTCAGTTTTAATTTTAACTCATAATGATTGTAAAGCACCCTGGGATGCTTGCATGAAGGGCGCTTCAGAAATGTAAGATTGTATTGTGTTCTAATATGCAGTATTATTATGGGGTGCTCGAGTTTCATCGTGGACAATTCATAAGGTTGCAGAATTCCTCATTGTAGAGAAGGTAGCTGACTTCCTTCAATAGTTTTTTTTTCTTTCATTTTTACACTAAAACTTTATCCTTTTTAGCCATCATCTTTTTCTTTCTTCTTGAAAAATATTATCTTTTATTGCAATATTTTCCCATAAAAATGCTAACCTAATTTAGTTTACTCAAAGGGATTAAAGATGCAAACCAGATGATAGATTGAAAGTGAAGAAAAGATTAACACTTTGTTAGCACTATTTGAGATCTCATTCTTAGCCAAATGAGAAAGAAGAGAGAGGACTTCGTCATTGGGTACCACTGATTCTCCTAGGTTTGTTCTTTCTATTGTCAATCCAGTATTTGTTCCCAGGCAGTTAAAAACTGTGGAGCTACCTGAAACAAGTATTAACTTGATGAGCCGTCACAATAGGATTTCCAGAGAGGTATTGAAACTCCTGGGTTATGTTGACATAGGACAGAGCTTGATTTCGTTTTCTTTTTATTTCTTAATGGAACTATTTCTCAAAGTGATATATTTCTTCAACTTCATTCTGTCACTTTTATGTGAGTCTTTGTATGTCCTTGCTTTTTGCTGTCGCTTTAATGAGTGAGCTTGTAGCATTCATTACCTAGGAGTCAAGAATGTGAGCTCTGTCATCACCAGCTGTGTCAGCTCTGGGAAGTGACTCTCCATGCCTCAATTCCCTTATCTATAAAGTAGGAAGAGAATAGTACTGATTTTTCAGGATTGTTATGAGAATTATGTGAATTAATACGTGTTAAATATATAGAACAGTTCTTAATTGTTAAAGTGTACCATAACTTTGGCTGTTTTTCTGCAACAATGGGGATTGAGAGGTTGAAATTTCACTTGGGAGGTGCTGCATAGTTTAAGAAACTGCTGCTCTATAAAAGATTTTAATTACCTTTTTTGGAAACAACCAAGAACTTCTCGTGTGTAGAAAAATCAAAGGACTGTGTTATGGTCCATTCTCATCGGTGAAGACCACTTTTAGCATCATCCTTTGAATCCTTATAAAGTTCCTATGAATTTTAAGATGGAAGTGGGGGAAGGCTAAACTTTGCACTTTAAATGCTCATTTGTAAGTTTAGTAAATAAGGTACTCTTAGATTAGACAATGTCCAGAGAGGATAAAGATGCCTAAGGAGACTGTCAACTGGGTGGGAGTTTGTCTGGTGTCCTTTTCTTGAACTCCTCTCATCCTTACTTCCTGCACTCAGGGCTCCATCCTGTCTTTGTGGATTCATCATAGTACTTTCCATACTATTCTGAGATTATGTGCAGACTCACTGGGCTCGATTTGCATTGTGATTAACTGTCACAAAGGGCCTAAGTCTGATTCATCACTGCAGTTGTGAATCTTGGCACACAGTAGGATCTCAGGAATATTCATGGAGCTGTCATAGCCTCATGGGATTAATTTCATGAACCAATAAACTACATCAGAAGTTTTTTTAGTAGTATTTTATAGATACTCTGGTCTGTAGTATTCCACTGTACAAAATATTTTTCTTATTTTACTTAATTCTGAATTTTCAATTAATATAACCAAGAGCAATTACTTCTGAATTTTTCTCTAAGTAACTTGTTATCCTAGGCTGTCCCGTCTTTTTGCTTATGTTGTGATAGTCTCGGATATATGTAAAAATCTATATGTTTGTAAGCAGAACAGTGGTCTTAGAGGTGAGGTACAAGGGACCCAGAGATGGAAAAAATGCTGTGAAAGACCTAATTACATGTCACTGTTAAGCACAATCTTTTGAAATATATTTATATGCATGTTTAAAATTTTTCTTCTGTAATCTAATGTATATTTCAGCACAGCTAATACTTTTCATCTTGGCTCAGTTGTGTTATATTTGAGGTCCATGCTTTTTTACTGTTAGTTCCATTTGCCCATTTCTCATATTTAAAAAATAATATAAAGAAAGAAAATTTCAATAGCAGAATTAAATGATTTATATACAAAGATATTGATGCTGCCAACGTAGTAATGTTAACAGTCCCACCCCGTATGGGCTCACAATGTCCATTTTTCAATTGATGTTCTAAAGTCCACATTTGGCATTGCAGACTGTTTAGAGCTATAAACACATAATGTGTAAAAGTCACCTGTATAAAGGCTCCAAATCACCTAAATTTAGGGAGAGCTGCAAGTGTAGATAACTGTTCAGCCATTCCAGAATGGACCTCAGGGACTTGGTTTGTCCACCCTTCTGCATGAGCACCAGCTTAGCCAAGAGCACATACCTCCAGTGATGGACGGGGCTCATTATCTCTTGATGTCCAACCTGTGTAATACATTTTTGTCATTTTACTATAACTCCTAAAGAGATGATTACCAGTTTGTGGCAGTTTCCAAAACTGTGAAGCATTTTCATAATATTGATAAAGATAAGACAGATTAATTTGATTTTTCTGTGACCTAATCCAGATGTGACATTGGTTTATATTTATCAAGTAGATACACGAAGTCTTGGTTAACAGTAATAACTAATAAAACACAGAAATCAAGGACATGATTTAGTCTTTAGCCTCCTGTGAAATCTTGGATCATATCTGAGGAGATCCATGGACCCTGTAATGGGCTTCCAGGACTTTGTGCAGACCTAGAAGTTATAAGTTACTTTTGGGAGTATATGTGGTGAGAACTTCCAAAGGTTTCATGAGATTTCCAAAGAGAGTTTTGTGGTTCATAAAAAGCTGAAAGCTAGACTGTCTTTTCTCCCCAAGTTTCAGGTCATAGCTTAAAATCTTAATAATTTCACATGAGGGAATGCAGAGAAGGAGTATAAAATCTGTAAAGAGTTATGGAACCTAATTCTACTATAATTGACCTTTGAACAGCACAAGGTTAGCAACACTGACCCCCTGCACAGTTGAAAATCCACATACAACTTTTGACTTCTCAAAGAACTTAACAGTCTACTGTTTACCAGAAGCCTTATGGGATAACAAACAATTGATTGACACATATTGTGCACGTTACATATATTCTATACTGTGTTCTTACAATAAAGTAAACTAGAGAAAGTAAAATGTTAAGAAAATCATAAAAGAAAATATATTAGAGTACTGTAAAAACACACACACACACACACACACACACACACAAACCTGCGTATAAATAGACCCATACAGTTCAAACTTAGGTTGTTCAAGGGTCAGCTATATTTACTTTTGAAAAAATGGATTCAAACTACTTCAGTCCCTTTACTCTGTGGCTTAACATTTTTCAAAATGCTTTATTTAGAACCCCTGGAACTGAACACAAATTTGCTATTTTTTTTTTCTGCTATGTCTAAATGCAGATACTAGACATTTCAATCTCCATAAAGGATGGGAGATCTAACTACACAAGGACCATCAGAGGAAAAAATAAACACAAGCATTTCTCAAATTTGCAAGTTGGTACAGAGTGCCTAAAATTTAGAATCTTAGGAAACAATATTTGCTGTAAAATAAGTCCTTTGATTTAGATTAATCTAGTGAAAAACTTCTGAAAACTTTATTTGGAGTGGTATGTTTAATTTAATAATGATGAGCGTATGTTTAATAATCACATTATAAGCAAGACACCACGGTGGTGGGGGGGTAGGAACTTAACCATCCTAAAAATAAAACAGTGATTGGGATATTTGCTGTGAGTACCTGCAAATGGATGATGTGTCTTACAATTCAATCTTAAATCATTGAAGAAGACCCTGTAGGATCTGTTTGGGAATACATGTAGATTTCATAGACTGTCAAAGCTGTTAGAAGGGACCTTGGAGATTATCTAGTTCAATGCCCTGCCTATTGCGCAGATGAACAAACGTAAGCCTCTATGTGCAGTTAATTTGAAAATATTACATGCACCTAGTCATAATACATCTTTTAACAAATATTTTCTAATTTAAGTGCTTTACTAACATATTAGTTAATTCGAATAAGAAGGTTTCAGTGTAGTAAGAAAGATCTAGAATAAGGTACTTCTACAAAAAGAGAGAATCTGGTCAAAAGATAGTATCCTGGCCTTATGTGAAATTACTTCAATAATGTGGAAAAACCATGTGAACTGTGAACCAACATTTCCTTTAAAAATTATGAATTGGATATTTAAATAATTAAATAAAATTTCTGTGCTTTGCAACAATTACATTTTCATCTTTAGGAAATGTAAGAAAAGTAAAACAGGTTTAGATGTGTTCTCTGTGCTTCCTTTTGTATTCTTTTGGAGCTTTGTTCTGAGATTCCATTTTTAACATGATACAAGGGTTATTTTCTGTGAAAATGCTGTTTTCAGGCACTGGGATTGATCAAGATGGCAAGAGCCATAACTATGACAACTGGAGTTTAAGTAAAATTTATAAGTGATTAGTCTCTTCTCAACAAATTGAGATTCTGAATATGCCCCAGTTGTATCTCCCAAGAGAATGGCTTAGAAAGCAATAGAGGATCCAGAGGGAAAGATTTGGGGAACATAAGCTAACATGCACAAACAGAATATTACACTTAGAAATCCTGCCATTTGCTTCTCATAAATTGAAACCCATTTCCCTTCCTTCCCACCCCCAAATACCAGATGGGGGACTACCTGTTAATTTTCAACAAATTCGCTCCATGTCACCATCTCATGTGGTGCCTTTTTTGTAGAGCTTATTTGTAGTATTCAATATCCTTTGGGATTAAAAGAAAACTCCATTTGCTGAGAATCCCTATTAAAATTGTATTTGAACATGAAGTTGATTCCATTTGATCCAAAATTAAAGTTTGACCTTTGAGCTTTTCACACGCATATAAAAAAAAACTGCTGTGAAAATTCAGGCCATCGGCAGACAGGACATGGAGAAAGCAGAGGGACATCAGAGTATATGAAGTTACACTTCTCGAAAAATAAAAATGTAAAAGAATAGAGAGCCAGCAGTTTGACAGATTGTTCAGTAAACGCTCATTTTATTGAAAATTATAAAAAGGTGCTTAATGCCTCTGTGCCATTAATACAATACATAAAAAGGTTACTGTCAAGATTAGTGTTCCAGACCTGAAAATTAACTGTAGGGTTTTATGCATCACTCTGCATCGACTGAGAAGTTAAAGGTTTCTGTATATACATTTTACATATGCGAGCATTTATTTCAGAAAACAATTATTTTAGACTTTATGCCAAAGACATTAGCAGTAATGTGCTTTCATTTAAAACATGGACATAACAGATATATATTACAGACAAGGTAGAAACATGAAAATCGCCTTATAGAATTAAACCTGAGCAAGATTATTTCCCTTGCTGTCTCTAGAGTATTCCAATTTCAAAACATACATTCCTTCCTACAGAAAAAGATATTCAGATTCCTTAGTTGAAATTAATTAGCATTCAGAAACCAGATAGCATGTTTTTGGGTATTCATGAGATCTCTGTTTGAAAAAAATGTTTTTAACTTGTAGAAATGTGTTGCAACACACAGATGGGAAGAAAAAGAAAAAAAAATCTCTTTAGCAAGCACTGTGTGTAAAAGGAATATTACATTTTGCACGCTCCTGATTGCTCTGTGTAAACAGTTTTTGACATCTGTCTTTATAGTTTTCGAGGAGAGGAAGACTTTGTTAAAAGAATCATTTTTATACAGCAGTCACCATTTCAGTCTTGCTTTACCTGTATTATGAAAGCAGATGGTCTGCATGTCTTTTGAATATTTATAACTATCAAAAACAATCTCTTGCTATTCACCCTTAGGCTTATGAGATGTCAGGACTGTTCTGGTTGAAAAAAATCATCCTGGGTGTTTACAGAAAGAGGATTACATTAAGCTGAAATGACTATACATTTTCCAGTTTAATATTTGTCCATCAGCTGTTTAATCGTATTTAGATAATTGTGTAAATAAGATGTTGTAGCCTTTGCCCTCTCTGCTGATGGAGCCTGAAAGCTTTAAGCATGGGTGAGCCACCATTTTGTAGATGCTTTTGCTACCTCCTCCCACCTCAGTTAAACCGTCAGCAAGTCCTCAGTAAGTTTTGATCATGATATCACAGTCCTGTTTAAAAATATATATACACAGTGCACAAAAAGTCAGTATGGAGATCAGATGAAATGCTAGGGAGCTGCTGGCTTCCGGGACAGGCTGTTTAGTTTATTAGAGTATATTGTAATATGCAAATATGGTACAGCACTTCAATTACCCTTTCAAGATGACATGGCTTTCTCTTTATTCTCCATGAGCACGCAGAGCTGGGAGGGTATTTTGGAAAACTTTTGGTATAGTGGGGGTTAACTGTTTTTTGACTGGAAGCTGAGCAATCAGAGATAACAGATTTTGCTGTGGTTGGTTGATTTGGCAGAAAAGCATGAACAGTTTTGGTTTAAATGATTGAATAACCTGATTAGCATTGTTTTGGGGTGGGTTTTTTTGTTGTTGTTAAAGGCACAACAAAGCAATTTTAAGGGTAATCAGATCACTGCCTTTCCCCAGTTGCTAAACCTTTTTTTTTTTTTTTTTCCAGAAGGCCTCACCTCTCCCTAAAACCCCTTCATTGGCTACTAAGATGACCAAGTAGAAAAATAAAATAATCTTCCTTCAGTTTCTAAATGTGTTCTAAATATATACCTACCGCGTATGTTATATTCTAGTAGGGGTTTGAAAGAATATATAATATTTTGAAAAATGATATGACCTCAACCAATTCCTTATGGGGTTTTTTTGTTGTTTTTGTTTTTCACATTTGGAGACCTGCAGTATTTGAGAGCAAAGGTTCAGAATGTTCTAACTATATCTAAGTCGGGCTTTAGAAAAATTCCACCCTTACCTTTTCACAATTAGAAAGGTTATAAATAATGTATTTGGCTGAAAAGGAAGCTCAGCCTGTGGCAGATGGTATCATTCTAGAGTACTGGGGTTTCTGTGAAGATGGCATTCTTTCAGATCGGAACTTCAGCAGACTCTCAGAAAGAACCGAAGCTCTTCATAGGGAGCAGACATGTGCTTTATGGATCTTAGAAAAGCTTACAACTTGGCTCCTAGGATGAGAATATTGTGTCACACTGGGGTTATGAGACCCACAGCCAATTTCTGCCAACTTTCAGATTGCGTTTCCCAACGCTGGAAGCTGTGGCCTATTCATTGGTTGGTGCACTGTGCAGCTTTTGAACTTGGGATCTGAGCTGACTTGAGTTTGGTCAGCCTGATTATTTTATTCCCTGCACACTGACATTCTGCATAGACCGGCCACTGAATAGGAAAACTTGCGATACAAGTTGTGCCTTTTTCAAAGTGCTTTGGAGAGCTTGTATAAATAGACACCGAGAGAGAGAACTGGAATAACATAACCACCGAGCACTGCGACTTCCGAGACATCTGTGTGGATGTATTTTGAAAAACCTGGGAAGGGATCTCTTGCAAATTAATGAACAAAGTTTCTTTAAACTGAGTTCTATCATGACAGCTAAAAATGATGCATTTAAAAGATTCATGTGACAAGCTGCCATTACCTTTGACCTTTTAGGAACCAAAAAAAAAAAAAAAAAGGATTTTCTGGTAGCCTGCAGTAATGGCTAATTTCAGTGACCTTTAATCCTTTGATTGATCACCTAATATGTGCCCAGCCCTGTGGTGGGTCCAGGCCTTTTGGAGATAAGACGCAAGACTCCTAACAGCAAGAAGAGTGCTGGGGAGGTGCTACGTGCCAAGGGACACCAAGTCAGAAAGGCTTTGCAGAAGTGAGGATAACTGAACTGTGTCCTGAAGGATGTGCTGCTGTTAGCCAAAGAGGGGAGAGGGCATGCTTTGAAAATCCAAGTCAAAGAAGTGGTGTATGTCTTCCTGATGCCTGCTCCCAGTAGAGGCCAGCTTCACAAGATACTGCCAGATTGGAAAATGTTGAAACTAATGGTGGAATACTTTTTTCCTTTGGTGTTTCTAGTTATCCCTTGACCCAACTTACAACTTAATTTACTTAGTATACTCTCTGTCCTCCATAAGAAAGTGTATTTGACTTAAAAATATATCACTTGAAAATTCTGATACTCTTCTGTTATTTAAAGCATAGTCTTTTGACTGATCTGAAATGTGATCATATAATAAAAGCCAGTGAGGAGGAGGAGGCAGAGGGTTGTCATAGTAATTAACATCTCTTAAGTCCATACTCGGGTATGTTCCCAGCTCTGTGCTAATTGCATAACATTCATCATTTTATTTATTGTCTATGTAAGTGTAGATACTATCTCTCTTTAGGTCATTATTTTTCTAGTAACTTGCCTAGTGCTTGGCACCTAGTAGGAGTTCAGTCGATATATACCAAAGGAATGAAAGAGACTACCTGAATGAATGGATTCTCAGAACAATCCTATGAAGTGAGTGCTGCCATGATTCCCATTTAGTAAGGGGGATTATGATAGAATGAGAGTCAGTTACCTTGCACTAGGTCATATTGCCAATGTGCTACACATTTTGGACTTGAATGCAGATTTAACTATTCTCTTTCATCAGATGAATATTTAGTATGTGTTTAGTATATGTCAGACATTTGTACTGGAAAAGAATATGGAGCCCCAGAGCTGCATAAACTCACAACTTATTGTAGTCTGTTTAAACCAGAGTCTTTTGATTGACATAAGAATCCCAGGCATCTCTCCTTAAAAACATGGATTTTGGTCTGCCTACGCCCTACATATCCCCATCCTCTAGGAAAAATAATATCCTCCCTCTTGACTTTGTTATTTGTGTTATGCAAATAATAGGTGTTTCTTTATGATTCTCTCGGTTTAAGAATCAGTATTGAATATGATCTTTGAAATGCCATGTGCCCCAAAGATTTTGAAATCTCTTTCTTACCCTTGAAACTGATAGTGTAGTCAGATGCCATACTTGATTCTCAATAGGGATTTTACCACACACAGAAAATGTCCTCATGCAGTGGCCACATGAGCAGTTTAGTTGTACAGATTACTGCATGTTGTTCCAAAAAAAATAGAGCTTACCTCAAGTTACCTGAATTATGGAATATTTCCCGGCCCCCTGAAAGCACAGAAAGTCAGAGAATTTAAATAGTGGCATTGGCATGTGTCATAACCTGCGGATTAGCTTTTTGATTTACGTCTTGCTTAGGCTAATATTTACATTAATCAGAGTTTCTTAAGCACACACCACTTGACAGAGTAGAAAGCATCCAGAAAGTCACTTAAGGACAGAGCCTTCCAAGTTAGGGTTAAACCAGGGCAGGAGGAAGCTTTGATGATCATGCACATATGGATATTATTTTCCACATATGGATAATAATGAACTACATAGCACTATTACATATGGGCTGTAATGTTATAAAAATATTTCAGATGGGTTGTTTTTCCACATACCATGTAGTCTTCCTTTTGTCCCCCCATATATTTTCCACTGTTGGTCTACTGAATCACATTAAATTGAAGTGATCCATTTATGTATCTGTCTTACTAACAGATGGTGAACTTCTTATAGGCAGAGGCTGTGTCTTAATCTACTTTTGTATCCCTCGTACCTGCCAGGCACATAGTAGGTGTGCGGCAAAACGCAAATTTCATATACAGAACTCATGGCAAACTGAAATAGACTGAATGTTTGTCAGAGCCCTTAGTAAAATTTAGAGAATTCCCATACATTTCTGAAAACTAAGACATAAACTACATCTAAAACTTATATGTAGTATTATATTGACATTTAAGAAACTGCCAAAATGTCTAGGAATAAGAGTAATAATTTTTTAAAAATTGGACCAAAGTGGAAGAATATCACCTGTCATCCATTTGCAAAATCACCATTATCCATCAGCAATCTCAATAGTTTTATTAATGTCTGACTTTATTGATCCATTATTACAATAGAGTAAGTATGATTGAAGCTGACGGATTGTTAACTGGATCAGGTAATCTGGCTCTGGTTTTGGCAACCTTGCTAAGTATCTTTTTGTAGTCTGGACTAAGAGAGGCTCTTAGTAAAATTGCAAGCTACTGGATTAATGGCAGAGAATCACAAGCATATGAAGAATGTCTTTTTAGAGGAATAAAATGTGAAAATGACTATAATAAAGTAGAAAGTGTCCAAAAAAGGAGGAGAAAAAAAAAAAAAGAAAAAAAATGACAGTGCCTCTTAGGAAAGATAGCCATGTTTTACATAAATAATATAATTCTGGATTATCCTTCACTGGAGGTTCTTCAAAGATCCCCAGGAGCTATATATTACAGGAGTGTGTTCATGTTACAAAATTAACACTGATAATCGATGTCAGAAGAATCAATAATAACCAAAAGAGCTTTAAATTAGAAGTAGCTTAAAGAAGATAATGATATAAAAATACTTTTGTCTCCAAACTGGCTTTTCTGGTTGTTCCCTGCCTCCTAAACAATGCTGCCTTCTGTAAACTATTTCACCATAGACCAACTGAAGTCTGAAATGTAAGTTCTCATGTTACTCCGCATAGGAGTAGAAGAAGGATGAGTGGTGGAAGTCTAAGTATTCCTAAAATGCAGTTGGAGATTAATTGAACTGCTTATTAGGTAACATGGGCATTAAGGTTAAAAATAACAATGAATTAAATTACTCAAATTACCATATCCAAATTTTCTGGGAAGAAAAGTGTTTGTTGAAAATGAGATTTTTTTTTTAAAAAAGCAACTCAAAAATTATTTTCATTCCTGTCTTTATTTTTATATGTTACACTGTTAACTTTGTTTTCAGGGTTTTTGTTAAAAGCAGAATAAAGACAAGTAACAAAATAGGTCATTTTCTTTTCTGTGGTATCCTTGAGAAATTTAGTAAGCGTGTAGTATGTATATTTTAAAATTTTATGGTTAGTTTGAAATTCAGAACTCAACTTTACTTGAAACTAGCAGTAAGACTATAGAATGTTTCTTTCTGTGAATGAGGATCTCTGTGAATAGTCAATTTTTTCCTCAAATATGGTTAGTTAACCTTTGAAGAGCATTACTGTAGTTAACGTACCTCCAGTTGAAACCCAAATAATAGGAGTAGAAAGTGCAAGTGGTGTTTTCTAAACTTCATGCACACTCACATCCCCTGGGGATTTTGCTAGACTACAGCACCCAGAATTATGCATTAGGTTTCCAGGTGATGCCAATATTGCTGGTCCCTGGGCCATACTTTGAATAGCAGGGATGTAGAGTATAGCTACTTAACCTCGAAGTAGTGTTTATTTGTGAATTGCAATGGTAAAGTCATCTTCACGTACTTGGATTTATTGGGATCAGTGAAAGTTTGTCAGCCTAAGAATAAATGACATTGATAGAAGTTCCCTGAATACTAGAGCAAAGTCTGTTGGTTTGATAGCTTTATCCTGGTCTCAGTGGGCTGTTGCTTTCTACTTAAATAAGCATTTGATGCGCTACTTGATGAATTTTAAGAAGTTGAGGCTTTAGGCCAGAGTGTGAAACAAATAAGTATTGGTACTCAGTTGATTAAAAAAAATACCATTTACACAATTGAAATCATTTTTGTGTTCCATCTTGTGCCGATATGTATTACAAATGTTTCCCCCCCCTCTTCGTGCAGAGTATGATTTCTTCCATTGTGAACAGCACTTACTATGCAAATGTCTCAGCAGCAAAATGTCAAGAATTTGGAAGGTGGTACAAACATTTCAAGAAGACAAAAGATATGATGGGTAAGCAAAAAACTGTTGCAGTGGTGGCTACATACCATTATGTGTCATTTGGGGGTTTATCAAAGTCACATCTAAAGCCAGGTCTTGTGATTGCCCAATTAGAGATCAATTTAGAATGTTTCTTTGAGGGTGGGGAGTGGGTATGAGTATAATGAGATAATTAAATTCAATAAATGTTTGTGTTTAAATCAGCCAAACTGACTTGGTTGTCAGACATGCAGGAAATCGAGGCGGGAGGAGGGAAGCTGTCATTTTTTAACATCTCAGTGAAGACCTAACCAGGCCTTGAATAACTAATATTAGCTGTGATTTCTCTCAGAGATAAATCATGCTTTTATGTGTTTTGTTTTTGTTTCAGAGAAAGAGAAAGTGCCTATTTTTACACCCAATTTTTAAGGAAATTAAATTGTATTTATAGTTTCCACAATTGAGATCAAGTGATTTTTATAGCTCTAATCCCCAGCCCCTCTAGATAGGCACTTCGGTGAGTGCACTGCTTTACCATCCATACCAGAGACATCATTACAACCATTTCTCAACTTTTAATTCCAGTGTAGCAGCCCATCTTTACATGTAGCTTCAGGTCAATATGCGTTATGCAGGAAATGCATTAAAAATTATCAGCAGTGTAAAACGACAGATAAAAGTTGTGTGTTGTACCTGAGCATTTAGATTATGATGTTTTTCTCCCTTTAGAGTTTGCTAGGGTTGCAAAAGCAAACACTGCGATCAAGGTTAATGTTTTAATTTCTATTAATGTTTTCTTTCACATACTTGTACCTTCCAAATAATATAGGAACGGGATGTTTAATATGCATAGCATTATGCTCTGTTTAAATCTGTTTCTCTTTCCTTCCATTGCATTCATTTAATAACAACAACAACAATAATGACTTCTCCTAAAGATTTTAAGAAACAAGAGAACCTGAATTTTGAGCATGTTTTAGCTTTTAATATTTGAAGCAAAGCCATCCATCTACCAAAACAGATTCTTTGCCTTTTATAGCTTAGAGCTGTAATGAAGACAATGCATCATTTTTGGAATAATTGCTTGAATTACTATTCCCTGTGAATGGCCCACTTGGGCTGATATCACTGGTAGAAATGGAAGGTTTCTTTCCCAATTCTTAGTTATATTTTGCATATATCAGTGATTATAGCAATATGATAAGTTCCTCTAAATATAAAGCCTGAATATTTAATAAAAAGAGAAATGATGATTAAAATCAAGCCAGAGTCTATACATGGGAAGCATGTTGTGCTATTTGGAAAAGACTCACCTATTTACATACACCAACCGTGCTCGGCCTTTGCATTTAAGAGCATCAAACCAGTCTCTTCCTTGCAACAGCAAAGCATTTGACACACTTACAGCTGACTCTCAGCCAATCCACATTAGGGACCTAGCCAAGGGAGAAGCATTCATCCTGGTGGGTGATAATAAATTGCAAAATCGTGACAGTATCACCATTGTACCAGGATGACTCCCCGCCCCTTCCTTGAAAGATTGTCTTTAGCATCTGGTAATAGCCATAGCTTCTTCAAGAAACATTTGGGTCTTAGCAAAACTGGGTACACTGGCTTGCAATACAGTAAATCATTTGCTTCATTCTCTTGCAGATATGCCTGCCACACATGGTAGTTTGAATCAAATGAAGCAAACCATATAAGATACCCAGTGCTCAATACACTCAGTTATTATTACTTATCATTATGATCACTTTATTTATTATGTTGATTACTTCTTTATACGTTCATGGCTAGGTAACAATTGAACATAGATAACACGCTGTCTTTTCCCTTTCAAACCTTTTGCCGTGAGTAAAAGTTAGTATATATCATGAGAAAATACACATATATTAATTTTTTCTTTAGTGCATGTATTTTCTTAGCTCTAGTTGCTATTAAGCAATCGGTGTTCTTCTAGAAGCTGTTTTAAAATAGCCATTGCTTATAAGCCTTCTTGGAGTAATAAATAAGAGTGAATAATAGTTTGACTCCAAAACTAGTCACATAGACTTTGAAAATAATTAATTTTATGCCTTAAGTCTAAACCACATTATAAAATTAGCCCCAAAGTACCTGAAGTAGTCCCCCTGTCAAAGTTTTTAATATTGTGCAGAAGAGAAAAGTAAAAACATAGGCATCATGAAATTTTCTTAGTTTAATTGGATCTTAAATTGCCCTGTGCCTACTGTCTCTGTTTAGGAAATGGTTGGAAATCCTTATCGGTACCCATCACCATTGGCTTAACATGACTTTACTTTTGTCTGCTTTAGTTGAAATGGATAGTCTTTCTGAACTATCCCAGCAAGGGGCCAATCACGTCAACTTTGGCCAGCAGCCGGTCCCAGGGAACACAGCCGAGCAGCCTCCGTCCCCCGCGCAGCTCTCCCATGGCAGCCAGCCCTCTGTCCGGACCCCTCTACCGAACCTGCACCCTGGGCTCGTGTCAACGCCCATCAGTCCTCAATTGGTCAACCAGCAGCTAGTGATGGCTCAGCTGCTGAACCAGCAGTATGCAGTGAATAGACTTTTAGCCCAGCAGTCCTTAAACCAACAATACTTGAACCACCCTCCCCCTGTCAGTAGATCTATGAATAAGCCTTTGGAGCAACAGGTTTCAACCAACACAGAGGTGTCTTCCGAAATCTACCAGTGGGTACGTGATGAACTGAAACGAGCAGGAATCTCCCAGGCAGTATTTGCACGTGTGGCTTTTAACAGAACTCAGGTCAGTTTTCTCTTTGTAATGGTTCTCTCTCTTTTCTCTCTTCTTTCTTAACTAGTCTTTTACTAATGCTTATTCTTTTCCTCTGTGCTTACTCATATTTAATCCTTCTTGTGGCGGGACCATATTGTCTGTTCTTGCTGGTGCCCAAGTTTTGACACTCCTTTCCCAATCATAAACCTCCTTTACCAAGAAAGAACTATGTACAGATAGATCTTGACTCAGGAGCCTTGAAAGAATACATTCAATGTCAAATATATTTCAAGCTGGCATTACCTGTGCTTTTACATAATGAGATCATCGACTGGTAGTAGTAGCAGATTGAGAGAAGTTTCGTGACTTGGTCAAGGCCATTGGTAGGGCTCTGGGCTTCTAGCCTACTAGCTTTCCTGTTACCCCTGTATCAAACCTAAGTATGTAAATGTGCCCTATTTAAGTTCCTCTACAACTTTCAGGGGAAAGAAAACCCAAAAACATTGTAGGACTCAATAGCAGTTTCTGCCATGTAATTTGAGCAGCCACTGGGGGAGGGGAGATACATATATGTATACATATGGCTTATTAACATAAAAGGTTTCTTAGCTTTGTCCTCTCTCCTCATTACATTATTGTTTGCGTTCCTCCAAACATCGTTCTTTAGATCAGAAATCAGCAAATCTTTTTTGTAATAGTCCAGATAGCAAATATTTTAGGCTTTGAGGGCCATAAGAGCTGGGTCACAGTGTAGCATGTCAAGCAGCCACGGACAGTAGGTGAGTGGATGTGAGTATCCTGGTGTTTCAGCAAAACTATTTACAAAACAGGCCCCAAGGGTAGGTTTGGCCTGTGGGCCTTAGTTTGAAGACTTCTCCCGGAGATCTACATACACCCCTCCTGTTCACACCTTTGTCCTCCTGGGCAAATACCTGTGAAGATATTATCAGCAGGGAAGATGTTTAGAGGGACCTGGAAAAAGAGTGATAATATGATATGGGAAGGCCTAAAATGAAAAGTCCAAAACAAATTCATTCTATTAAATTGTGAATGAGAGGATTTTTTTTAAAATCTCTTTTTTTGGAATTCAGTATGATATGTATAGTGTTTATTTTTGGCCCAGGCATACTAAAAAAACCAAGAGAACATGTAACTTTGATTAGAAATGAGGACATTATGTCCTTTCAACTTTCTTGTTTTACCACTGTTCTTTTGTCAATTTGTTTTTTGGCTTGACTCATACTTTCCTTTCATATTTAAGTTTTTTTGTTTATGACATGATTATAAGAATGTGATTCTGGTACGAAAATAATCTAGTATTAATTCCTTGTTGGCAGAGTTTCCATACCTAGGAGAATCCCAGCGGTGACTTATTTTTGTCTTGCCTTAACTGGATTGAAAGTTAGGAGGCCTGAAAAAGCCTTTAACTGGTGTTTATTTTCACTTTCTTTATCTGTTTTTTGTTCATCATTTGTCTTTTTTAAAGAGTAGTTGTAGAAGGTTATGTTTCAAGTTAAAATTGTATGATTTTACCTAGTTCTATATTTTTACAACATAAAAAATATGTTCATTATTAGCTGGTACATTTCATGACACCATATTCAATTGAGAAGTAATTATTTTGAAAATTAAGTGAATGAATGAATCAAAAATCAGGCTTCTAGACATCCTGTTTCTGGCAGCATTCTTTATTTTTGGAAATAGCAGTAACTGCTAGTATTTCTCAGTCCTGGGCAAAAAATAGGTCTCTACATAAAAGATCAGTAAAATGCTTGTCAATTTAATTGAAAGCCCATGAAGACAACATTGACATAAACACAAATGAAATACAGATTTACTGATAAGTGTTTTAAAAATTGAACAATTTGTTATTTCTTAAAGCACTAAGGAATGTATTTTATATGGTGAAGAATGACAAGAGAGGTTAGCTGAGCGATGTGTGAAATTACTATCCATCGGCACAGTTTTTCTTCTCTTGGGTTATGATGTCACACTGTTACTCTGAAGAGTTGACCATTTGTTCTGCATTTGTTTCTCACATTGATTCCATGGATATCTCTAGGATTCGTTGCTAGAAAGAAGGCAGAATTAGAATTCACTCTCTTTATACCATATTAATCTCTTTGAAAAGATAATTATCTCTGTGGTTAACATCAAAAACAGTGGCTTAAATTTTTCTGAGGGTGGTAGGGGAATGAAAAAAGTGACAGCTTTGGTATCGAGCTTTCTTTATTAATAATTGCTAATTTAGAAAAGTTAACTACTAAAAATTATTTGGAGCCCTGGGTGATAGAGGGATTTGGGTTTAAACCTTTTTATTGGTAATTGGTATCTTCATTCAAAGTGGGAATATTGGTCATATTTGAAGCTGTTTGACTTAAATAAGAGTAATTTTCTATGTGTATTTCAGTGTTCACTTTTTGGGAACAAGCTTTTGAACATGGAAGCATACATGTGTTTTTGGTGGTCATACTTAAAAACCACACGCGCATGCACATGCGCGCACACACAGCTGCATTTATTTTAATGATTATACATTCATATGAATGCATGTAGTGTGTTTATTTCAAAGTGTATGCATTTCAATAAAAGCAGGTGCAGAGTGAGAGTGTATGGTGTGAGTGTGGAGTACGAAAATACACATGCTAATGCATATGTATAGACAAGGAGCTCTGCAGAGTTAAATCGCACATCACACATTTGTGTGCACTTATTACAATGTGCAGTTCCAACTCCAAGTTTTAAAAAATTAATGTAAAATATGTACAGCAAATGCAACATTATATGATACAATCAGATAAAGAAACTGGTACCCTATAAACAGTATGTTAAAACATTAATGTAATAGATAATGCTGTCATGAATTAAGACTGTTTTAGTCATTGACAGCTCTGTGAAACTTTAAAATCCTGAATATCATGTTTTAACTCTTAACTATAGAATTTTATCATCATCCGAATTGGGTCTTCTAAAATCCCCCTCTTAAGACTTTCACACTTGACTATTAAAAAAAAAAGTTTACCTTTTCTGAAAATTTATGGTGAAATTCATATAATTCCTTGTTCTAAGGACTTTTTCCCCTTCTGAATTGATGGGCATATGTTCTTTAATTGCTACTGAAGATACCAGCTTTTAGCATATGTCATTCATTCAGTTATGCCTACTTGATGTCTTTTTAATGGAAACCTATGGCTAAAAATAATTGCCAAAGCTTCTTGATTTATACTTTTCAGTTCACTTCTCTGAACTCAAATATATTCCTTTAATGCCTTTTTTTTTTTTTTTTTAAATAAAACCCAGAGTTTAACTCTGATCCCATTCTGTGGCTTTTTTCCCTTTTTTTCTCCCCCCCCTCCCTTGTCTTTGGCACACTTTATTTTCCAGTAAAATAAAGAATGAAGATGGATTATTCAAAACTGATAACAGTAATGGACCATCATGTAATGTTTTATTGAATTTGAGTTCTGTAAATTATGTGGTGGAGAGAAATTTGCCTGCTTAAGTATAACAGAAATTGCTACTGTGTTCCTATAATTCTTCACAGTGTAATTTAAGGAAAGTCCACTATCCATATCACTATTGAATAAAAGGTAAAAAGGTGCTATTACCCCAACGTGACAGCTCTCGTTTAGCCTCCCAAGCGACAGAGATAAATGCGTCTGCTTATAACTTACTTGGCAGGAATCCAAGGTAGTAGGTGGAGTTGAAAATAGTCTTTCACCTGGACATGTGATTAAAAATTCACAAAACAACAGAGACAGGTAGTCTTGAAGAATATTCTACGTATTTTCTTTTTAGAGAGGGAGGTTTCATGAAATCATATTTTCCTTCTGAGGGCTTTGAAGTTCCATGAAGCTGATAAAATCTATTTGAATCAGTGATTATGTTCAAAGAGGAGACAAACGGGAGGCCAGACAGGCCTTTTGTTCAGATTGGCAGTCTCTTTCGCTTATCTGCTGTTTTAAAGAATTCATAATTAGCTTTTGGAAGTACTGATAATATTTATTGAGGGTTTTTTCTTTCTTTTACAATTACTAATGAATTTTACTTGTAATAACTTGTAAACTCTTTTTGGAATGCAAAAAAGGTTTAGGAATTCATCAGTAAGTTCACTTTTTAAGTGAAAAAATTAGCATTTTCACTTAACCCCTATATCATGACAGCACAGAATAATTTTATGTTTTTATATATAAGGCACATAGTGCATTATTTGAAGATGTAAAGTCTCAATGAAAAGCAGCTCCTCATTTCCAATAAAATTAATATTCATGAGTTGTTGGTAACTTACCACGTAACACAAATTCTCAAGTTCTTTTCAGAAACAAAAATGACTGATGATTTTGTTTGATTCTGTTCAATAAATTCATTGAGAACTTATGGTGCACAGTACTGATGATATGTTTTAGTCCTGTGTTTTAGTATATTCTCTGAGATAGCAAGTAATGTACATGATGACCTTGACGGTTTTTTAGCACGAAGAAAAAATTTTAGTAATAGGTACTTCTTACTCTTCACCAGGGGGTTTACTACAAATGACCTTGACCTAAGTCTGAAGAGTATTTTTCACTATAGGAGATAGGGAACAGAGGCCATGTATATCTTAAGTCCATAAATGTACCCATTCAAATAACAACTTGAAGAGGAACAGAACATACATTCCCATAATCAAAGTGTAATAGTCATTTTACACCTAGAATTATTCTCAAGTGACATGAATTTTTGGGGGGGGGGGGAGTAATTAACACATTCTAATCAAAACATTTTCTAACAATATTTTCAAGCATTTCCACCAGGGGGCACTCCCCTCATTGAAAGCCTGGGCCAAAAAAAAAAAAAAAAAAAAGAAAGAAAGAAAGAAAGAAAAAAATCCAAAGATTTCTAAAACACCTGACACTGTCTACACTGGCTGCTTTAGAGCTCTTTGAGTGTTCCAGGATTTGAAATATTGCTTTAGACCTTAACATATTGCAGGCAGAAAAATTGTACTTGCTGCAGTAGAATAATTAAGTGTAAATAAATGTTTTGCCCCTAAAACACTTTATGCACATGCTTAACTGGGAAGTCATACCAACATCAAAATATGGGTAAAGGTGATTTTAAATTTTCTCCTGAATGAACTTCTGTCTTCCACTTTAAACATGCAGGAATGACTTAGTTTCATGCTAACAAGACTTGATAGAGAATATTATTATGTATTTTTTCATGTGTTTGCTTTCCTTACTAGAGTTCTCTGCTGCCTCAAACATTTTTAATAGAGTTGATACAGTATTTTGTTACTTGAGATTTATAAATGTCTAATTTCAAATTTCTGAAATCAGTAACATCCGAAATATTTATAAGATCTCTTTTGGCCTAATCCATTTTTTTAAATTACTGAACAATTAGTGCAGATATATATCTTACGAAGTGCCATATAACTTTTCACTGAAGCCTTACCTTAAGTTAAAAATTACCATTAGAATTTACCCATGAGTAGCTTATCTTGTTCTTAATTTTTTGTCACTCATTTACAATTTTTTCCTTTTGTGGTCTGAATACACATAATTAATCTATGTAGTAAATATTTATCAGACACTTATGTGGTAGGCATTGTACTGGGATGACAAAATGAATATTAGGTTATTATGCTCAAGGAATTGATAACATTGTATTTATACTATATACATTTCTGTCTCTTGATTTCTGTGTAGTTCATATATATTACTTTTCTGAGAACATCTTTTAATATATAACATTTGGTGGTGAAAATTAGAGAGCAAGGACTATTTTTTTATACCTCTTTTCAAGCATTTTTTTGAGACCTGTATTTTTCAGTTTCAATGTGACACATCAGAAACACAGTCAATCTAATTAGTTGGCCTTGTGCAAATTAAATAGCTGAATGATTGACTGCCTGTTTGACTGAATTTTAGTTAAATTGACTAGATGTTTTATTCTTGTATAAACACAGTTGCAGCATTACTTGTCAGTCTTATGAATGAAAGGACACGCACCCTTCATTCTTCAGTCACATTTTTTAATGGTGAAACTGAAAGTTCGGGTCCACTTTCTAGGTTTCGGATGCAGAGACCAAGTGAGAAACTAAAATTTACTCTCAGCCCCTGAGCCTATTTGAAGGTTCCTTTTAATAGCAGCCTATTAATTATTTTTAAAGTGGTCAGTGCTTTTATACTATCTGCACCTCAGTGTTATAGTTGGGCAGTTATCCCTGAGGAATTAGGAACAAAACTAGGTTTGCACTTACAGGAAATCATGAAAAAAAAATCCAAATGTTATCATCTTTAGATTCAGTCATTTTGATATGACACTTTGCCTCTCCTTCCCCAAATATTCCCTTTCACCGTTTCTGCAGGGTTATTGGAAAGTGAAATTTGCAAATGACAGATCTGGACATTTTATTTGGAGCTATCTTGTGATAAACTGATATTCTGGCTAAATGTAGAAAGCAAATGTGTTTTGGTATTCCAGGCATTATTTCATGTGCAAGATGGAAGAGGTAAAAGCTGCTCAGCTCTTATCAAATGGGCAGAACATTATTGTGATCCTTCTATTTCATGTAATTCTTTAAACAAAAATGAGGAAACCCATTCATTCTTGAAAAGCTTCTTCCAAAAATTAAAAAAAAAAAAAAATTGGTTGGCAATTAACACTCTAGTATTTGGGGGAGAGAGAGACACCTTAAAGGCATTTACTAGTGGTTTGTAAATTTCTTCTACTAATAAAGACTTCTATTCCTTAAGAAATTCAGTAAGTACAGAATTTGATAGTAGTCTTTTCTTGGGCATGCCATGATGATTATGTATTTCAAATTTAATCAATGATTTCTGAAGTTCAACTTTCAGCCTTTTATCCAGAGGTATAAATTATAGTTAGATAGTATTTAGAATTATTCAAGATAGTCTATCTAGTTTCCTTAAATGGTAAATAGAAGGAATCTCTTGTCATTAACTTGAAAATTAAGAGATAACTTAAAATATTACCTGTAAAAACGTAGCATGCTTTAGTAATAATTCTTTTTTCTAATATGTTACAATTCATTTTCTTTGAAAGTTCTACTTCTCTAGAAGTGGCTTTGTATCTTTATATATTGGGCTGTCGGCATTCCACTGCCTTTGTCTAGGCAGCTTGAGAACTATACAGTTCAGTGCTGTTGTATTATGAGCATTTCATTTATTCTTAACTTCCCTCGATCGTCTCTCTGTGAAAGATTTCATGGCAAGTTAAGCTACTCAAAGGAAGGAGACCAATTAGGCAGTTTCAGTTTGTGTTACATGTAAAGCAGATGCTTAATAAAATTAAGAATACAATTGAGGCTCTCCTCTCTACCACTTCAATTGTAACTAATATATTTCTGTGTAGAATTAATGTTTCTGTTCATTTTCTAAACAGAGTGGAGAAGGAAGGGGAAGGATCACCGCTGACTGGGCAGAGCTCAGGAGCAAGCTCACCCTGTGCCTTTCATTCCCTACAGGGCTTGCTTTCAGAAATCCTCCGAAAGGAAGAGGACCCCAAGACTGCATCCCAGTCTTTGCTGGTAAACCTTCGGGCTATGCAGAATTTCTTGCAGTTACCAGAAGCTGAAAGAGATCGCATTTACCAGGATGAAAGGGAAAGGAGTTTGAATGCTGCCTCGGCTATGGGTCCTGCCCCCCTGATAAGCACACCACCCAGCCGTCCTCCCCAGGTGAAGTCTCCTGTCCTCTTTGCCCTCTTCCTCCCCCTCCTCCTCCCCCTCTCCCTCCTCCTCCCCTTCCTTCTCCTCCTCCTCCTTCTTTTTAATGTCTGAGGAAAAATCTCAAGAAATTGGAAAGATAGATGAATAGATACCAATTTTTCTAAAAATAATAATTCATAGAGTTGCTTGAGGAGAATTTGGTCCCCAATCAGTGATTCCGATATAAAAACAATAAGCTACTAATTAGAGGAAAGAAAATTGCTTTGTATTGCTTCCTTTTGGGGGTTCTTTGGGGGTGAAAAGTAGTCTTTAAATGGGATGTTTGTCGCTACTACTATTATTAAGTAACGAAATATGTTAAATTCAATAGGAAAAAAAAGTAATAAAGTCCATTTTATCCCTATGAGTTTTAGAACTGCCGTTTGAATAGTAAATAAATAAAAATAAATAAATAATTCCATTTGTATTTATGCTTTCCAATATGAAGTGCAGCTGGTACCAATTACACATCATCTCGTTTGTAATCTTTCATAATTAAGTTTAATACAATCCTTGAAGGCAGCTTTAAATGGGGCTGATAAGGAATTCCATCCATATTCCCAGAAATGGGCACATTTTCTATTTCCCAAATTTTCACAGTTTTTAGAAAAGATGAAAGTCACAATGCAGGTAACTGTATGTGTATCTATATTCTTATTTTTTAAAGCAAGTTTTAAAGATAGCCTTATAATTATTAGAATTCAAGAAGTTGATTTGCAGTACAAATTATTAGATAAAAGTTTGATAGAGGATTAGACTTAATATATTTCTTACACATTTAATTTATTGCACATACAGCTCTTAAGATCTAAAACTGGATAAAAATTGAATATGGAACAAAAATTTAAAGTATTCATGTAATACAATGTCTTCCTGAAGTTGTATCTTGATGTTATTTCATCAATAATAAAAAAACAAAACACAACACCTTCCCATGTATGGAAATATGAAAAAAGCTCATTCAGCACTAAAAATGAAACTGCCACAGATACTTCATCCAATAAGGAATAGACATAATATTCAGCCACTTGTTGAGTTTCTTAAGCTGTATATTGTAATGTTATGAAATGAATCTTGTAGAAATGTCCGAAGTCAGTTTTCTCCCTTTTACAAGTAACAGTTTGGTCTTGATGTCTAGGGCACAGACTGTAAGGAAGTCATTGCTGTAATTGTGGGTAAGAAAGTCAAGTGTCTCTAGCAGAGAAGAATGATCTCTATTGCGTATATATGTATCTGTCTGTCTATGCACACAATTATTGAATTTGATCTCTAAAGCCTTCCATAATATACTTCTTAAGAAAAAGAAGGAAGAATATATATATATATATATATATTCTTCAGAATGAAGAATGAATAATGTATACACACACACACACACACACACAACATTTCAAGAGTGATTAAGGGAAAAATATTGTACTTTGGACTTGGTTTAACATTTAGTTTGTGGTATTTAGAGTTAATACACCATCATTAGTTAACTTTGCTTCTGCAATCATCACAGAAGGCCTCTGGGCAAAGAGTTATTTTACTTATCACTTAATCTGCAAATACTAACAAAAGAATTGCTTACTTAAGATCAGTATGAACTTCAGCATTGAACTCTTTTTTCTTCTTCTTTTTTTTTTTTAATCTATCCAAATATTTGACTTAGTTGTGCCTTAATACAGTTTTTGTTTTCTAATTTTTTTCTGATTGCAATGCTTTTGTTTTTCCAAATGTGATTCTGGTGTCCGTATTCATCAAGTTTGTTCTTTAGCCACATTTACATTAATTCTTAGATGGTATTTCTTTTCATACATTATTAAGAAACTCTTGAATAACTCTCCTATATATATGTCTAGAGACTACATCTGCTGATAAGTTGGGATAGAAAATATAATTTATTTTGGCCTGCATTATTGATTAACTGGTTGAGCCACCCTTAGCTTTATTTGTTTATTCTGAGACCAAGCCCTTAGCTGGGATATCCAGCCAATGATGAACATGTAAGGTATGTAGGTACCACAGATTCTTAGTGAAAGTCTTTCAAAGGAAAAAAGTTTCTGTTCATGCAATATTACTGGCCATCTAACTGAATTCCTAAATGATTATCTGATGTGTGTGTAATTTTATTTCACTGCTATAATATGCATCTTCAAGTATCTTAATTTGCCTCATCATTGAGAATCCCTTTGCATTACTTCATATTATTATAATAGAGCTCACAACCAGTTTGTTCACCTTTTACTCCCCAATAGTGACTTTGTGAATGACATTTTAAGAAATCTTTAATGTATTTAAAGTATTATCAATGTAAAATGAGTACTTAAGATTTGGACAGATGTTTTTCAAGCAGTCAAATTAGTAATGTTTTGCAGCAGTTGATTAAATTCTTTTAAAGGGGAACCAATATACTTAAGGTTTTAATGTATGTTTATTACAAATTATTAAAACGGAAGGGGGAAAAAGGACAAAACACAAATATAGAAACAGACTGTAAAAAATTATTTTTTAATTTTATATTTTAACAAAGAGGAGTCTATCACTGCATTTCATTTCCCCTTAAATGAAGTGATTCGAAAACATATTTTGAGACAAATCTTCGGCTTGGATTGGACCCGAACCCTGATTTCTCTCTAAAGAACTACTTTTTATTATTTTTATTTATTTATTTATCTTTGAGTAGGCTCTACACCCAGCGTGGAGGTGGGGCTTGAACTTATGACCCTGAGATCAAGACCTGAGCTGAAATGAAGAGATGCTTAAATGACTGAGCTACCCACACACCCCTAAAGAACTGCTTTTTAAAGGCAAAAGTCCCTTGTGGCTCACAGGAGACCCAGATCACCTTTAGGCCCAAGAGAGCTGGATTCTCTTCCAGGTCTTATCCTGTAGAGTTGAGGTCATACAAAAGATGATTGAGATGTCCTCCCTGGGTCAGACTGAGGACCTACACTATTGAGGAACTGAGATTCTAAATTATCTTTAAGAAGGGACTTCCTTGCTTTTCGTCAGGCTCCAAGTTTTATTCCAAGGAATATTCCCCCTAGGAATAAATTTCTGACCAGCCTCAGAAATCACAACACATCTTAGCTGACTCTGGCGTAGGTGAGATGCCTCTGGTGCAGATCTGTCCCTTGAGCTTCAGTGGGGACAACAGTGACGTGAGCTTAGTCCTCTGTCTGCGGCAACAGGCTCCGGGCCTGACCTGTTTGCTGAAAGTCTATTTTCATAACTTACATGTTCTAATTCAAGAAATAAGAATATCTTGTACTTGATAATGGTTCACAGTTCTCTAACATCTTTATGCCCATGAATTCACTGAATCCTCATACCAACCTTTTGGTTGGAAAAAGAGAAAATGAAATTTAAGGTTTAGTGAGTTTTCACATCCCCTATTAAGTGTCTTGTTCTTTCTCCTACCTCAGGCCACGTCCTCAAAACACAAACACTTTAGAAAGGGGAAAATGAAACTTGGGGACTTTTTCTGTTTGTCACAGATGGTGGGAAGTTTTATTTTTAGATTAGGAAGAGGAACACATATGAGAACCTTCTGATAGAATACGTTAAATGTTTGATAGATGATCTACTTTTGAAGACTTTAGACAGCTGGGCATTTCTGAAAAGATGGAGAAAATAGCCTTTTCCAAATTTTGCTCGTTGAAAATGTTGGGGAAACCTGAGCCCTCCAAAGCTACCTGGTCCTAAAGGCGGCTTTTCTTACTAAGCTAGTTTTATGGATGAGTTTATTTAGAGGAATTTGATTAATAATAATTAGGGATTATTTTCTGGGACTTACCTGTTCTACGGAACAGATCAGTTTTAAGTTGACAATTTCTATTTAGATGTGTGCTTATTCTGATTTTATTTGTGTGTTTTAATGTGTGACTTTTGGAGTTAAGTTAGCAATTTCTGTTTCCATAAGGACTGTTTGAAAGCCTGTAATTATCAAGTTATAACTTCTCTGTGAATTACATAATGACATTTTTTCGTTATATTTTTATATCTCTTTATGTAATTCTTCAGTTTCTTCTAAAGGAAGATGGGATATTTTATAACAGTGCTTTAGAAAGTGTAATAAGTTCATATAAGCAATGTGTAATTAATCTAGTAGCTGCACCCTTCTGCCTCTTTCCAACAAAGTCTTCTAGAATGTAATGAAACATAGGTTCAGTTATGGGCAGGAACTTAACACTTGATAAAAATTTTCTTAGGAATCTTGGCCAGCATGATTTTAAGATCTTATGTGCTCATAAAATGTTTCCTTTTAGCAGTTGTTTTTTAAAATACTAGAGGATTTTTTAAAGTTCATATATGGAAAATAATACTATTCCAAAAAAGAATGGGAAGAGAAGTATAAAAAGATAGAACCACGATATTCAAGATAGTATATAATAATTTGAAAATGGGGACCATTTTCTATTACCAGTAAAAATGCCTCAAAATAGCACATTTCTTATATAACATTACCAAGAAAACAATTATAGGTTTATTCTTGACAGATAAATCCGGGTTGGATTTGTAAAATGAATGACAAAACCATTTGCTAAAAATTAGACATTAATGAGCCAGATTTTGCAAAGGGCCACTAAAAAGCAGATCCAGCATGTCTTTAAAAAGTTAGAATTTTCCCAAATAAAGAAATCCTGTATAACATCATGACTTCAGTATAGTGCAGTAGTTTCTAAAATAAGCATTAGCATTAGACAGACTTCAGTTTAGATCTCATGTTGCCTTATGAATAAATTCTTTGTTTTAAGAGAGTTTTCTCGATTTTAAAATGGAGCAATAATAGTACTTACTCAGGGCTTTTGTGCAGGTGAGAGCTAATGTACCTGAACATGATGCCCAGCACATGAGAAACAACTAATAAATGCCAGCCTTTGTTATTATCATAATTATTATTAAAACTATGTCAAACTTTAATTGCGTTTATGTGTACATAAGCACCCATATGCTTGCAGGGAGTTCCACCTCCATCAAGGAATATTACATTCACCAATCAGGACCACAATAGAGTTCATTTTGTGTACTATATATGTAGTATGTAGCATGTATATAGTATTTAGAGTTCATTTTCTAGTATGATTTGATGCATTCAGCGATCCATGAAGAAACAAAATAGAATTTTCATGGAAAATTTGTGTTCTGCTGCACAATTTTAGAGAAATATAAAGCAGACCCTAGTGCTTGCACCCCTGTCCTCACATGGGAGGGTAAATAGTAGAAGCTCCAATTCCTAACTACCTCCCCGGCGCCGCCGTAATGATGGAGTAGTACACCCTACCTTGATAAAAGCTATTCGGAAAGCAACTGCATTTATTTTACCTCCTGTGCTATTTGCGGAGAAGAGCTGAAGAGTAGTTTGTTTTGCCTGGAATGAACTACTTTATGAATTTTAATGTGTGATATAATATTAAAAGCTAAACCAGGATTAAAGAAGATTTTTTTTGTACTAAGCTAAAATAGTACTTAGTAGAGTGAGGTATAAAAGATTTTTGTTTCCATTTTTACCTGGGGAAAAATTCAGCTTTCATATTTTTGAAAAGCTGTCCAAGTCCGTTCCCCTTAAGCAATAGCTTGTGTTTAGGAAAAAATGTGATTCCAGAATTCTAATAGCTTATCTATGATAAGATACATATCTGAGCCAACAAGATAATAAAGAAGAGCTTTTCTAAATATTTTTTAAATGAGTAATACAGAGTTTCTTACTTTATATTTAAAAAAATTGTTGCCCTTACTTTTTTTTAATTCTTGGATGTTTCATGTGTATGTCTTTTCCACTTTTGATTGTGTTGGCTACTAGGAAACAGTTATTCGATTTTTTTTTTTTTTATGATTTGAATTTCTTGCTTTTTGATTCAAGTTGTAATTGCTTTATTAAAAAAATTAAACCAAAGAAATTTTTAGAAACCAAATCACAGGGTTGAAACAAATGATTATAGCCCACCTCAAAGATAAATTCTTAAACACAGTTTTTGCGAAAGAATGAAAATTATTTTAAAAACATACTGAAACAACAAGTTTCCAAAGCCTGTTCTCTTAACCATTGCTGAGCAGACTGCTACCAAGGAACTATTTCTTCCAATGCAGTGGACTTCATGCCTCCATTTCCATAACATTCAATTTTCAAAGCGATTGAAATGGCTTTTCTTTTCTCTTTCATTTAAGCAGTGAGAAAAATAGGTATTAAAAGAGACCCCATGGGGTGATCAAATCTATCCCTCTGCCTCAAAGCAAGACCACCCCAGAGCAAAGTTGCGAATCTCACCAAAGCAACTTTGTAGGCAATTTATGGTAATGCGTTAACTCTTCTGGCTCCTAAAGTGGTATTTAGCAGATTATTGCTTCAAAGCCCTGTGAACGTTGTTAGTGGCCTCCAGTCGTTAATATACCTCCGTGAGTGCCTTTGCTTTCTGGAGCCACAGAGCCAGAAGGGGGACTCTGGAAACTTGCCATACCCATCTCCAGTTCATAGGTTAGCAGTGGCAAATGAGGCCTGACCATTGGTCACCTATCCTGCCTGCCTTTCTGTCTCCTTACTCTTGGGCCTGTGGTCCACCCATTTCACAGCATTATCCTTCCAGGGCTTCCAGGGCTAAGGGTAGCGTCAAGGTGGAGGAATCTAGCTGCTTCCTCAAGATAAGAGGTGAGTTATTTTGCTAACTGGCTAGAAGTTAGAAGGCGTGTTTTAAAGATTTCTACTAACTCTTTTAAGTGCAGAGGATCAAATGGCTTAGGATAACCTCTGCCCGCCTTTTGATACCAAATGAAGTAGATCCATAAGACTGGTAGCATGACTAAAGGGGTGTATCATTTCATAACAAAAGAAATCATTCATTTATTCCAAAATGGACTTCATTTTCTATCGCGCATCATGTATGTCAGAAATTGTCCAAGATGAGAACAGAAGCCCAGGTTCTGGAAAGGATCCTAAGAAACGTGGTCCACAGTGAATCATTTGGCTGGGAGGAACAGGGTCTTGCATCTGCGGTAACTTCACATATTCACCAATTTTCTAGTAAAAAAGCAACTACATAGTTCATACATAAATTTTCCAGGCAGGTTCACATGACTGCATAATAGAAATTAAATTTGGAGTTTTAAAAATTAATAATAGTATCAATAAATTTTGAGGTTAAGATTTTATTTTTACCCCAAAATTGTGTGTCATTTTATTGCTGATACCTGCTTATCATTATTACCAAAGGCATCGATACTAATTTTTCACTCAAGATTATTCATTTTGAATATATTTATAAAGTCACTGATTCTATAATTTGTGTAACTTACAGTAATGTTCTGTTAAATATTGTGAAACATTTCCTTATTGTCTGGTTCTACAAGTCAAAAGGAAATAGTTATATACAGGGGTGCCAGGAAAAGATGAAATAATTATACAGAACAGCTTGGACATGCACGTGTAAAATGCAACCAGCCTTTATGATAATTAAGCAAGGCACTCTACCTGTTTCATGGATGGATAGAAGATTTAAATATGCAGCTCTGCAAATGGCTTTGTTATGGAAGATTTTTTAAATGAAACATAAGAGGAGCAGGCATAAAAAAAGAGTCTAAAATTAAAAAGGCCATAGTATGTAATAGCTATTAGTGATGCAATTGTCTATTAGGCACTGGGCACCCAGTGAAGATACAGCACTGGGCATTATGATTTTAATTGTGAAATTCCTTTGTTAGAATTGCAATGGACAGTAATTGGGAAACAATTAGTTTAGGGTTTTCAAGTCTTTGAAACTATTCTGTTTTCCAGAAAACTTACTTTATGGCATTCTAATTCCTGTTTGTCAGCTGGCAGTTGCTGTCTTATTACAGATGCAATCACCTGTGACAATGTGACTTTCTTAACTTAAGCAATCTGATCTCCGGGTAATAACTAATGTTGAATGACTGCACTGTTGATCACCTTGATCATAAAAGGAGCAACAATGTCCAGTTTGGATGCTGAGCCTGAAAAGCTTCAAAACAATTTGGCCAATGAAAAATGACAGTCATGTTCAAATTGTTTTGTAGGTGAAAACAGCTACGATTGCCACTGAGAGGAATGGGAAACCAGAGAACAATACCATGAACATTAATGCTTCCATTTATGATGAGATTCAGCAGGAAATGAAGCGCGCTAAAGTGTCCCAAGCACTGTTTGCAAAGGTTGCAGCGACCAAAAGCCAGGTAAGAACCTCTGTTAGGCGCTGAGAATGTTGATCCGCAACGCTTGTGAAAATTTCATTCGGAGGGGTGTCTGTTCAGTATGAACGCACATCACTGAGAGGGCACAGTCTCCGGGATTATTGACAGAGCTCTGTGATGAACAAAGCGTTGTTCAGATTCAGGCGGGAGGTACATGGTTTTGTCTCCTCCAACACCTACTCTCCAGACCAGGGATTTCTCAGGGTATCTCTGGGTCAGTTACTAGTTGTTTTCTGAAGAGTATCATAAGTATAGGCAGTTTCTCAATGTGGTCGATTGTACTGGTACAAATAACTTCAATTACTATTGTTACATTATTGCTCAAATGACCTTGATTTCTGTCCCAAAATACTACAAACATAATAGTTTTTCTTCTGTTCCAACTCAGGCATCCACAACTATTAGGTGCACTTACGAAAACAAACTGGCGCTCCCACCACACAGACCTTTGCACACTAATGACCTTAGTTTTTCCATAGATAGAAGATATATAAGCCATACAAATTGATTACAATTAGAAAACCTGTCCAAATCTGATGAATTGTACATGAATAGGATTGAATCAGAGAAGTTGCAAGTCCCTACCAAACAAGAACATAACAAAGGAGAGATGATGAAGTTCTTTATAATTTTCATATACTGAAAATTTATGCTCATCCGAAGCAGGGTCATCTATAGGAACAAACATAATTACTTATAAACCTTTGTTGAAAGACAAGAATACTTTTTAAAGGGCCAGAAGAATGCTAAACTGCCTTCCCCTTTACAACAATATTTGGTAACATTACCAAGGTGGGAATTTAGAGGCAGTCAAGGGCTCAGGTGAGTTTTTAACAACTTGCAGTTTTAAACAAATATATTTTCCCTATCATTAGTGAACTCTCCTTTATAAAAGGGCCTGGCTGATGTCAACTTCTGATAAAAATATACAGTTCTGAGAGTATTTACAATATGCTGCATTTACTATGCCATACTTTTTTTTAGCTCTTCCTAAATTTTTTCTCTATCAGCATTTATAATGGCACTTAATAGCGGTTTTGCTTTAGATAAGGTTCTTATTTAAGTGATAGGCTGGGTGAAATACTTAAGGGATATCTTGGAAATGTTATATAAAAATGATTAAACTCAAGCTGTGGACTGTAAAAATTATAGCTTTATAGGCCACATGCCTGCCTACCCTTCAATCACTGTCAAAGTGATAATTTCTACAATAATATGTTTCTTTTATTGTGAGATTCTAAACATCAAGTGCTGTTTAAACATTAAACTGAATTGTTTATGTTAGTGCTGTACTCAGTGTGTCATACATCAGGCCACCGTAATCTCTCATGGAATGTAAAATTCTGTCATGAATCATGGCTTGTATATCGGAAATTACTGTAATTTTGATTGGAAATTACAGGGCTCTTGAAATGTTTCTAATTATGATAGAATGTTAGAGCCGCTTCAAACCTGTGTGCTTCTTCAGATGTCTTCATTTACATGCCAAGACTATGCATTAAGGAGAAATGTCCTGTTCTCACTTTACCCCTCACCCACCCACCCTGCACATTCTTGTTTTGGGCTATTTAGTCTAATTATGATGAAGATCTTGTATTCAAACGTATATTATCTTGCCTTTCTTTCTGATCCTGCATCTTTTCTGACCTGTCCAATTAAATTTATCAAGAATAACAGACTGTATTGTTACAGAGCCACTTTCTCCAAATCCCGAAAATGGATAACCAGGAACTAGGCGGGTATTATTGTAATAAGGGTCAGCCTTAAAATGAACAAAAATAAATATTAAAATTCCTCCATAACTGTCATTTAATTACTCGTCATCTGTCACTTAATTCAGTGACCTTTCCTGCCTCCCCATTTATAGCATAGCTACTTTCAGTTTGCTGCCCCTTTGCTATCTTCATTCTTTGTTTCTTTTAAATGATATCCCCAAATCTGCCCACCTGGGCTGTTTGGGAACCGTTTATACAATGGCAACAACGGGTTGGTAATTTCATGTGATGTTCTGGTAAGTTTTTTAAACATGCTTGTTCTTTGGACCCCTGTCCTACAAAGCTCCCCATTTGTCTCTTCCAGCAGCGTCGATTGGCATCTTCTGTGTCTCTGCCAGGATGGTGTGTTTCCCAGAACCTCTAAAGCTATTAGCTAATCCCCTCATTACTGATTAAGAGAGAATCCTAAGAGCCAGTTGTTGGCTGTGGGGTCAAGCATACCATTAACTTTCATTCTTTCAGATAGTTATTCCTAACCACTAATATCCTGTAACTTCCTAACAGAGGATTTTTATACTTTTCTCTTTGTTATTCAGTTTAGGTGTCAGTGCTTCCCTCATTATGAAAATATGTGGAAAGATTGGCGATTACTTAAAAATAAACAGTCCAAAAAGTGTACTTATCACTAAGTGAAGGAGTCTGACTTATTAAGGGAAAGTAGTCATTTAAGTTCTCTTCTGCCAATGATTTCTGTGAAAGAAACAGGAAAAACTAGCAAACGAACCAAACAAACAAACAAACAAACAAAACTTCAAATCAGACTAACCTCTTCCATGGTCAAAATTTTTAACTTCTAAAAGAATTATTTACTTCTGAGATGTATGTGCCCACAGATTGTCGGAGTGAGGCAGAGGTCCCTGAAAATGAAGTGTATATGAAGAGGAGAGAGCTGGAGTCACTTTTATTTCACCCCATCTTGTTCCAACTGCTTCTGATCCTCTGGGTTGGCTTATCGACTAGCGCCATCTTTGTGCTAGACCCCATTGTGCCTAATGTATGACCTACATTTAATTCTCAGAATAACCTTTGGATCTAGCCTTATTTTCTTCAGTTTATACATGAGAGTCACTAGACTAATAAACAGTAGAGCCAATCCAAGTTTCTCAATTCTCTGCCTCTGTCCTATTTTAGTATTTCCACAGGGTTCTAGGAGCTTCAGCACTTAAGTAATAGCCTGCTCTGGAACAGAGGAATTAGGGGTATTGGACTAATTGCTAGAGGAAACGGTGCGAGCTTTCCTTTCTTCATTGACATTTTCATGGAATATGGGTTCTTATAAGCCATAGGGTCCTTGGAATCCAGGCTTTTTTCATGTACGCTTGGGGTGAAGGGAGATACATGGTAGAGGACTCCAAGTAGCCTGTGGTCCTATCTGTATCACTGATGTTATAATACTGAGAAATTATTTAACCTTTTTAAGCCAAAGATTCTTTGAATGTGGGAGAAGATCACATGCTACAATAGATGCAAAAGAGTTTTTAAATTATACAGCACTCTACACAAATGGATGATGTCTTATAATGTGCTAAGCAAGAGGCTCAGGTCTTTACACAGAGTAGCTTATTTGTTATCTATCTATCTCAGATACTTTTCATTTTGGACTAAAAGGTAAAGCTTTAGGTGGATACCCTGAATGGCAGGCTGCATAAGCATTTTTTAAGGTCTCTACAGTCCCAGAATGTTATGAAACCAGACACATCACAGTCGTGCTATGTACTGACTAATGCACAAAGTATTTTCAGTAAAAGAAACTAACTCTGTGGATGCCACCATTTCACATGTATTATATCTTCTCTTCGATGAGTAATAGAAATAAGATTGTTTTTAACTCTCCTAGAAATGTCTGAATAAAATATGCGAATAAAAACTGAAGGTAGGCTACTTTTTGTGCTTGGGTAGGAAAGCAGGCTAATGCAAACTTTAAAAAGATGATATGCTTTAAACATAATGTGAATAGCTACAAATGAATACACTTTATATTCTGAGTATTCAAATAAGCAGCAGTTTTTCCAAGTGAATCATATTGGAATTTTATCAAACATTTAGTCTGATAACATTCAAATAATTATGAGAGCAGAATCCGCTAATTTTACTGTTTAAAAAAAATAGTTGATTTGGGTAATAACCATTACGGTATCAAGGTTCAGTTACTGTTCATTGGTTATAGTGTTTTCATATGGGAGATGGAAATGGAATTTTTTCCTTAATGGTGGCAGATGTTGGAATCTAATTTTATTCCACAGCAAACCCCCTGAGAGCTCTGAGACTTAAGGTGTATGTCCAGCAAGGGGACATTAGCAGCGCCATAGGCCTCGCCTTGTACATCGAATTGTTACATCGATTTTCATGTCTGTAGAGGTGGAGCTTGCAGATACAGTAAAGCAGGAGTAAAGGGCTTTTACAGAACGGCGCTGCATTGCCACTTGTGTTTAGAAAATGATTTCTCTCTAGTGCTTTACTGAACAGGATATTTCTTTTAGGTAAAGCAACTAGATGATGAAAATTCTATTTGACTGAACATGACTGAATATAATCTTTGGCAGTCTCTATCCACTAGTCCTGTAGAGTTACAGGACTCTTTGGCTGCTAGTGCTCCAGCTAGTTGCTAGGTATGGTTTTTTAGTGCTTAAAAAAAAAAAAGTGGATTTTTGCCTCTGCAGAGATAGCACAACCAGTGGAAGAGACCAAGTAATTTAAAGACTTTGGCCTTTTTTCCATTCACTTTTCAGCACTTTTGCCCTTGAGATTCAAAGCCTTTTGTGAGGGGGAGAGGAGTGAAGGAGGTGGAAGAAAGAAGGAAGCTCCAGTGCATCTTTTTGACCTTTGGGTTTGGAAATTCTTCCAGGGTGATTGGACTGTCTTAAATACATGTAAGATGATAGGTCATGAATCAGTGGGGAGATGGGGCAAAAAAAAAAAATGTAATTTTCATTGCTGGAAACAGGAGTGTATCGTGACAAAACCCAGGGGAAAAAAAATCACAGACCACGATTGCGCTCTGTATTACAGCTCGTTAGTGAAGGCATCCTTTATTTTGTTAGAATTAAATTACACTTCAGGGAAACTACACTTTGAAGCTCTATGCTGATTCATTCTTTTGGAATGTTCATGCAACAGACTTTGCTGCAACACGATTTCACCTGTGTAGCCTCCTATTGAAGACACAAAGGAGGCCCCTGCAGATGTGAGAGTCACAGTTTCTGTTATTCCTGGTGCCACATCCTTTTCTGGGAGGCTGTGGGATGATCTTTACATCCTGTCCTCACAACCCCTTCTCTTGGGCAAATCCGGTTTTCTTCAGCCAGGGTCTGAAGAGAGAACTGCCTCATTACACACTCTCCATTTAGTGCTTGTATCTCATTTTTATTTTTATTTATTTATTTTTTTCTGGGTAGAGGTGACTTTGGGGAGATGCAGCTTAAGTTGACCTGAATTGGCTTCCCTGGTGGAAGAAGGGCCAGAGAAGTACTTTGAGGGATGTGCAAGGAGAGAGGCAAGACAACCTCAGGTGTAGCCACTTTGGCAGCCTGCCCCGGTGCAATTTAACACCTATGTGGGACGTCCTGAGCTGCATTCTTGAATAAGAAGGATGTGGACTTCCATCCATCATCTCCTGCTTAAGGTGTCCTATGTTGATAACCATCTAAAAATCTCTTATGTGTAAATTAGTGGGAATCCATATTGGATTTAATTTTCTAAAATGCAGACCTATCTTTATATTTCTAGGTGCTTGCTAAAAGGACTATTGAAATCAGTGGTTTTAAATATACAAATATTGACATACTCTAACAGTTTAAAAGGTACATGACTGTATGTTACACAATGTTTTAAGAGCTATTTAAACATGTGGATCTGAATATCAGCCTGTCTACATTTTAAAGACAAGCCTGTGTTTTACAAATCTAGGGTTTGATTAAGGGGGCCCAGGATTATTCAGTAGAACACTTACTTGCTTATTATATTTTGGGCTAGAAAAGCATGTAGAGGGATGTTTTTCCTTCTATACACTTAATGTTATCTATTTTAAACAAGTTGGACAGAAGATTTTCAGTTATCTTATTGCCCCTTTCAAATCATTTAAAATTTTCACTCTTTTTCCCTTACATTTGAAATTAATTCACTAAAATCATATAAATACTTTTTCCTCATTGACTCATTTAATAAGTTAACTGTTAGAAATATAGTCATAACTCATGAAGCCCATTTTCTCCATCTTGAAAAATGTTGCAAGAAAATTTTAGACAATATTTGAAAGGCATCTGTTTTGAGAATATTGGGCCTGCTCTTTAAGGAGGATTATCCTATGAGGAAGTCCAAGGAAGGTTACCACAAGAGTGGGCCACTTTTAAAGTATTGCAGCACATGCATTCTAAATATGAGTATCTTAAAAAGTAACCTTTAAGATGATGTATTTGTAGACTCTTTTTTAATCAGAGACCACCTTTTGTCCTAAAATATTAGTATAAATTGAAAAGTACAGAGGAAGAATATTCTGTGGAAGTTCCTCTTTCTGGAAGCTTTTTACAATATAATCAGTTTTGACAGGTGAAGAGTAAGTTCTTCAGGACAGGCTCAGGCATCCACAAAATAGGAGCAGGGAAGAAAGCAAACCAGTGCGGTTTAACTCTAAACAGCAGTTAATCCTCAAACTGAATGTAGCTCACTTAAACTTAGCACATAACCATAACACTGATATAATCCTTCAGCAAACTACCAAGTTGAAAGAAAAAGTGTTTTCTCAGAAGTCTCAACAGTTGTCTTTTATGTTTTGGGTAGTAAAGGTAGGTTTTACTTTAGCTTTATCTTCTTTTTTTTCCTCATATGAGAAATGAAAATAAAGGCCCTGTAAAATGAATGAACTATGAAAATGCATTTATGCAAAATGACAATAGAAAAATAGCTCTGGAAGAAACTGCACCATTAAAATTTCACATCAATGAAAGGTGCTAAGAGAAGGGTGGAAGAACTTATGTTGCTAATACGAATCTCATGTGGATTTTTTTTTTCTGCTCTGCCGAATACCTTCAGTATCTTAAAAAGTAACCTTTAAGATGATTCATTTTTATAAGTATAGTTGTTAAGCTTTTACACATGCAATTCTTTTGCATGACAAAACACAACAATGTCATAGATGCTCGTGTAAAAATAAATGTATATATTTTAGAGATTAGTAGAAACATAGCCATTCAGTAATTTATCATGAAATACCTTGTAAAATATAAGTTCCCTCCTCATGTGGAGTTGCCATACAATTGTTAAATTGATGAAGTTGTCTTTTCTTCTAAGTCTTCATCTACTTCTGTTGTATGTTCATAGAGAATCTATTCTCCTTTGATTGCTCGATTCAGCAACTCCAGTTGCCTTTGTGTATTTTTTTAACAATTCCCTTTTCAACCAGTATGCTTCAGGAATTGGGCTTCAACGCACTGTTTCATAAACTGCCAGCCTCCTCGGCCGCCTCACTGCCTCTGATTCCGTAAATCAGATCATAGGCAGCATGCTGTCATATAATAAGGTGTCTGATCCTTATTACCAGTTTGTTGATGCACAGACTCCTTCAAATTGACCATTGCAACACATGGTTTCCCCTGAAACTAGCTGTGATAATTAGCGTGGTTCTAATGAGACAGAATGTCACTGATCTTGTGCTGAACTGTCGAGTATCGGCGCTACGGATGGGAACTGTCAGAGCCTGCCATCTGTGACAGCGCTTGGCATATTCCAGTGGCAAGGTAGAGCATGCTCAATAGAGTATTTTCAAACAAATGGCCCTTTTCTTGATGAGGGCTCGGTGTTCTGCTCAACGGGAAGAATGTTTGCCCCAACTTTGGCCCACGCGACACCCGTTTTGAGATCCAAATGCGAATAAGCATTTAAATCTCTGTTCTGTGTTACGTAAGAGAAGAATCTTTTGTTTAGTAGGTGAATTTTAAGTGGCATCCCTTGCCCTGATTTTTGACTCTCCCAATTGCCCCATATCGGCAGGTAACAGTAAAGAAGTCCTTGACAATACTTTTCCCGATTTTAAAATCGCCTTGTTTAAAAGAGATTTGTTGGAAGTTGGGATGGCTCCTGGTGATGAAGCAGTCTGATTTGATGGGGAGAAAGGAGACGAAAGAAATAGCTCCGAATGTGTATAGGAATACCCAAGTTGAATAGAAGAATTAAAATGGACAGGACATTTAGATCTGTAGGCTCCAGAGAGAAGTAGAGATTTTTTTGCTAGAGTAAAAGTCCAGCGCTGCTTATCATTCCAAAATATGCTTTGTTGCTTTTTATTTCCTCCTCTCTGGCAGACCACACAGGGCTTGTTCTGAAGAACATTTTCACTAATCTGATCAGGCAGCCAAATACGCCGGGAAAACTGCTTTAATGATCCCACTAATTACCTCAAGTCAATATGAACTGTATTATTAGACTGAGGGAAAATATTCCATTAGGTCTCCCCCTTGGGAGTTTCTCCGCTTTGTGATGTCACTGAAGCCTTCACCCTCTCGCTTGTAATTAATTTTATTTACACACGCAGGCACGCACAAGGTCACACCTGCACAACCGGCGCTGGCCAGGGAGCTTGTGGCACTCCGGCTTAATCAGATCTGTCATAATTACCATTCTGCATGTTTCTGACACACGCTGTGAAATATTTCAATTTAACTGCCGCTACCAGCACAACCAGATGTAGTGCGAGTGTGGCTGCATTGGAAATATTATTCCTCAGGATAAACTCTCTCCTCCTCCTTTTTCCTCCCACCCCCCCCCCCCCTTTACAGCTAATGTGGCACAGAAGCTGATGTATCCTGTAAATCTTGAATGCAGCGCTAGATTGATAACAGGCGATTAGACAGTTTAACCACAAACAGCTTGTTCATTTTTCACAAATGAAAACCACATGTGGTGTAACTAAAATTTCAGGCCCTTTTTTTTTTTTAAGAGTTGGGGGTATGTATGTGTGTGTGTTGAAGATGTGCTTAAATAAAAATAAAATGCAATGAAAAGTTAAGGGTCTATAAAAATGGAGAAGTTAACTAGGTTTTTCCAGGTTATTTTATCAAAATCCTCATCAAATCCCATCTTTCCACTTTCACCAAAACTCAAATGAGAAAAAGATTCTCCATTGGACTTTCCATTATTTTCTCTAAGATTTAGTTTGGGTGGGAGAGATAATATCCCTTTGATCTATCCACTTGTATTTTTTTTCAGTACTAAACTATTTATTTGAATATAAGTTCTGAAAGAATATTTACTGTTGGGCATGTATAGTTTTTTAAAGGTCAGCCTCCCTATTTTTTAAAATGAAAAGTTGTTAGTGTATGGTCATATTCCAGACAATTCAAAAACAAAATGGACCAAATCAGAAAATTTAGTTCTTGGGGATGTTTGTTGATATGCAGAATCAATCTGAAAGGAAGAGTTGAAAAACCAGTGAATTCTGTTTCCATAGAAATTTTGGAGCTAACCTGGCAGAAAGTACAGACTCAGTAGGTAACCATATAAGGCCAGAGTCATCACCAGTCTCAGAAGAATCCAGCCATAAAAAAAAATAATAATAATAAAGTATTGGAGCCAGAAGAAGGCAAACAAGCTGGTAGAAAACTAAATTTAAGAGAGGAGAAAGAAATAGGATCAGTGGTGATTTAGAATCCTACCTCTAGAGAAGATTCACCACAATCCACTTTAGAGAACATTTAAAACCATAGCTATAGCCTAGTTAAATGTCTTTTAATGCCAAATAAAATATATTCCTTTCCTTTTATCTTTATTTTTGTTTTACTACTTCAGTAATGAACCTCTCTTGGAAGCTTCCTAGGATTCTGTGGTGATTCCTGTTATCTGATGCAAGGTGCCATTTCCCATAGGCTAGTGGGTCTTTTACTCTTGTTCCCTTACTTTAGTCATTTTCCCTCTTCTTTAGTTATCTTCTCACATTAACAACCCCCTCCCCAAGAAAAAAAACAAAAGCAAAAATACCCTTCACTTCCCAGTTTTTCACCAGGACTTTTTTCCCCCTTACCCTGGCTATTTTCTGTGTGTTTTAGGTTTGCTCCATGAAATCTTCCAAATTTGAAATTTCACACTTGTCTGCCTCTTCATACCTTCTTCTGGCCTGAATATCATTTTAAAGAAAAAAAAAAATATTTGTCTTTTAGTTAGAACCTTTCTCCCATCTCAGATGCTAAGCAGTTCACACGGTTAATAGCAAGTTATTAGGTCTGTTTTTTCTCAAATTCTTCATCCGCTTTTATAGTCATTTTGCAAGGTGCAGATATTGTGGAAGATTTGATTCAATCCCCACCTCAGTGATCTGCCACAACACTGTTTCCTGTTGAATACAGGTATCTCAAAAAAAAAAAAAAAAAAAAAAAAAAAAAGGATACAGGTATCTCCTCAGAATCCTTCTTAACACAAAGGTGAAGGCACCAGTGGTCACTAATCATTAGCTCAACCCACCGTTGCTCAGTCACTTGTATTTTAGGATTCCCAAGAAGAGATTTGAGATGCACAGCATAGTTGTATGGGGATGAGTCCAAGAAATAAGTGAAGATAAAAAACAAAAACAGAAATCATACCTTATAACTTAATTGCAACTTCCTTTGCTTTAATGACCCTGAAGTCTTTGCACAGCTACTTCAAGGTATGTTAAGGATAAGCCAGCATGCAAATTGAATCACATTTTTGCAGTCATTGGTAGAGCTCACCACAGAAAGGAAACTTGACTTGTTCCTTAGCAAGGGAAAGATTTCGTAAACATTCTAAAAAACCATCCACTAGTTTTCCATGTTAGAAAACTTTTATTTTTGTATGTTGGAATTTCTTTGTTCCCAGCACACCTGGTGGATACAAAAGGGAACAGAAAGGAGAGACAAAAAAAGTTACTGTTTAGGTATTGGTATTGTATATATGCAGTTTGAGAATATTCAATATTTTGAGTACAAGGGAAGAGCATGTCTTTAAATTTAATTAGACTATTAGAATCCCATTATTCAAAACAAGATCATAATTTTCTTTATGAACCCTGCTAGATCCCTGTCTGATAAAAGGACAGTTTTCATGTATCTGGTAGCAGATCATAGTTGTAGGTTCAGTAGAAAGTAGTTCACAAAACTTTATCCTGCCTAATGCAGTCCACTTTCTTTAGCACTGGTTGTTCTTCTGCATTGCTTTGGATCCTCATGAAAATATACAGGAAGGAGAATAAGGATTTGCCATTGTCTGTCGGGCCCACTGTTTGCATTTTTCATTGTTGAAATCATTCATATCATTTACAATGTAGCTCACTGTTTTATTCCAGAGTGGACAGGAATGGGGAGGGCATGTTCCTGAATGTCTATGTCATGTAAAAATAGGGTTATGGTAGCTAATTGATAAACTCACAGATAAATATATATTGTTGGGCATGTATAGTTTTTTAAAGGTCAGCCTCCCTACTTTTTAAAATGAAAAGGTGTTAATTTAGGCTGTGTGGTGATATTCCAGACAATTCAAAAACAAAATGGACCTAATCAGGAAATTTAGTTCTTGGAGATGTTTGTTGAGATGCAGAACGAATCTGCATTCATTGAAAATTGAAAACCAGTGAATTCTGTTTCCGTAGAAATTTTGGAGATAACCTGGACATAAACTTCATCTTTCAGAGAAAGCACTGAGGATTGCAAAGAGTTGGTGCTCCCAATTCCATGGCTTTCATGCTGTACAGCCCCAGGCAAGTCACTTAACCTCTCAGGCTCTGAACTGCCCCTTTAGGAAGTTAAAATAGGTTGGGTCAGATTATGTCTAATGTCCCTGCAGTTCCAGGTTCTGTGAGTTTGTTGCTGAAACAGGTGCACGATTGTGAAAGAGGGTGCTATTTTGATTGAAGGTACTGCCGACAGGTGTGTTAGTCTGAAAATGAGTCACAGAGGAGGTAAGGTTTTGAATAATGAAAGGGTTTAGTTTTGAGGGGGCAGACAAAGTGCTATTTTGGGGTCTGTAGCCAAAAAGTATTCGTAGGTGGGATATAGTGGGGAGAATTGATTGATTGGGGTGCAGTACATGAACTTCATGTTACATAGTGTGAGGTGAGTTGAAGGTTGATGTAAACTCATCTGAGACTGTTTATTACACACCTGGATGACCTCTCTCTCATTAGCAAGGACCTAGCAGAACCAGTATAGTATAGAGATGAGATGAGCTGAATTCAGTTGGGGAATGGGCTTGGCTTAATACATGGTGGGGCAGTGGTCACCACAGAAACCATGTGACTTGACAGATTGCTAAAGAATTTCCTCCTTAAACACATTTTTCTTGTTTGCTTGTTTTTTATTTTAACTGATGCCTGAAATTCTACTTTTAACATTTTACTGTTTTTGGACTGGTATAAGTCCTGGGAAGGATAACACATTAAAGAGGAAAACATATTCTTGGTCCATGAGAAATCCCAAGTTTGGAAGAGATTAGTGAAATAAGAAAAACGAAGCAGGGAATGACAGCTCAGTTGAAGGAATATCTTGAAGCCCATATTTGCAAGTTCATAAATTGGTACCTGTAGCATTTAATAGCTGCTGAGGACTGCCCGTTCCCAAATGTCTCCTTTAAATGTTTACCCATTTACTAATGGTACCAACACGAGTGCTACTTGTTATGGGTGCTACTTGGCTGGTTCATTGATGGAGTATTTGGTGGTTTAAATGAAATGCAGATTAGCTAAAAATAAATTACTTTCAATAAGGTCAAGGAAGTGAAGGCTGTAAATAAAATATACATTCACAAACAGACAAATGCTATTAGGAAATCCAGCTCAGTCCATGCCAAGCTGTTACTGTCTAAATTGCCTTCTTTCTTCCTGGCTTGCAATTAATTTTTGCTTGTGTGTTTGGAGATTGGGGGAAGGGTAATAGCCTAATGGGTAATGATTTTATTTTAGTATTTTGATTAAAGAGACTAAATAACTTGGACCCTGGATAACCATAAGGACTAAAGCCTTATCCATCAAGCTTAATTTCTAGACAGAAAGTTGTGTTATATTTCTGGATAAATTTAGCATTGTGCTACGTATAATATATACCAAGGAGATGGCTGTGTGGGAGTTATTTTCTACCAGTGCCCCCCCCTTACCATCTTCCTGTTCACTTTTTTTCTTTCTTTAGCCCTCTATTTGACTAGACCCCTTCTGCCCTGTCCTCAAATCCTATAACCATTTGCTCTTTGAAAAGTGGTGCTGAGAGCAAGGACTAGTATTTGGTTACCTCTGGTTTCCTAACTTTTGCATAGCTCCCCATGTCATTCTTTTATTCCTTTCCCTGCTGCTATCTTCTCTCTGGCCTGCTACTTATCCCCTTCTGTTTGGGAAACCCATGTGTCTTTGGAAAACCTCATTAGTGTTCCTCTTCTGACAGACATTTCTCAAAGGATAATCTACTAGTCTTGACTACCCTTACAGTTATTTGGATGGTATGAAGTTAATTAAATTAGAATATGGTCGCTCTCTTCACCATTTTATAGGTTATAAACCCATTTTTTTAATTTATAGTAGGACCAGGGAAAAACAGTGAGGAATATATGTGCTAGTACAGTTAATCAAAAATTTTTAAGCTGTCAAACTATTGTTCTATGAAGGAAATATCCTCCAGCACTGAAATAAATTAAAGTCTTCTCTCATTTTGGTCAACTTGAGGATTGGGTGAGGGTGGGCATTCTCAGCAACCATGGCACTGTTGAGATGCCCCAATGGAAATGTGGGGCTCCCCAGGACATAGTCTGGGAACAATTGTACTAGTGATTAACTATTTTCCTCCAACCCATCTCTAACAGACCATGTCCATTAGTGGCAAAAAACAAAACCAAAAAACAGGAAATCTGTTTCATGAATCCATAAATACCAAAGTTTTCTAAGCTAGGAACATATATGATTCTAGAACAATATTTGAAATATGTGTATGTGTGTTGGCATATCTATATGTGTATATACACACATGTGGTGTGGTAGGAGTTCTTAACCTGTCCCCTCTCTCCCCCACAGGGGTCCATAAACTCGGAAAGAGAAAGATACCTTTATTTGCACTAACATGTTACTGAAATTTGACATTTTATTCAGTTATCAATATGGGCAACAAATCATAGTAGTGTTAACAATACATATGAATTTGTCACCAGTAAAATTCACAAATATTTTCATATCATGGTAAATTATTGCAGATATCTCAAAATATTATCTTTGTTCATCACTACAAAATTATAGTAGTTATCAGATCTCTTGTTAGATGTTATTTAGTGTGTTAATAAAGAAGCATTTATATTACTATATCACAAATTTTTGATAACTGTATTTCAGCATAATTGGCTTTTCTTCATAATCTTATTTTATTTCAGACATGCAAAAACATTGTTCTGGAAGGCATCATCTGTGGGCATTACCAGCTTGCCAAAAGGGTCAATGGCAAAAAAGAAACGAGATAAATGATTAGATAAATTATATGTGAGGGAAAAAATTACATTTTCTTTTTAGTACATTAGCTGAAGAATTCTTAAATTTACCAGGGAAACATTTGTTACTTATTACTTTATAGTGTGCTTATTTTTCAAGTGCCCTTCACTTCAGAGCATGTAAGCAGGGGTTTAGATTCATTGTAGTAACATTTAAAACAACAGCAAAAACAGAAGCCTTATTGGCAGCCTTTTCTCCAACATTCTGATGCCACATATAGTGCAGGACTTTGTGAGAAGAGGGCCCTTTGCCCTTAGACTAGAGACTGTGTCAGGGGGAATTCACCTTTATATCAACTTACATCTGAGGTATAAGCTGTTTTCCCCTCACCGGATTTTAGGTGCTGGTGGAAGTGACTCCCTATTATATCTGTCTCTACATCTCCTCTTAATCCACATAGTAGTAGGTGGCACATAGATGGCAATTAATAAATATTTGTAGAAGGATAAAATGATCCAGAAGCACATTTCATCTGCTTTCAATTTTGCCCTCACAAAACTCAGCACATTCTTAAGAGAGTCTGGGTGGGACGAGAGGGCCTCTGTCCTCAGACAGAGTAGGGTCAGACTCCTGTCCTCTTTCCCCAGGGCCCCTCTTGGAGCCTGCCTTCTCCAGGTATGAAAAGGATCAGTGGTCATGAGAAGTGACTGACATGGCCTGTGCAGCAATTCCCAGCCCCCCTGTCTCCCTTTATTGGTAAAAATTATAACTCAGCCATTGTCACTGGGATCCACATGATGCTTCTAGAAATATTTACGGTTTCTTTTTTTGATGTGTCCTTGTGAATCACCAGATCAGAGTCCCTCATTAAGACAACCTCTGATTAGTAGGTTTGCATGATGGATAAAATGATGTGGGTTTTGGTCACAAAATGTGTGTTACTTTATCAGCAAAATCATAAGCAGCTCGGGAGCTCATAATGACCCTGCCCGTTTGATTGTTCCTCTTAGGATATGAGTCCCATAAGTTTTACAATCCAGAATTGCCTTCCCCCAGTTTTAAACATTCTTTGTTCTCTTTCCTACAACATCATAGAGGGAAGACTTAAATTTTTAATTCCCAGCCCCTAAAATATGCATAATGGGATGTATAGTTCATTCTAGGAGATATCTGCAGTGTTGAAAAGTTTCATATAAATCAATTAAAAATGCATCGGCAGAAATATTTGTTAAAATAACCTGTAGTAAATTATTTTTGTAAGTAAACAAACTACAGTATCAGGTAAAATCATCACCTAAAAGTTGTTCATTTTGTAAGTTCACACTTTTATAAGTTTTCTTTTTTTTTTTTTTTTTTTGGCACATGGCATATGTGGAGATTCAGCAACACTTTTTTCTTCATGATTTTGAATAGAAAAATAAATACTGCAAAATTTTAATAGTGACTTTAAGATGCATCATGATAAGAAATTTACTTCATAACATTGCCATATAAGAGTACTTATTTGGATTGAGGGGTTTAGGGAAAATGAAGTTTCTCATTCAGCTTCTTTAAACAGTCAGATGTATTTGCTTTTGACAGAAGCCTTTAACAGTGCTTCCCTGCCTCCTTAAACCTAGTAAGCTGAGCTCAGTTTGAATCTTGTTTTTTTGAAATGCAACATCATTATGAATGCAAGTTGTTGGACTTTGCTACAATACAGGATATCTTCAGGAATAACAGAGATGTATACAGTTTCTTGCCACTAACTAAATGGTCCAGATTGTGTAGTTTTTATACCTTTCTCATTCTCCAAACTTAGTGCCACTTCAGTGTTACAGAGAATTCTTTGCTGCATTTTTACACTTACTCATTGAAGTATGAGCCTCAGGGCATGTCTAGGCCCCTTGGGTGAAAGAAAGTGAAGAGTATGCCATTCAAAGGGCCATTTGTGTGGACATTTGTTTATGATAAATGTAATTCAGCTGAGTTGGCGGTGGCCTGGATTAAAGAAACCCATCAGCGTTAGTTCATGGAAGAAATACTGAGGGCCTGAACCAGAGCAATAGGAATGGAAAATAAGGAACCAATTCAAGAAACGTTCTGAAGGAGTAGAATTGGCAGGAATTCATGATTGTTCTCTTATAAAGTAAACAGACAAGAAAAATCAGATTTTTAATCTGAAGCTCTTTGCTATTTTTTTTATTAAAAACATACAACTGCATTTATTTATTTATGTATTTATTTATTTAGAAAAATAAAAAATGCAAGCATAAGGAACATAAGAAATACGTATAATCTCAATTAACTAAAGATAGGCTGATTTATGTTCTTTGTATACATACACATGTATGTGTACACACTTGTATGTGTGTTCTTTATACATGCCTGTATGTAGACATACATGCATACATACATGTGTGTATACTTATATATATGTACATGAATATGTCTTACATTTATTCATATGCTATACATACCTTTTAATTTCCTACTGAGATATATTTAAGTTATATTCTACTTTTGCTATCACAAATAATGCTAACATGAACATTATTACAGTTAAATATTTGTATACATCTTTAATTATCATTTATTTTGGATCAGTTCTCAAAAGTAGAATTACTGGATCAAAAGAGGCTTTTGTGTTTTAAAGGTGATTACTAGACATTTCTACATTCAACATTTCCACATTGCCTTTCAGTAAGATTATACCAATTTATACTTTAAATAACAGCCTTTCAGCCCAGGTGACTGGGTGGGTGGTGATGCTATTAATTGAGTTAAACTACATCAGAGGAGAACCTAGTCTGTAGGAGGGAGATACTGGGTTCAGGTTGGGACGTGATAACTGAATTATTTTCATTAACTCCCTAGATAGTCACATTCCTTTGGATTATCTGTGTGATGATAACAACAGTAAAAATAGTAATGACATTTATCATACCATTACTGTGTGCCCATCTCCTTGCATGAGTTGTCTCATTTAATTCTTGCAACCCTATGAATAGTGGGAAAATTACCCCCATTTTATAGAGGAGAAAATTGAGGTCTAAAGAATTTGAATAACTTGACCAAAGGTACAGAGCTAGTACATAATAGAATAGGAATTCAAGTTAAAACCCAGGCTTTCTTAACAAGTGGATCTTATAAATACAGTATGTAGAGGAGGTAAGGTCACAGTAATTAAGTATTCTCTAAGTCCAGTATGGTAAAGAGCTCTAGCAAAAGAATGGTGGGCACAGTCAGTTCAAAAGCAACTGGTCTACTACTTTTTCCTGGTACATTGCTAATTCATCTCCTTTTTTTCATTATCCACCTCATTTTAAACATTGCCCATTCTTCAAGGCCAAGCCAATATCACTTTTCATCAGTAAAGACTTCCTTGACTATTCAAACCATCTCTTGTTCACCACCACCTGGATCCCACTTGGTGTCTGTCCATCATTGACCTTTATCATGCACTGCCTTGCCCTGGTGGTTATTTTTGAATGCTTCCCAAATATACAGAGAGCCATTTCAAGGCAAGTGCTTTCAGTTAAGTTCATCAGACCTTTTTGTAATTATCAAGGACCAGGCACAGAGCTGAATGTGTTCTATTTCATTTGTACCAGCCACAATCCTGCAAAATTAATACTGTTATTGCCTGCACTTTGTAGAGGAGGATCTGAGGTTCAAAAAGGTAATTTGCTTAAGTTCACATGCATAAACGCTCTATTGATATACTGAGGTGCCTGATGATGACTTGAAGGTCAGTTAGTATTTGGATGGGCAAGAAAAAGGAGAAAGAGCTCTCCTGTTAGTGTGAAGAACAGAGAATAGAATGTGGGGAAATGTTGGGCAACAGCTAATAAATAGTCCCATGAATTAGGATATGAATGCAATTGGGAGCAGCCTTCAGGGCAGCTATAGAGAATGTGAGCATTTTCTCTACAATAGGAAGCCTTTGAAGGTCATTTTCAGCAGATAAGATAACTTTGGGCAGTTTGAAAGCAGAAGGCTAGAGCAATGATTTTCGTCCCACCATCTCTTTTCCAAGAATGTCTCAAAGATCACTAGGAGTATTCAAGAAAGCTTAGTTAAACTTGTAACTTACCTGTCAGGAAGTTCCATAGGCTAAATTAGACATCATATTTATCTGCTTCCTGTAGGCATCACAACTCTATATGATAGCATTTGTTCTCTCATTCTTCATCAAAGCTCTAGTCATCATTGGGGTACTTTTTCCCCTGAGTTAAGAAAAGGAATGATTACTTAAAAGCTTTTTTGTACAGAAATTGAAATAATTGTCCGTCAGAAGTAATTAAAAAGAATGTTTGGTGCCTTAGAGCGTAATTTAAGAAAGAAGGGTCCCAGACTGACAAGTCATTGATGGACAAGGGGAAAGGAGTAGATGATTCTTTATGATAGAAACAAGGATAAAATTGATGAACCTTGGGAGTGCTAAGTTTTCTGTTTTTTATTGACAGTAACTACAGAGAATGAGGAGATAATAAATACTTAACAAAGTTATTGGGGCACCTGGGTGGCTCTGTCGGTTGAGCATCCAACTTACTCTTGGTTTCAGTTTAAGTCATCATCTCAGGATCTTGGAATTAAGCCCTGCCTCTGGTTCCATACTTAGTGGGTAGTCTGCTTGAGATCCTTTCTCTCCCTCTCCCTCTGCCCCCTCTCTCTCCCTGTCTCTCTCTCTCTCTAAAATAAATGGATACATATTAAAAGAATATTAAAAAGAAAACTTAAGATATTAAGGTACAGTGTGTATAAATCTTAAACAGGAGCCAAATCATATTACTGAAACTTATATAATGTCAAAAATACATCTTAGGTTGAGGGGAAAAAACAAAAAAATCTTTTTCCAAGTCCATATTCAAGCATCAGACATGTAAGCCAGATTTTTGTTTCACTTAAGCTTTGAAGAATCTTGAAAGCAGGTTAGTTTATGAAGTATAAGAAAAATTAAACATTTAAGTTAGATATCTTCCAAATCTAATGTTTTTAAAGGAAAATTCAACCTTTCTTTGGAATTCTGTTTCATTCAAGTTACAAGATTATTTTCTTAATGTTATCTACAGTTGCATGCTTTTTTTCTTCATTCCTCCTTTTTCCCTATTCAGATTCTACCTCCTGAAAATATTCTTACTGTAAGATCTCCTTGCCCGACAACCTTTTTAAGTAAGAACCATTTTTATCTACTCTGGCCAGATTGTCATCTGATAATCTTATTATGGATCAAACAATCTGTAGTAAAAGAAAAAAGCACTATATTTATATGTGCCATAAAGTCAGTGGCTTTGAGAAGGTAGAAAAGAGAGGAACATAAAAACAATTTAATGGTGGGGACCTCTCATTATGTTATAGAATAATCTGCTTTGGCAGAGGTTTTTCTTCTGAAGAACTTCGTTTTTTTACTTGCTCAAAATTTAAGCAAAATTGCATAATAAAAATTATTTACCAATGATTCTGATTATTTAAAATTCACTAAATTTTAATGGGAGCTTTTCCTCAAATTGTATGAATATTTCTTTTTGCTAATAAGAAACCTCCAGGAAATAAAAAAGGAAGATAAACCAACCAAACTCCAGAAACTGCTTAATGTGTTTAACCTCTTAAAGACAAAGTAGCAAAAATGAACGCATGAAAAATTTACGAGTAGCCATTGTATGTCCTATTTCCATAATATGGAAACCCACAGATTTTTGGCTATGATACTGAGTACCTTGTATAACCTGGAGAGAGTTTAAAACAGTACCAGTTTAGAAATTTAAACATTGTAATAATTTTTAAATATCATGATTGGGGTCTTTTTATCTTTTCAGCAAATGCAAATATTAGAAACCATACCTTGAAAATAAATATATTTGGGGGACACACACACACATACACAAATATCCCATTTAAATGTTTCTTTTTTAAGTAGGCTCCATACCCAACATGGGGCTTATCTCAACCGTAAATATGTTTCTTTTTAAAACCCATCTTTAAATAAAGTGGATGTGATGTGCTACTTTTAGCATGAAAATTTATTGGTACGTCTCTGTTCAAACTTACTTCCCATGTTTTCTTTAGTAAGACCAATGTTAGCAGGAAAAGTTACCGCGCCTGCCGAGATTCTCTTCACTGTACACAAAGTAGATGTTATTAAACTGGGGAGAAAGATTAATGTATTTCCTCCTAATTCCATAGAGGAGAACATGTATCTTTATTAATGTTAATGGTGGGGACCTCTCATTATGCTATAGAATAATCTGCTTTAGCAAAGGTTTTTCTTCTGAAGAACTTCATAACATTTAAAGGTTAATATGTTAGGTAAAGAACAGTATCTTAAGATAAGCATTTTTATTACAGGACATGATGGGATGGTTTTTATTAAATTATATGATGATTTGAATGGGGAAGAAGAAAAAGTGCATCACTTCTTGCCCTCAACTTTAATGCGTTTAATCAAATAATGACCTTCTGGAAAATAGTTAATTTTAAGCATTTGGAAAGATCAATACCACTTTGCCACCAAAAAATGGCCTAGACGATGAAATTTGATGTGTTTAAAGTATCCTTTCACCCTCTTAACTGAGTAAATAATTTAAAATGCTTTCAATATTGCTTTGCCACTGTTCTGTTTCTCACTGTTTGAAATGTGATGATTGTTCTTGAAAAAGAGGGTTGAAGTTGGTACGGGAAGCATCCGAGCCTCAAACCTGGAAGCGGAGTTGTACCTGCACAAGGCCCTGTGTGTGTGTGTCTGCATTAGGGCCCCCAAAGAAGTGCTGTGTGTTAAGACTGTATTTGAGGCAGAGTGTGTTAAAAACATAAAAAGTGTGAAACTAGAATGCTTCTGGAATGTTAAAGGGATAGCTTAAAACACTGCTAGTCACCGTGCATCTTTGTGATATCTTTAAACCTTCATGCTAAAGGTGAAAGATTCCGCAACTCTGACAATTAGAACCCATTTTCCCCCCAGCTTATAGAACATTGATATGAAATTACCCTTGAGTGCCGACAGCTTTGTAAATAAAAAAAAATTGCCCTCTATTAGCATGTTTGTGGGCAGATTAAAAACTGTCTTCATTAGCATAAGTAACACTTACGAATTCTTTTAAAAGTAGAAAATTATTTGCTGAATGATAAATTGCTAGCTTTATAGTTAGTTGTTGAAAATGTACTCATTCAAAATGCCTGGTGTAGTTTAGTCTACAATACTGAATTTTTGTTGGAAGTACTATTTAATGGATTATGTACTTAATCCTTGTTCCTACTACTTGCTCAAATGTAATTCATGCTTTCCACTAAAATGTTTGTATCAAATACGTCCCTATTTAGATTGATTTCTTTTAATATCATATATTATTATACTATATGCCCCAGAGATTGGAACAAAATACTCCTGCAAATAACACATAAAAGATGAGGGTGAGGGGGAATAAATACAGACTATAAAATGTTTTGCTTTTTAGAACTCAAATTATCCTTCCGTTTCTTAAAATGCATTTTTCCTTCTTCGTTGCAGCAAGAATTGTCATTTTCTTTCTCTTTTTTTTATAGCTCTTGGGTTTAAAATGTATATGTAACAGTAATATATACGTATCTGTGTATTGTGTGAAAGGACTTTTTTTTCTTAGAGAATGCTGAAACCTCTTTTCCCCTGGAAAACTAGTTGTGCTCTGTGCTCCCAGCTCTGTCACAGAACAGACCCCGGAAGGGTTCTCTTTTTATGTGCGTGAGACTGTAGAGGTACAATAAATTCCATTCAGGAAAGGAGGTTACTTCTCTGACTCAATTAGAATCATTGCGTACCCCTTCTCCGTTAAAATGTTCGAAGTGAATTGACTTGAATTAATTGTTCTAAAAGGAGTGGAGTGGAAATCAGGGATTGAGTTTGGTTGGAAATTAGCAGCTGAGAGATGAAGGTGCCAGGATTTTTATTTAAATGTGGTACAACAAGATTCTGTCAGTAAAGCACATCATTAGAATATTGAGTTTAGAACTGCTAATTTTTCCTTTAAAATGAGCATACAGTCATGTGTTTCATGGACCATAATAAATTGCCATTGTGTTGTCATTGAGTTTGTTTTGCTTTTTTTCAGTACTGGTTTGGCAGTCATTCTGCATTTTCTCTCTTTCCTTCCCCCCCCCCGCCCCGATCTTACTTTTTTTTTTTTTTTTTTTAAATAGATCCCTCACCAAAACCAGTCAAACGAATGTTATTTATTTCGTGCAGTCTTAGGTTTAGCATCTTCTGCACCATTTTCTTGCTTACGGTAGCAAGACATTTGCAGATGGTTCTTGGTTACTATAAAGTACATAACAGTATTTCCTTTGTGGCAGATGGATTTAAGACTTTTAGTTCTCAATAAATGTAGGTTTACAATACATAACTTTACAGGATTTGTGTTGTATATAACAGGTTTGAACATATTATCTCAGAATTCATCTGCATGGCATTTTCAGCTTATTCAGGGTTCATGCCAGTTTTTTTAAGTAATAGGGGAGCGCTGTGATTGATAGCAACAGCTCAAGGCGTGATTTTGAATAGAAACAAAGGGTTTAGAACAGAAGGTGTCAAATTAAACTTCGTCAGTTTGAAAAGTAGTAACATCCTGAAAGTTTTACTAATTTATTTACATGTGGCTACTGTTTATATTTTGCCCTCTTTATATGCAGTGTAATGTTGCTTGGCAAATTTACTACATTTAAACTTTAGGTTGTTCCTTGTACCATTTTAGTTTTCTGAGAATGGATCGGTCTCATTATTTTAAGGCTGCTACTCTCCTGTCTTTTCTACTGTACAGAACAGTCGTGATCTAATTTAATTTGGGGAGTAGCTCACTACTCCTACCTATGGTCTTATAATATTTCAAGTCCCAGAGACCACTCTTAAAAATGTAATTATATTCACATTTTGCAACAAAGTACTGCATTTCATTCCTTGTCTCTCTTCTACCAAGTGAATCTATACATTTATCATTTAAAAACCAATATAGTACTTAGGAGAATCATCATTATTTGTCAGATATTACAATATTCTGACATGTTCATTGTCTTACCAAGTTTGTTTGCTCTAACAATATCACTTAGGAAAAAATGACCTAGAAAAAGGTATTGGGGCGTTAGAAAGCATTTGGCTTTTTTAGTCACTTTGTGCAAGACATAGATCAGATTACTGTCATCATTAATAGAGTCTCAATTGATAGGATTTGAGGTAGTCAGAATATTCCAAAGTATTTAAATAGTATTAGAATGAATTAATCTTATCTTTGCCAGCATAAATTGGGAATGTGCCAGTGTCTCTGATGACAAAGAACTAGTGTGTCAAAATGTCTGTTTTCCATTATTTTTTAAGAGATATGCACATCAAGAAAAGCACTACCCCCCTTTTAGTTCTTTTTTTTTTTTTTTTTCTTTTTGGAATACCCTTGTAGAGCTAACAGTTCCCAGCTGCACCGTTAAATATTTTTCTAAGAAGCATCTGATTTCAGTCTCTTAAAATCATCATGTCTCTTGAAAGGCTAGCAGAGACATGCTTCAAACTTATAATTCATCAAATTATTTTTAGATAAGGAATTAGAAGTATTATTTAAGGGCAGAGGTTAATAGCAAACTACTGGAAATGTTATGTTAGTCACGGGCAATTAATAAAAATAAGGATCCATCTCATAAGTATAGAGACACAGAAGTGACAATATGAGCAAAATATTTGTTGAATGAGTCAGGGCTCTTTTTCTGAAATATTTGTTAAACCAGCATGAGTGTGATTGTTTAGGAATTAGCTATCATTATTAGCCATTTTAAAAGAACTAATGATTTTCTTTTCCAAAGAACATCTGTGATCCACATGTTTTTTCACATATATCCAAGTGCTAACTGATCTGTTACTTTAAAAAGTTTCTAAAGGATTGGAAAAATTATTGGAGTTTTTCAGCTCTCTCCAAGAAGCTTTTCTTATGTGAATTGTTCTTAATTTAACTTTAAGCAAATTTTAGTTACAAGTGTTTATTTCTTTCACACACACACACAAAAAAAAAAATCTTAGATACTCAATGTTTGGCACTTACTGCAATAGTATATACAATACTAGCTAAGTACAACCCCCCCCCCAACAACTTTTCTGTTCTGTTTTTTATGAACCTTCTGACATTTTAAAAGGTAAATAGAATTGTAGCAGTTTTGCTCTATTTAGGCATGGGAGCTTGTCAATTGCTATAACTGAAGAATGGAGAGAAAGGGGAGGAGGAGAGTCATCTCAACCATAGCTAATAGTCAAGCCTACAGGAAGACAGATATCTAAAATCTGCACAGCATCCAAACTTAGAGGTAAAGTGTAAAGAAATAGCTGAGATTTGGAAAGTATAAAATGTTTTCATGGCTCAATCCAGATAGCAAATATTTGCCAATAAGAGCTAAATAAACAACATCTCCAGGGCACTGTATGCAAGTGGGTCTCAAATACTTCAAATACTCAAATGCAGTTTGAGAGTTAATATTAGACTCCTATAAATAGAGCTAAAATATGACACATCATCATATTTTTCTAGAAATAAACATAGAATTGCCATGGTTAGAAAAGAAGCATATTCAGTGACATGCTAATCACAATTATTATTTTTTTTAACTATTATTCTCTCAGGTAAATGTTCAGTTTACTGCCTGCGCTCATAGCCTTGAATTGCACATTCAGTGGCGTTGAATGAGTGCATGATTGCATGACTATCCCCTTGTACATATTTGTTTAATTATAGGACCTGTTGAGTAGAGAAACAAATATCTCAGAAAAATTAGTAGATCTCAGGTTTAGCAACAGTCATTCACCCTTGGCTGGTCAGTAGTGGGCTTTGGGAAACTGATGTTATCAGCTTTCCAGCTTTTCTTTTAAATTCTCACAAATAAGCCATTTGGGGGGAAGTGGGCCTTATTTCTTTTCACTGTATATTGCAATTAGAAGGGGAAGGAACATTTTCTCCAGTGGTTCAGTTTCAGATAAAGGGAAGAAAAGTCATTTCATTCTCTGGTCTCACCCCAAACAACATTTGCACAACACACACAAACTCTCCTTGGCTAGTAAAAATCAGATAATAAACTGCTCATTCCACTCCTGTCCAACTCATTTACTTGGAATTTCCAAGAAACTCCTTTATCTTTGGTCAAGTCACTAAAGTAGAGCCTAAGAGGGAATCAGGTATGTATGACTTTATGAAGGACTTGGAAGGAGTGAGGGAGGGTAGGGAAAAGGAAGGGGTCCAGTAAGAATATGGTCTCAGGTAGTCTGTATTGATGAAGGAAGGCAGGGCAGAGGGGCATCTCCAAAGAGTAGATTGAAGGGTTGAATGAATTGTCACTTTGGAGGAAGAGGGCAGGGACATTGTACCACTGGTAAGCCAGTCATTCACCACCCCAGCATGAGGGGGTCAAGTGAGGATGTGGAGTAACCGTCCACTCATCTCCAGGTAGAGATGACTCCAGATATTGATCCAAAGAAGTGTAGCTGTTAGCAGGCAGCATGGCAGCGGAGGTAGTTGCCTTGCCAGTGAGGGGATCTGGGTTGGGACTGTCTCCCTCTTACTCTCCACCCCAATGGTGAGTGTTCATTGTGGCAGCCGAGATGAAGGATGTTTGAGATGAGGATTTGAAAATGTTAGACAATATACTCTGTAAGACCACTCATTTCTTGATACTCTGAGGATCAAAAATGGGGCCTTAGGGGAGTCATCAGAGAGGTTCAGGTTTTGGTATTCACTGGACATTTCCTTCTCTCTTAACTCAGGAAATCTATTAAAATTCTTGTCTGGTGAATCATATGTTGCGCACTGTAGTGGGCAGGAAAAAACAGGCTCTGAGATGCCTTTCTGGAAAGTTTTTGGAGAAGTCTTCTAATGCCCATTCTGATCATTATGCTTTACACTGGACAATATTCTTGCTCACACTACTGCCTGTGTCCTTTCTTTCTCTGTCACACACACATACACACACACACACACACACACATTTACACATAGTTTCCTTCCTAATACAAAAAATCATAAACTTTAGGGAATCCTTTCAGAAAACAAATTATTTTAAAAATCTGTCCTATCTCTTCTTAAATACCTTCAGGCTCTCAGATGGCTGCTCATCAGACAAGAACGTTGGGCAAGACAAGAAGCACATTCAGCTTTGCCTTTCTCCGATTTCACATATTGCAAAGTCCGTGGTAAATGTGTCTTGCCCTTGGAATCTTAAAAAACATGACCCTCCTTTAAGATGCAAATCTGAACATTTATTAGAAACAGAGCCTGCCTTCTTGACAGCCACAGCTATTCTCCCTTAACAGGTTAAAAAACATTTTTTGAGATTGGAGTGTTTGGAGCTTATGAAGAAAGTTAACTTTACAAGGTCTTTTCTTTTTAGCTCTTAATGGAAAATATCAGCCCCCCCACAGGCATGAACTGACCTATTATGCCCTTGTCTCTAAGGGGTGGTTGTGTGAGCTGTTACGCTGGAAAGAAGATCCTTCTCCAGAAAACAGGACTCTGTGGGAGAACCTCTCCATGATCCGAAGGTTCCTCAGTCTTCCTCAGCCAGAACGTGATGCCATTTATGAACAGGAGAGCAACGCGGTGCATCACCATGGCGACAGGCCGCCCCACATTATCCATGTTCCAGCAGAGCAGATTCAGGTTCGTTTACCTTGGCCAATTCAATATAGCACTAAGTAAATAGAGCTTTAAACTTAGCAGGGAAATTAGCGTTTCTCTTCTTCCCGCCAGTCTAAACATAGGCTTTAGCAAGAGGTAACGATACACTGCCATCTTGCTCTGGGGAATAAAAGGAAAATTAGCACACTTTTTCCAACATGTGTATTGTGCTCCTCTTCCTTCATCTCCCCACCCACAATGTGGCAGGAACCCCCTTTTTTACACTTCTTGTTTGGCAAGTGTGTCTTTGTTAGAACTGGGTTGTTTCTTGTGTGAGAGCTCAAATTTTGTTTTTGTTTTTTAAAAATCCATTTAAGAAATACCACCGATTCCTTAATGCTACTAATACTGCCCTTTAGGAAAGGAATTACTGCTGTTTCCGTAGAGGTGATTTGTACAGTCGCAACTCTATATAACCTTGGATACTGTCCAAAAAGAGGAGGGGAGGGAAACCTAATTGGAATCTTGTTTCTGACTCCTTGGCCCTTCCTTCACCTTGTAGTTGTCTCCTGACACCCCCACAGAACACAGGTTAGGGGTGAGTCATGTCTGTTTGTCTTTCCTTTAGAGCCCCTCTCCCACCACCCTTGGGACAGGAGATTCTAGAGGCGTTTTCTTACCAGGCCTGCTGACCCCTGCACCGTGGCTCGGTGCTGCTCCTCAGGTGAGCGGGCACAAGTTACAAGTTACCTATACCAGCAAGAGAGGGGGTGGCATAAAGACCTGCTCCCTTGGTCAGAATTTTCAGACTTGCAAAGGACATACTATAACCGTGGTGGTGGCCAGAGACCACTGTGCCAGCGGATTCAGCCTTGTGCTTATTAGCTGGTCATGTCATGGAACTTGTCTCCATTCATCCACTGAGGGAACTCCCCTATGAATCTAGATTGGGAAGTTCTGGAATCAGATAGTTTGTTGGTGCTCTATGGCCTTGATTTCAAAGGAAGCATATTGAATGAACTGGAGCTGTAGAACGTATTTCTGTGAAATCCAAGGGAATGTTTTTAGCTTTTCCCGTTAAGAGAAAATGCCTCTGCCTTCCAGAGTCCTAAAATTCTACTGTCTTTGTTGAATCACCTGCATTATTTCTTGGTATTGCTGTGGGGGCGGGTGGAGACTATATATGTACACACACATATATATGGGTAGCTAAAACCAACAATAATAGGGTTATCCACCCACTAGGAAAAAAAAAATCCTTGAGTATGTATTAAAGATAAATTGGAAAAGAGAATCCCTTAGGATATCAAGCACTGAAATCATCACGAAAGCCTGAAAAACGTACTGCTTGGCAAAAACAAAGAGAAAGGTATATATATATATATATATATGTTAAGTAATAAAAATAGTACTTGTTTGAAAAAGTGAATTGTTTTTAATAAAACTGTTTCTTAGGGGGATAAAAGGAAATGGTTAGGCACAGTCTAAAGGCTCTAATATTTTGCCGCTCACTCAGGTTGATTTCTTTGATGATAAGAATTATGGATACAGAGTATACAGTATGTGCATGTGTCACACATTTGTTATGTATAATTGTGTATGGAAATTACCGCACGTGTACAGACACTAATTACGAAAAAGTGTCTGTATACACTAAATTTAAATCCTAATCACATCTGAGTTTACTATAGACAAAACAATTTACTAGCCGTTATATGGTGCATCAAACTTTTATTTTCCGGTAAGAAGAAAAAAAAAAACTTGCAGTGTCAGCCTAGTGCAATTTGATAAGAAATTGTATGTGTATTAAATCGGAACTGACTGGTAGGAAATTCACAAACGTGAGAATCTCAGAAATCCTTCGGAGTCTTAAGGGATAATGCTGAAGAAGAACAGGCATTTATCCATTTTATTTGGAATTTAAATAAACTTTATCTTCTTGCTCCTTGCTTTAGCCATGGATGAAATGGGGTCAAAACACAGGTTTCTTTCCCCCCGCGGGCCTGTAGCACTCCTTTCTAAAACGTCTTTGAAATCCTTACGCCTCAATCTTCATTTAATTTTTAAAAATTTGTACTTATTCATGAGAGACCCAGAGGAGAGAGAGGCAGAGACACAGGCCGAGGGAGAAGCAGGCTCCCTGCATGGGGAGCCCGATGAGGGGCTCGATCCCGGGCCCGGGGTCACGCCCTGAGGTCAAGGAGGTAGATGCTCAACCACTGGGCCCGCCCAGGTGCCCCTTCAATCTTCATTTTAAATCTCTGTTAATTATTTCCATCATCGTTTGCTCTGCTGTCTTCGGCTTCGGATGGGTATCCTTCTGGTGAAGGTTGTGGCTCACATTTTCAGTGCGCGGAGTTTTCATTCCGTGAGCCAGACCGAAAATGAAGGGTGGAGACGCTCCCCTGACCTCCGATGAGGGAGCAAGCCCCCCCTCCCCATCAGTCACCCCCCATCAGTCACCCCCTCCCCCGTCAGTCACCCCCCATCAGTCACCCCCCTCCCCCATCAGTCACCCCCTCCCCCATAGTCACCCCCCTCACCTATCAGTCACTCCCCTCCCATCAGTCACCCCCCCTCCCCATCAGTCACCCCCCTTCCCCATCAGTCACCCCCTCCCTCATCAGTCACCCCCTCCCATCAGTCACCCCCTCCCCCATCAGTCACCCCCTCCCCATCAGCCACCCCCTCCCATCAGTCACCCCCCCTCCCCATCAGTCACCCCCCTCCCCTATCAGTCATGCCCTCCCCCATCAGTCACCCCCTCCCCCATCAGTCACCCCCTCCCCATCAGACACCCCCCCTCCCCATCAGCCACCCCCTCCCATCAGTCACCCCCCTCCCCCATCAGTCACCCCCTCCCCTATCAGTCATGCCCTCCCCCATCAGACACCCCCCTCCCCCATCAGTTACCCCATCAGTCACCCCCTCCCCTATCAGACACCCCCCTCCCCCATCAGTCACCCCCCTCCCATCAGTCACCCCCTCCCCTATCAGTCACCCCCTCCCCCATCAGACACCCCCGTCCCCCATCAGTTACCCCATCAGTCACCCCCCTCCCATCAGTCACCCCTCTCCCCTATCAGTCACCCCTCTCCCCTATCAGTCACCCCCTCCCCCATCAGTCACCCCCTCCCCATCAGACACCTCCCCTCCATCAGACACCCCCCTCCCCCATCAGTTACCCCCTCCCCCATCAGTCACCCCCTCCTCCATCAGTCACCCCCCTCCCCCATCAGTCACCCCCCTCCCCCATCAGACACCCCCTCCCCCATCAGTCACCCCCTCCCCCATCAGTCACTCCCTCCTCCATCAGTCACCCCCCTCCCCCATCAGTCACCCCCCTCCCCCATCAGACACCCCCTCCCCCATCAGTCACCCCCTCCCCCATCAGTCACCCCCTCCTCCATCAGTCACCCCCCTCCCCCATCAGTCACCCCCCTCCCCCATCAGACACCCCCTCCCCCATCAGTCACCCCCTCCCCCATCAGTCACTCCCTCCTCCATCAGTCACCCCCCTCCCCCATCAGTCACCCCCCTCCCCCATCAGACACCCCCCCTCCCCCAGCCCCACTTGCACCTCCCTCCCTGCCTCTTATCTGTTTGACTTCCTTCCCCGCTGCCGTGGGCCATCTGGCGGGCCTCCCTTTTGGTCCCGAATGTTTGCCCGCCCCTCCCGCCACGGTCGGAGAAGCCACAGGTAGACCCCCGTGCCCCCCCCCTCCTTCGAGGTGGTTTCGCCCGCCGCCGCCGCCGCAGGCAGAGCCCTGACTGTCCGCTTGTGTCTTTGCAGCAGCAGCCGCAGGCGCAGGCGCAGCAGCAGCCGGCGCCGCCGCCCCCGCAGGCGCAGGCGCAGCAGCCCAGCGGGCCCCGGCTCCCCCCGCGGCAGCCCACGGTGGCCTCGCCCGCCGAGGCCGAGGACGACAGCCGGCAGAAGACCCGGCCGCGGACCAAGATTTCCGTGGAAGCCCTGGGCATCCTGCAGAGTTTCATCCAAGACGTCGGCCTGTACCCGGACGAGGAGGCCATCCAGACTCTGTCGGCGCAGCTCGACCTCCCCAAGTACACCATCATCAAGTTCTTTCAGAACCAGCGGTATTACCTGAAGCACCACGGCAAACTGAAGGACAACTCGGGCCTGGAGGTGGACGTGGCCGAGTACAAGGAGGAGGAGTTGCTTAAGGATTTGGAAGAGAGCGTCCAAGACAAAAATGCAAACACCCTTTTCTCGGTGAAGCTAGAAGAGGAGCTGTCGGTGGAGGGGAACACAGACATTAACGCCGACTTGAAAGACTGAGCCCGGAGCATCACCTTCATCCGGCAGCGCCCCTGGGATCGGCACCGGCACCGGCACCGGCGGAGAGGGCCGCCTTGTATTCTCAGAAAAGCCTTCATGTCCACGGCGTGGCCAATGAAGCTTCAGAAACTTGCACAAACAGGAGAGTTGAGAAAGGATGATCCAGACTGCACTAAACGTTTTACTCTGTTTTACAAACTGCTTGGCAGCCCCAGGTGAAGCATCGAGGATTGTTTGGTATTAAAAGTTAGAATTTCTGTTCCCGGGACACATCGAGGTGTGTACCCCGTAGGCATGATACCAGTGATTTTTTTTTTTTTTAATTTAAAAAAAAAATTTTTTTTTTTTATTATTCTGGAGCCTCAAACAAGCATTATAACTTTCTGTGATTATGATTTCCTTCCTTTAATTATTTCTGTAACACTCCACACTGATCTTTGGAAACTCGCCCCTTATTTTAAAAAAAGAAGAAGAAGAAGAAAAAAAAGAGTTTGTTACTCTATTGTATGTTACAAAAGAACTATAGACTGTGGAATGCAGTTTAAAGATGACATATGCCAACAAATGCCTTGTATTATATGGCACTGCCGTAATTCAAATTTGTTTTTATTTTGGAAATAAAAGTTCACTGTAATTTTTTTCATTCTCATTGTTACATGATTTTTTAAAAAATGAAAAGAAAATGTGAAACACAATTTAGTCCTCATTATTTATTTGTAGATCCTGCAGCATCATGTTGTAATTAATTTTTTGGAAGTTTCCGTTAAATGTAATATTGCTTCTCTTGTTACCATACTGATTCTTTTCTATTTATAAATGTATTTTGATGGGCAGTAAAACAAAGTGTCTTAAAAGTTTTAAATAGAGAAAAATGTGCTTTACACAGTTGCCTATAAAAAGTGCTCTATGTTATCCAAGCAATTCATACTATAAGCTTCACTCTTATTGTTGTATGCAATTTTTACTATCATGCAAATAAGCTTAGGTAAATAAAACTAATAGATCACCTTAGAAAATTATGCAATTAATGTGAAAATAATTGATGTTTGCAATGTGTCTTCCTTTGGTTTACAATCAATTTTAAAGCTACATCTGTATAAAATTTCTGTATAAAGGTGTATTTCTTTTTTATGAGTTTATGGCTATGAAAACACCAGCTATTTTGTTACAGCTGGCTGTTTTTATAAGTGTATCACAATTTTCTTTATGCAGAAATGTTCTGATTAGGAGTGGTTATTGACTGTAACTACACAATTAAAATTGTTTGTATGGTATGACATGGTAGGGTTTGTCTGCTTATGTGAAGTAACTTTAAAGAGTCAAAGATGGCCCTCTCAGTTAGGTGCATGTTACTATTTTCTTGATGATATTTTACTGACTTTAAAAAGAGCGATTGAAAAGTCACTTGAAACACTGTAAATTTAAATCACAAACACGTGCTCATTTTTTAAGTTTAAAAGTGAAGACCATAACCTGTTTGGGGTTAACATTTTGCCTAATAAACAAGAGATAGCAGGATGGTCGAAACACCCACCAACAAAAACATAAATCTAGTCTCTAGGAGTTACGTACTTAGAATGAATTCATCTGCATTTTATTTCACAATATTTAATTATGGCAACACTTTTTTTGAAGCTAATGTATAAATATTTTAAAGGCCTTTACCAGTAACATAAAGTAGGGGAAAAATGGACCTTCTGTATAAAAACCTCTTAGCAATGTATTTTTTTAAGTTATGAATGGAATATAAGTTAATAACTCTGAGCTCATTTGGTTGTGTATGTCATAACTATAAGAACTAAATGAAGAAAATAACACACCTGGAATTTAAACACAGTCTTCAGAATCCTTGCAACATAAAACTCCATACACTCCGAGATACAAAAATGAGGTGTGCTAATGGTCATGGAATGGATTGAGGCCAGTGTTGCAGTTTTTGATTATTATTTCTTTGTATTCACTTTATCTCTTGCTGCTTCTTTTTAAGATTTCCTAGATGTTAATAGGGGTATCTGGATTCCTTGATAGTTGGTTCTGAAATTGTCCAATCTCTTCATGCCTAACATCTTTCCAGGCACTGATGAGCTCATTGGTAGGCAACTGGGCTGCTTTAATGTTGAACTTTTACTTAAGAAACTAAAATGGCATCATTGAAGACTCCCAATTCAGCTGTAAAAGTACTATTTACTTTTGAAGCACAGCTGAACTACTTTGAAGGCAGCTGGTTTGCTGTAACAAAATTGTATCGAAAAAAAGTTTTCAATTCTTTTTATTAAATGAGAAGACAACTTTTAAACATTCTTGCTCACTTCGAGTTTGGAAAACCATTTGAGGAAAAGAAATTTAATAGAAACTAGATTTCATGTATTTAAAAAAATGAGTAGAAACTAGTGTGCCATGAAGTTTGTTTTTTTTTTTTTTTTTTACCAAATCCTTTCTTCCTCTTTTTTTTCCCCCCCTCTGGGTTTAGAGGGAAAAGCTAAAGCAAGGAGTAGTCTTTTATTATTTTAACCAGCCCCAACAGAATATAAGGTGCCAGAAATTTAATTTTTTAGAAGGAAAATTGGATTGCCATTACGATTTTGCCATTCCCAATAACCTAATTTCTTTTGAAATAACATTTTGGATGCATTTGATGAGCGTGTGTAAGGAATCAATACAATACTAATAATACTCTCACTTGGACCCTTTAACTTAAACAGCATCATCTTCCTAGATATGATATTTTAAGCCAAAAACAAATAAATTAAAAGCACAGATCAAAAAACAGTGATGGTCATAATGGAGTGAGCAAAATTGTTTTCAGAGAAGATGGCACAATTTGGAGATGATTTGTTTGGGTCATCTTCCACATTGCTCCCCCAATGTCATTTAATGTTCATACCAGTCCTCTTACTACCAGTGGCTATGGTAAAACTCCTTGAACAAGCTTCATTGTGTCCACGTATTTCAGAAACTTTTAGAAGCTGGGCATGACATAGCGCTTTGTGCTGTTAAGACCTTAGCAGAGTCAGGTAGTTTACGGGTAATATTCAACCTTGTGCATCTGAATCTGTCATAGATTCCTTCCCTCAGCACTTTGCCACTAATTTGTATTACACTCTGTGGCCATATAATACTTGCACATTATGCAAAAAATAATGTTGACAGTATCTCCTTGGCACGTAATATGCAGAGTTGACACATAACCTTTGAAAACCAAGGTAACTAATATGTGTGCCCTAGTTGTATGGCACTTGGTTAAAAAATCTGTACATATTATGTATAAAATGTGTATTGATTAACATTTAGTACTAAGGAATTCTGAGCTTAAAAGAAGTGGTTTTTTTTTTTCCAAGTAGTGATATCTATATCTAACTGTGCTTATCTAAAATATATAGCTTGAGTAGAAGACATTTTCAAATGGTTCAGCATTGAGTAAAAATGACAATCCCATACATTTCATTATTAAATTCTGCCCTATTCCCTATTGTTATCATCAGCTGATACTAAGGTCCTTGATTGTCACAATATTATCAATAAATGAGGTATTCTGAACTGCCTGGTGATATTTTCAAAAAGAGCAATTAAAATGTGTATACCCTATTTCTATAGCCAATAAAAAAATAGAACTACCTGGCTGATGCAAGCCAAAAATTTGCATGATAGTGTGGAAACCAATGAAGGTCCAAAAATATTAATCACGTTTAAAAAATATCAAAAGATACTGGTACTATAGTTTATCTTACAAATGAGTATTTTTGACTTTTAAAGGGGGCATATTCATATTCTGGATTCAGTGTTTCTTCGGAAGCAATCCTTTTAATGTAAATACTAAATACTTGCATGTCTTTTGACAAAGGTTAAATTACAATCTATTAACATGCACATTTTTGATAAAATATAAAGTACCCTTATTTAAAAAAAAAAATGTGGTGAAAGGTGTATGTCCAGAATACTATTACCTGTTAAACAATACCAAATGTTAAATAAAAATAGTTTGGATTTAATGTTTAAAAGATGAGCAACATTTTTAAGCCTTTCTTACATTACCCTACTTATATGAATCATGTATTCCCAAATTTGATTTTACCAAATAACTCCACTAAAATTCCATCACGACTTCTTGCCTTATACCAGGGTTGTGTACGAAGTCCCGTTCTGTCAGCTATTTTCACCTGCAAATATCCCTATTGTGATCAAAAAAGTGGGAGACGTGGGCCCCCCATTCTCTACGATAATGTTTGATGAGAAGATGCAGTAAAACAATATCTTATACTTGTTGCCTTGCCAAGTAAACAAACTCTAAAGTGACCTATTTTGCACTAAATTAAACATTGAACACTATTTGTGTGCTATTAGTTGATTTTTTTACTGCTATTGATTATGTGCTTTATGTGCTATTTAAATACATTTTCATTACAGTGACAGAGTCAAATTCATGTCTTTACACCCCTATAAAGAAATGTTGCCCCATGTGCTGCTCTGATATTCCACTCACAAAAGAAGAAACAGTACCTGTCAAACGAGGATGTTGAGAACTTTCAAATATGTAATGTCTGTTAATTCATCAAGTCTGTGACAGAGCGATGCAAAATGAGCATTTAGTTCAGAGCATGAACCTGTTCGATAGCATCTTAATGTTTCCCGTTCTAATTTCCAGATCTTCCCATATCTCTCTCAAAGGCTTCTTCCCTTCTGAGGCCCCCTTACTAGCAGCACACTCAGATATGCTGAAAATGAGAACAGCAACAACATTTGTAGAATGTTTCGTTATATAAGGTAGTGCTGCAAACGTGTCTCCACTCCATTCCGAGGCTCTGACAGCAGGCTCTGAGACTCCCTCTTCAAAGACCCAGGAAGGGAAACTCAAAAAGGGTAACTGATCTGTGCAGCACTTAAGTGGCCTCATCGATTTCAAACCCAAGCCTTCTACCTATGCATTCCTATTGCTACTTCTCCTTAATAAAAGCTTCTTCAAATGCAGAAAATGTAAAAACGTTCATTGCAATTCAAAATTTTCAGAAATCTAATGTACCGGGTATTTTACTAATATGAAAAATTCTGTCACTAATTGAAATCAAGTGTATGAAATATTAACGCCCAAAGTTTGCCTTCCTGGTATGAGAGCCATATAACCAAAATATTTTTTTCTAAAAAAAAGATACACTTTATTTTTTTTTTAAGATTTTATTTATTTATTCATGAGATACACAGAGAGAGAGGCAGAGACACAGGCGGAGGGAGAAGCAGGCTCCATGCAGGGAGCCCGATGCGGGGCTCCATCCTGGGACTCCGTGATCACAACCTGAGCCAAAGGCAGACGCTCAACCGTTGGGCCACCCCCAGGCGTCCCAAAACATACACTTTATCATAGGAATGTTCAACTATACAAAAAAAAAGAATAATGTAACGAACCCCTGACGTTTCATCCCCAGTTCAACCATTGTAACATTTTCCCATTAGTAAGTACTTTGCGAAACTCATTAAGATGAAATTTTTATGAAAATATTCAAACTGTTCAGTGGTTTTTGCCCATAATGATATTCTAACATTATCTTACTTTTTGCAAAGTAATGAATTTTCTGATTTCTGGAGAAAATATTGAAAAGAAATTTTTCTCAGAACTCCCTGAGAATTTTCAAGAAGCCAATTTTAGTCGGAGAACCTGTGAGAATTCCACAAATATTTGTAACATAAAGAAGAGACAAACCAGCCTCTCTTTATTTATAAACAATACGTGCTTTCATATCATTGTTGAAACTAAAGTACATAATTTTCAGTTATGCATAATAAAATATGTAATTAAGCAACATTCCATAGTGGATTAAAGAATTAAAAGCTTCAGGTGCAGAAAAGAATTTGTTGGCATTTTCTTTTTCAAGGTGGTATTTTGAGGTGTTACTTTTCATTTTACTTTGACATCTTATACACAAATAAATAGACAGAAACAGGTGAGAAGCAGAGAAGTGAAGAATTGGCTCTACTACAATAGACCTGAAAAATAGTGAGGTAGCATATTTGCAACGTGCCCATAAAGGCTAAACTAAAAAAGACAGAAATCTTAGCTTGGGGAGAAAAAGAAAATCTCTAAACAAGGGTGTGCATTTCAAGAAATAGAAATAGCATAATAAAAAGTTAACTGCACTCGATCACTCCTATATTTGAAACTATATTAAATTAATTCACACGCCAATTGGTAGGGTCCAGTACACTTATTTTTCAAGTGAAGAACTACATTTAATTAATAATCCTGTGCTATGTTCACTGAAGTTCATAGAGGCATTTGGCACTTATCCCATTTTTGAAAAAGAGTAATACATCAAACAAAATCAAACCACTCAAATGTCAGAATGTGTCACAATGAATCTGAAAATAAATTATTCTATGAGACATTTAAGAAAAAATAATAATATAGAGATGAGATGCCACATCTAACATCAAGAGAACTTTCTATCTAGTATCTACTGTTTCATATAATGCTTAAACTACAGTTATAATCAACTGTTTAAGAACAAGTAAATTCAGTATCATGTACTTCTATTCCTCAAATCCTGGCACAGAAATGCATGTTTGGCTAGTAAATGAATGAGATCAGACAATCTAGGAGAAATATGGAACAAGACCCATATCCCATGGACAATCCTTTTAGTGGGGCTTTTTAAACTGACACGTGTAAAGAGCCTTTTGTTAACAGTCCTGTTGAAATATAACATTTTTGTATTTGTGTGTGTTTTTATACCACATCTTATTACAAAAAGAATTAGCTAAGACTAATAATATAGGACAAAAAAAGAAAAACTACAACAAAATTAATCCAAAATTTGGATAGAAAAATAACACAAATTGAAAGGTATGTTTGACAGAGAAATGCATATCATGAGATCCTACACAATTTATTAGAGCAGGCTACCAACATTTTTAACAGCTTTATTAAGTACAATTGACATTCAATGAAACTGCACATGTTTAAAAATATACAATTTGATAAGTTTTCACACACACACATCTAGATAGGTGTGTGTGTGTGTACACCCACACAATTGGGAGCACAATGAACATATCCATTATCCCAGTAGTTTCCTTGTGCCCTGTTGTAATAATCCTTCCCTCCCACCTTCCCATCCTCATTAATCACCATCCCCATGACACCACTGATCTGCTTTCTGTCACTAACTTAGTTCGTATATACTAGAATTTTAAATGATAGAAGAATTCAGAATGCACTCACTGTTGTCTGCCTTCTTTCACTAAGCATAATTATTTGAAGATTCATCCATGTTCAGTTGGTTTATTATTGAGAAATACTACCTTTTGTGGATATAGAGGAATTTGTTTTGTCGATTAAGCGATTGATGGATTTTGGGGTTTTTTTCCAGCTTGGAGCTGTTACAAAGATGCTATGAACATTTCTTTGTATGCTTTTCTATGGACATATGCTTGCATTTGTCTTGCATTAATTCCTAGAAGTCACTTCTCATACCGTAGGTATTTAAGTTTTTGAGAAACTGTTTTCCAAAGTGGTTGTACTGTTTTACAGTCCTACCAGCAGTATATGGGAGTTCCCATGGTTTCACATTTTCACCAACACTTGATAAGTTCAGACTTTTTAATTGTAAACATTCTAATAGGTGTGTAGTGATACAACTCTAATTTGCATTTCTGTAATAAATTGCATTTCCCTACTTAATATCTTTTCATATGATTTGTTACCCATATTTCTTCTTTTATGGAATGTTTGTTCTTTTACTCATCTTTTTAATTGGTTGTTTTCTTATTACTGAGTTTTGAAAGTCCTATATGTAGTTTGGTTATAAGTCCTTTGTCAGATATGTGATTTGCAAGTATTTCAGTCTATGGCTTATGTTTTCATTCATTTAACAGTGTTCTCTGAAGAACAGAAAAGTTTTTTGGTGAAGTTGAATTTAACAATTTTGGTTTTGTCTTTAAAATTCTTACTTTTTGGGATCCCTGGGTGGCGCAGCGGTTTAGCGCCTGCCTTTGGCCCAGGGCGCGATCCTGGAGACCCAGGATCGAATCCCACGTCGGGCTCCCGGTGCATGGAGCCTGCTTCTCCCTCTGCCTGTGTCTCTGCCTCTCTCTCTCTCACTGTGTGCCTATCATAAATAAAAATTTAAAAAAAAAAAAATAAAAAAATAAAATAAAATTCTTACTTTTGTGTAATATGTAAGTAATATTTGCCTAATCTAAAGTCACATAAATTTTCTCCTCTCTTTTATTTTAGAAGATTTATAGTTTTAGGATTTATATTTAAATCCATGATCTATTTTGAATTAATTTTTACATATCATCTAGGTATCAAGGTATGGGTCAAAAATTTTTTCTTTTCTTTTTTAATTATTTTGCATATACATTTCTAATTATTCCAGTACCATTTCTTTAAAAAGTTATTATTTCTCCACTTAATTGCATTTGTACTTTTTTCAAAAATCAATTGACCATATGTGTGTGTGTGTTACTTCTGGAATTTCTATTTTATTTATTTTTTTGCTCTCGATTAAACTTTCCACTGAGACCATGCTGTCTTGATTACTAGCTCTAGATGTCCTAAAAATCAAGTAATCTAAGTAATCTAAGGTCTTCAAACTTTATTATCCTTAAAAGTTGTTTTGGTGATTCTGGATCTTTTCATCTCCCTGTGAATTCTAGGTTCAGCTTGTCACTTTCCACAAAAAAAATATCTACTCAATTTTGATTGAGATTCCTTCAATTCCAAAGATCATTTTGGGGGAGAATTGGCCTTTTAACAATATTGAATCTTCAGATCCATGAACATGATATTTCTCTTCATTTATTTAGGTCTTCTTTCATTTGTCTCAGCAATGTTTTATGGTTTTCAATGTATGGTTCTAGCATATCTTTATAAGATTTATCACTAAATTATTTCATATTTTTTACTCCACGCATATATTTTTAGAATTTTTTATTTCCAATTGTTTGTTCCTAGAATATAAAACAGAATTGATTTTTTTTGTATATTGATCTTTCATTCTGTAACCTAGCCTATTCTCACTTAATAGTTCTAGTAACTTTTTTGTAGATCCCATCATATTTTCTACACAGATAATCATGTCACATAAAAATAGTTTTATATCTTGTTTGTAATCTAAATATCTTTTTTCTTTTCTAGAACACCCAGTACAATGTTGAATAATAATGGAGAGAGAAGATATCTTTGCCTTGTTCTTGAACTCAAATACTAACACTATTCTAAGCCACTTACAAAACAATTCACTTAATCTGCATATCAGCCATATAAGGTAGATACAGTACTATCATTATATTATTGATATTAAACTGAATCACAGAGAATTTGTGTCATTGGTCCTAGTGAACATATCTCTCAATAACTCTTTCATCTCTCAAAATGTAGCTATAGTTTTTGCCTTGGCACTCACCGCTTTATCCTTACTAAAGATTCATACCCTTAACACTCAATTCTTGATTAGGTTGATAGGCTATGCTACAAGATCCTACTTGGTGAAAATTAAGTTAAATATGGAAAGGGAGTAGGGGGACAATTGTGCAAAAACATAAAACTAAAGGAAAAAGAAAAGAGAGCTAGAAGAAGGAAGAAGGACTCAGGAAGAGAAGGACAAAGATATTGAGGAAGATATAGGAAGACTTTGGTTGGCAAGTGAGATTACTCAAAGGGTAAGCATACCTCCTGCACATTTCCTTTTTTTTTTTTTTTTTTTAAGATTTTACTTATTTATTAATGACAGACACAGAGAAAGAGAGGCAGAGACAGAGACATAGGCAGACCTAGGAGGGAGAAGCAGGCTCCATGCAAGATGCCTGATGTGGGACTTGATCCCGGGACTCTAGGATCATGACCCGAGCCAAAGGCAGACACTTAACTGCTGCACCACCCAGGCATCCCCTCCTGCACATTTCCATATTATGAGCAAAAAAGAAATTCTGGAAACCACATGTGAACTGACTTTTTTTAAAGAGTTTATTTATTTGAGAGACAGACTGAGAGAACAAGTGGGGGAAGAGGCAAAGGGATACAGAGATAGAGAAGCAGACTCCCCCACTGAGTAGGGAGCCCGATGTGGAGCTCCATCCCAGGACCCTGGGATCATGACCCGAGCCAAAGGCAGATGCTTAACTGACTGAGCCACCCAGGTGCCCCAAGAACTGACTTCTTTTTTTTTATTTTTAATTTTATTAATTTATTCATGAGAGAGGCAGAGACACAGGCAGAGAGAGAAGCAGGCTCCATGCAGGGAGCCAATGTGGAACTCGATCCTGGAACTCCAGGATCACACCCTGAGCCAAAGGCAGATGCTCAACCGCTGAGCAACCCAGGTGTCCCATGACTTCTTTCAATCATTCTAGAAACACTGCCTTTTTTAAGTTCGGTGCTTCTAATAAGTGCCCTAATTTTGGAAAGTGAAAATATTCTATAATATTAGAGGGGATCTAATGGCCATACCAAAGCCCTAGATCAGACTTCTGCAATCTATGGCCCATCGCCCAAATTTGTCTTGCCACTTGTTTTATAAATAAAGTTTTATTGGACCACAGCCATGTCCATTTATTTATATTCTCTGTGGCTGCTTTTATGCTACAACAGTAGAATTAGAGTGACTGTGAAAGAGACCATATGGCCATCAAGCCTAAAATATTTACTCTCTGGCCCCTTGTAGAAAATGTTTGTCAACCTCTGTTGTAGATCACTAAACTGTACCAAAGTTTGCAAAGGTAAAGAATTAAAGCAATTTTCTGAATAACTTCTGTCAAAACAAAATAATCATTTCAGTATTTTTTAGAAGAGTTAGAGCATATATTAAGAAACTCTTTTGTTCTCAACTCCAGGATCTTACTTGATGTGTACAAAGAACCTAATTATTTTGTTTCTACTAGTTACCTCATTGGCCTACACAAGAGCACAAGACTAGACATCCCACACCCTGTTGCTCACCAGTAACTCTTTTATAAATTTAGAAAATTATTGACTAGAAACTTCACCCTTTTTTGATAAACTCAAGAAGTGTTAATATTCTTGGCAAAATTGTTTTTGCACTAATTGCCACATCCATCTGCTCTGTGAGATTGATTAGACTGTGAGAGCATTTGCTCTCTCGTGCAATCAATGTTTTCCTGCCCCAACAGAAAGCTAGATCTGTCTTATTTCCATCTAGAGAAGGACACACCACTGACAACTGTAAGCTTTTCCTTTGAGGATTTGAGATTAAATTGGCACTTGGCTTGATGGCCCTTTGGGGAATGATTCAGTCTAGAGAGAATTCTGTTGAAGTAAACCAAAGCCACAGGAACTTAAATGATTCCTTCTTACATAGAGAAACTCAACCATTTCAGAAAGCCTATTTCTATAGATCCAGTGATTGGGTACCATGTCCTGGAGAAACATTCTACTGACCATTGGAGAACCTAGGAAGAGCAAAGGGCCCTGTCCTCATCATTCTGCAGAGATTGAGTAATGCTACCAGTGTGTCTAGAGGAGAACAGCTGCAGAGCCTAACTCTATGTGGATTGGGCCCAATATTTTATTTATTTATCTATTTGGTATTAAAAATATACCTATTATAACCGACTCTAGGTAAAAACATGAGGAAAGACATAAGAAAAACTTATAATAAATATCTATCCAAAAATAGCAAGAAGCTTCTGCCCTTATGTCCTTCTTATGGACCTTGTTGCAACATCATATTGGACAGTTATCCCAGAACCTGGGTATGTGTAGTGCAATGTCCTACATAAAACAAGCAACTTGATTTTATAGCTCAAGTGTAAAAAGATACTTGTCTCTGAAAACCCATAAAATGAATCTGGAGCGAATTTCATTAAACACAATTTTATATTTTCCTTACGATGGGCCAAGTAGTTTGACTTTAAAATCACCACTGCCAGAGAGGTAAACTAGAGCAGGAGCTCCCACATGCCTCTCTGTCTATTGGTATTTATGTAAAGTTGAGTTTTCACTGGACCAGAGGGAGTGGAGGTAAGAAAAAGAGACTATTTAGAGAAAATTTTTTTATAATGTGATATTTGTACACTTTGAAGGACTGTAACATTTGAGATCTTTGGTCTTTTAATTTTTCATGGTAATACATTTCTTTTGTGAAAAGATGGTGATATATTATCAGAGAACCATTTGTTGTTTTTTTTTAACTATTTTGTGTGATGTAATGAATAGAAAGCAACTTTATTGAGACTACTTTTTAAAATCTTTTATTTTGTTTTATATATCCATGAAATCCAAACCTGAGAACCTTTGAATATTATCAGCAGTTCCCAAAACTTTTGGTCTCAGGAATTCTTTATACTTCAAAAATTATTAAGACTTCTATTTCTAAGAAAATTGATTAGGCATACTTTTCCATATTCCTCCTGCTAAGTACAATAAAAACCCTGGTAAGCACTAAAAGACTCCTAAGGTGGCAAGGAGAAGGCAGACCAGGTAGGGAACTCAGGACCCAAAGAACAACATAGTGGTATATTCCTTGTGTTCCCTTTTTGCCTCACATATCCCAGATACGGAGCTGAAGAAGGCAGAAATCCAAGAGCACCATTAGGCATAAACAAAAGAAGGTTCTGACAACCTGTTCTCTCTAGCCAGAAGAAAAGAAAAGGGGCAGCCTAGTAAAGCAGAAAACTTTTAGACAATAACTGCTCTGCACTGCCACAGGAAAAACCTGTACCCTACTCCTACCCAGGCCAGCAAAGTTAAGTGGAGAGCTTAGACTTTCACTCTCAAGAGACTGTAACCAGGTGGGGTGGTGTCAAAGGAAGTCTAGTAGATGGTCAAAACTTTTATCACTGCTCAGTAGTGACACAGCATCCCTCAATGCCAAAAATAGTGTCAGTGGATGCTATGGGAGGAGTGGTAACAAAGTATTCCTACTTCTCCCAGCCAGGCAGATATCCCTGGAGTATTAGTGGGGAGTTGGAACTCCCCTCCCCACCCAGCAAGAATGAAGAGAACCCCTCCAGCTGTCAACCCCTCCAGAAAGCCAAGTGGGGTAGCAGGACTTTTACCCTCACCTGGTAATAGTAAGGAGGTATTGCCTCTTCCCTTGCCAGATCAGTGTCAAAAAAAAAGAAAAAAAGAAAAAGAAAAAAAAAAAAAGCTAACACTTAAATAAGGACTTAAATAAGATCCAGGACTCAAATAAGATCCAGAGGCTCAGTAAAATATCCAAGTTTCCGTTAAAAAAAAATTCCAATCATATGAAAACTCAGAAAAATCCCAAAGAGGATGTAAAAAAGACAATCAACAGATACAAACACTAAGACTATAGAGGTATTAGAATTATCCAACACAGATTTTAAAGCAGTCATCAAAATGCTTTAATGAGCAATTACAAAGAAAAAAGTAGAAAGTTTCACTAAAGATATAAAAAGAGTCAAATGGAAAGATTAGAACAAAAAGGTGCAATAACTGGAATAAAAAACTGAAGGTAGGAGAAAGAAGGCAAGGCAAAAATGGCTACAAATTTCCCAAAAGACATAAATTTACAATAAGCTGAGCAAACCCCAAATATGGGGTTCCAAATAAGCATAAATTTGCTCAATAAGCTGAGCAAACCCCAAATATGATAAACTCAAAGAAATCCAAGACACATTACGATCAGACTTCTGAAAACTAAAGACAAAGAAATTATCTTGAAACTGAAAGACAGAAATAACACCTCATATACAGCAGGAGATAGTTTGAAAATCAGCAGATTTCTCATCAGAAACCATGTAGACCATGAGAAAGTGGCACAATATTTTTCAGTACAGAAAGAAAGGTCAATACAAAGATTAATGATGTGGGAAGGAAGGAGGTGTAACTATAAAGGTCATCATGAGTCCTCCTTGTGCTGATGGAAATGTTCTGGTAACTTCCTTGTCTCAAAGACAATATCCTTTCTGAGATATTGTGCTATAACTTTACCATTGGGAAAAACTAGGTAGAGTGCATAGATTGGGCAACCCTGCTGGCGCCGTGGTTTAGTGCCGCCTGCAGCCTGGGGTGTGATCCTGGAGACCTGGGATGGAGTCCCACATCAGGCTCCCTACATGGGGCCTGCTTCTCCCTCTGCCTGTGTCTCTGCCTCTCTCTCTCTCTCTCTCTCTGTGTCTCTCATGAATAAATAAATAAAATCTTTTAAAAAAATAGAAAAAATAAAAAGAGTGCATAGATTTCTCTGTATTATATCTTACAACTGCATATGTATCTATGATTATCTCAAAACAAAAAGCTTAGTTAAAAATACATTATTAAATTATAAATAGAACTGCCATGCAGTTTAGCAGTTGCACTTTTGGGTATAAATCCAGAAGAATTGAAAGCAGGGTCTCAAAGAGATATTTGCACACCTCTCTTTGCAGCAATACTATTTGCAATAGCCAAGAGGTTGAAGCAACCCAAATTTCCATTGATAGATGAATGGATAATACATATATATATAATATATATACTTGTAGGTATATATATATACATACACACACCCTGGAATATTATTCATCCTTTAAAAAGGAAGCAAATCCTGTCACGTGTTACATTAGGCTAAGTGAAATGAACCAGTCACAAAAAGAAAAATACTGTATTTAAACACTCACAAGATGTATTTAAAGTAGTCAAATTCATAGAAACATAAAGTAAAATGGTGGTCACCAGGGGTGGGGGCGGAGGAAAAGGAGAGTTGTTGTTTGATAGGTACAGAGTTTGAGATTTGCAACATGAAAGAATGAAAAGAGTTCTGGAGATCTGTTTCACAACAATGAAGATATACTATTGACTGTACACTTAAGAATAGTTGGGATGGTAAATTTTACATTATGTGTTTTTTGCTACAATAAAAAAATAGGAAAAGAATTAAAACACATTATAGAAGACCTCAAAGAGCATTTATTTATGTAGATTATATCTATTAATACTTAACTATATTTGGCATAAAAACTAACACATTTTAGGGATCCCTAGGTGGCACAGCGGTTTAGTGCCTGCCTTTGGCCCAGGGCGCGATCCTGGAGACCCAGGATTGAATCTCACGTCGGGCTCCCAGTGCATGGAGCCTGCTTCTCCCTCTGCCTGTGTCTCTGCCTCTCTCTCTCTCTCTGTGTGTGACTATCATAAAAAAAAAAAAAAAAAAAAAAAAAAAACCTAACGCATTTTAAAAATACTTATTTACAAACTTATTAAAATGTCAATTATAAAGTCATTACCTGTTAACATAAATAATATTTTTCTTTAAAATTACCATGTGGGGTACCTGGACAGCTCAGTGGGTTATGTTTCCAGCTCCTGATTTCAGCTCAGGTCTTGACCTCAATGTCGTGAGTTCAACACTGGACTCCACACTGGGGACGGAGGCTACTTGTAAATAAATAAATAAATAACCATATATTTGAAACCTAATTATTGAAAATGTAGCATTGTTTTACATTTTGCAAATCTCTTTATATTTTTTTTTTCCTCAGAAAACAGTTGGATTATCTACTTCTGCAGTCAGTCTCTTGCCATGTTATATATCTCATACATTCTGGAAAACTGCATGGCACACTCAAGAAAAAATAAGTAAATTAATCAGATAATGTGACATTATTATTATTATGAACATAGTGTCAACATTGCAGACCACTTAAAAGATCTCAGGAACTCCTGTAGGTTTCCAGATCATAATTTGAGAACCGCCAAACAAGATCATCATCTCAATCAGCCAGGACTCTGTGGGAGATTGAGTTATTAGTTACAATTCCTGGCTCTCATGGGGTAAAATTTACATCCACACCCTTGCTATGGCCAAGTACATTCTCTCGCCCCTTGATTTTGGAGTTGGCCATGGATCTGCTTTGGTCAATGAAATGTTAGTTGTCTTGAGGCAAGCAGAAGCTTTAAAAGTCTTGAGTAACTACTTCCTCTTCAGCTGAAAGCCCAGGAAAAATACACATGGATCAGATCTGAGTCCAACTCACAGTGAGGAACCAAGCTCAGCCAAACACTCAGACTGAAGCAGAGCCCAGCTGAGCCCACCCCAGATTAGCTGATTTTACAGTGAAACAGCAGACTCATGACCATAAGAATAAATATTTATTGTTAAATGCCACTGAGCTTTTGAGTGGTTTATTATACATTACTGTGATAATGGCTAATTGAAGCCTAAATCTTACTAGTTGAATTAAAGGAAACCCATGAAGAAATAGTTATTCAGTCAGGAGGAAGAGAAAACAAATGGACAATCTTATTCAAAGAATTATGACCATGAATCCTGTCTAGAATGAGGTCAGAACAAAAGAAAATTCATTAAAAAGCCCGTATATTTAAAGACAAATTCTCTGATGAGAGAAGTCGCAGGAACTGTTACTGAAGGAAACCTGGAAGAAACTCTTATTCCTTTCTTTTCTAACAGGTGGCTTCGCAGCTCAAAATTGACAGTCTTGCTTATCGACTCAGAAAAGGAATCTGAATATCGGAGGTTGTGAGAGAGGGGAAGAAATGATGTAGAGGATGTTTGCCCAGAAATTTTCAGTGTCTCGGTGCATTCTCTCTATTTGATGTTCTATTTGTTGTGTTTTCTTTTTAGACTACATTAAAAAAGTTACCCGACAAATATTTATTGAATACTTCCTATTTTGTTTTGGATCCCCATGAAATCAAACCCTAAGACATGGATTTGGGTGACAGTAATGTATTATAGACTCAGAAGAACCAGGTGGAATGAAGCTCAGGATCACCCTCCTATGGGTGGAAAGACTGAAGTATTTATCCACTGATTCTCACCTCTCTCATTGGTGCCACATTGGCTTTGGGTTTGTTAAATCTTCATCACTGTGGTAGTTATTCTTAATATAGCTTTATTGGCAAATATGCCAATACAGCAGAAGACCCCAGGACTACTAGAAATGTGATGGGGGTATAACAGGCTAATGGAACAAATTCCAGATAACTGCTTACCTGGGAGCATTAATAACCCACATATTGATTAAGGCCATGGCTTTCACAGAGTGGTCCAGAGAGGAATTCTGTTGGTGCTTTTTAGAAATGCAAATTCCTAAATCTCTGAAGGAGACTCTTACATCAACAAAATGGCAGGAGATGCATTCATATTGAAATTTAAGAGCTATAGATTGAAATGCCCCAGTCCCTAAAGTAAGATTCTGCTAACAGGGATGGCAAATTGGATAAAGATAATTATTTTCACTCTTAACAACTCTATACTAGATGCTACTAATTTGAAGATTTAAGCCCCACCCATGCATATCATTGTACCTTTTATTCCATTCTATTACCACCTCCACAACTCCATGGGGTTTGGGAACAGTGTGGTGAATATACTAGGACATCTTGTAACTGATGACAAATAAATCATGAGTAGGAAAGCCTGCAATGAGGAAAATACTACCATAATATAGAGGGAAATCTCTCCCAGGACGCTCACTTCAAAATTTTATTCCTAAGAATGTTTTATGCTTGCTTAATTCTTTGAAAAATCTTATCCAATCATGAAACTAGCTTTCCTACTGGCTAAAATGGTTAGGGGAAAGATGAGGTGGAATGAGAATTCTATGCACAAACCAAAGTATGTCATCCATGTGACTGTCTAAACAATATTGGTTTCCAATACTTAAAATTATTCTTTCAGGGGTGCCAGGGTGGCTGAGTCAGTTAAGTGTCTGACTCTTGGTTTCAGCTCAGGTCTTGATCTCAGGGTGTAGAGACTGAGCTCCACATAGAACTCCATGCCTGATGTGGAAACCTACTTGGAATTCTCTCTCTTCCTCTCCCTTTGCCCCACCCCTCCTCATATGTGCTCTCTCAATGAATAAATGAATAAATGAATAAATAAATAAAATGTCTCACATTTTTCAATTGAAGATAAATATAAAAAACAAGTTTACTTTTATTACAAACATATGCTGGGAAAGCATCTATACCCATGGTGCTTAGGCATCATAGTAACCTGATTTTAATCTATTCCAGTACATATATTCACATTTAGAATATTTGTTTCGCTGGAATGGAAATTGCTGATTACAAAACAAGTCAAAAATTGAAGAGGAGGACTAAATTGGAGAGAATCAAAATTTTACAAAGTATATCCTTAGACATAATGGAATTAAATTAGAAACTGGTAATAGAAAGATGATGGAAAAATTTCCAAACACTTATAAATTAAACAACACATTTTGCAATACAGCCATGGGTCAATGAAGAAATCTCAGGAAACATCAAAACCTCTTTTGAAGTGAACAAATACAACATGTCAAAATTTTTAGGAGCAGTTGAAATAGTGCTTAGGAGGAATTTTATAGCATTAAGTGCTTGTATTAGAAAAGAAAGAAGGTCTCAAAGAAATGTCCTAAGTTATCACTTTAGAAAATAGAAAAGGAAGAATCAAATGAGGAAAACTGAGCAGGAGAAGAAAATAATAAGTAGCAGAAAACAAAGAATTGAAAACTAACAAAAAATAGAGAAACTAAATAAAATTAAAAGCTGAATCTTTAAAAATATCAATAAAATTGTTGGAAGTTTAGCAAGAATGATATAGGAAGAAAGAGACAAAAATTACCCACATCAGGAACAAAAGGTGATATCACCACAAACACAGCAGATGGTGAAAATATTGTAAGAGAAAACAATGAACAATTTTGTGCACATATTCTACAACCATGATAAAATAGACAAATTCCTTAAAATTTACAAACAGCTAAAATTCACCCAGGATGAAACAGACAACCCAAATAGCCCTATAATTATGTAAAAAACTGAATTCAGAGTTAAAAAAAAATCTAAAAATAAATTTCCAGGCCCGGATGACTTCACTGATTAATTCTATCAAACATTTAAGAAAGAATTAGTAATACCATATGTATACAATCACTTCCACAAAATAGAAGATGACACTTCTTAGCTTGATTAGTGAAACTAGCATTCTCATATAAAACCAAACACATTAAAACTACAGACCAGCATCTCCCACGAACATTGACACAGACACCTTTAAAAAAAGTACTAATTGTATTTAGCAACACACACACACAAAACAATATGTACAAACAAGCAGATTTTGTCCAGAGATTGCAACATTGCTTCAATGTTTGGGAATCAATCAATGCAATTCACCACATTAGCAATCTAAAGAGGAAGACCACATGATCATATGGATACAGAGAAACATTAAATAAAATTCTACTCTCAGCAAACTAGGAACAGAAAGTAATTATTCAGCCTGATAAAAGGCATCTACAAAAATATCTACAGGAGCATTATACTTAAGTGTTGAAAGGCTGAATGCTTTCCACTTATTATTAGGAAAAAGTCAAAGATGTCTATTCTCATCATCCCTATTCTTTGCAATCAGGTAAGAAAAAGAAAAAGATATAAAATTTGGTAAAAAAAAAAAAAAAAAAAAGAGGTTAAACTTCCCTACTTGCAGATAGTCCGGGTTTTTTTTTTTTTATGTAGAAAATTCTAAGGAATCTACCAAAAAACTAGAAACAATAAATGAGTTTAGCAAAATCACAGGAGCAATGTGGAATTGGAAACTAAAATTTTAAAAAAGATAATTTACAATAGTGTTATACAGATGGGATATTCTGGGGCTCTCTCTTGGTCAGTCCACTCAGATGCAATCTGAGCAGAAGACATTGATAGGGTAAATTTCTTTGTTTCCTTTCTCCTTTCTTCAGACAGTTGTGTGTATGTGTGTGTGTGTGGGGAGGTGTTTGTTTTTTCTTTTTTTCTTTTTTTTCTATTTATGTTTTTTGATACCTTTTGGTGTCAAAGATACATTTTGGGGGAACTGAGAAACTTCAATAGATAATGTAAAATAGAAGAAATCATGAATAAGAGAGCATTCACTAGCTTTTAAATTTTTTTAGAGAGAGAGAGTAAGCAGAAGGAGAGGGAGAGAGAGAGAACCTTAAACAGCCTCCACATCCAGCAAGAAGACCTATATGGGGCTCAGTCTCACAACTCTGAAATCATGACCAAAGCCAAAATCAAGAGTTACTGCTTAACCAACTGAACCACCCAGATGATCCAGAGAGAGCATCCACTGGCTTTTTAAAAGCTGGTTGTCAAGTGACCCAGCCATCTCACTCCTAGATATTCACCCAAGAGAAATGAAAGCATGCGTCCACACAAAGACTTGTACATAACTGTTCACAGTGGCTTAATTCATAGTAGCCCCAAACTTTAAACAACCTAAATGACCATCAGCTGAATGAATGGAAAAATGAATTGTGGCACATCCATGCTATGGGATACGACTCAGCAATAAAAATAAATGAAGTATAGGTATATAACTACAATGTGGCTGAATTGCAAAAACATTATACTGAAGGAAAGAGCCAGATATAAGAGTACATACTGTATAGTTCAATTTATATGTAATTCTAGAATAAGCAAAATCTAATCAACAGCACCAGGAACCAGATTAATGATTACCTGACACAACAGGTTGGGGTAATGGGGTATAATGGGGCATGAGGGAATCTCTTGGGGTGATGGAAGTGTTCTATCAATTATGGTGATAGATACTTGATAAATAAATTTTTCCAAACTCATTGAAATTATTCCACTTCAAATAGATGCATTTGAATTTATGTAAATTGTGTCTTATTACAACACTTTATTTTATCATCTTCTGCTATCTAGCTTAGAATCATCTTCCTTCCTTCCTCCCTCCCTCCTTCCCTTCCCTTTCCTTAATTTCCCTTCCTTTCTTTTTCTTCTTTTTAAACTCAAATGCTTCTCAAGCTGCAAGTGGTTCCACTAATCTTGGGATAATCAGGAAATCAATATCCTCTGGTCAGCATCCTGGAATATGAAAAACAGTCTGACAGCATGTTGGAACTATCTGGAGTCGTGTGATGAAAACATGCACTCAACCAGCTGAAGACATAAATCATCTATGTGCCCATATTTCTGAAACAAACTCAAGCTCAGTATAAAAGGGTGGACAGGAAGGCAGCGGCACTCTGGCAGAAGGCAAGCCTCTCTATGTCCAAAGACTGTAGAGGAAGAGAAGTGTTTTGGAGGCAAAGGTATTTTTGCCAACAGTGACTGTGCTGTTTGAATCATTCTAATAGAATAGATAAAAGAAAGACAGTACTTCCTCTTAATATCACATCTAGGCTCACCACCAGGATGAAGAAAACGAGAGGGGGTAATTTCTCTTCTGGAACACTGTGGCTACAAGTATGACTTTTTAGCTCTTGCTTTATATGGTTCTAATGTTTGAAATCTAATTTCTAAAACAAAACTAAACCAAAAAAGAAACTGAATTTCTATCTTAACATGAACTTTATTTGGACCAATGAAGGATTATTCCTTCAGAGAGAAAAACCTCTGCTTGGTTCATTGTAACAGTCTTCCTCTATTCTTTTTTAAAGATTTTATTTATTCATTCATGAGAGACAGAGAGAGAGAGAGACAGAGACAGAGACAGAGACACAGGCAGAGGGAAAAGCAATCTTCACGCAGGGAACCCAACATGGGACTCGATCCCGGGTCTCCAGGATCAGGCCCTAGACCAAAGGCAGGCGCTAAACCACTGAGCCACCCGGGCTGCCCTATTTTTTTTTTTTTTTAAACATAGGGATCAGAGCTCCTCCAAGGGACAAACTATTACACAGCCAAAACTTCAATCAAATAAGTTTCTTGACATTATTGAAAATAGAAATTAGAGTAAAATAAGCTTTTTCTCATTTTTCAAGTAATTATGTTTAAAGGCACAATCTAACACCTACGTCTTCATCTCAAGTTCACCAAACAGACAGGAACCAGGAAGATTGTACCAGCACATCCATGTAGGTGCACAAATCATTTGGCTGTGACAGGACAGGTTATTACTACAAGTCATGATGATAAGATCAATAGTGTTCTGCTCTAGTTCAGTGGACAAAGTCACATAGTGGCTGGATAGTTTGGCCAAACATCCTGAGGAAGTTGGCACAAATGTAAAAGGTATATATATAATTTATTATATATATACCTTTTACATTATTAATATATAATATATATTATATATAATAATATATATTAATTATATATAATATAATATAAAATTATATATAAAAATATAAAATTATATATAATTAATTATATATAATTATAATATATATAATTATATATAATGTATATTATATATATATATAATGGTTTCCTGCTCCCATAGCATAGGCTTATGGCTTTGTCTTGAAGCAATAGTCACTAAAAGTTTGAAATTTCCATTTACTTACATTAACTACGTCCTACCAAAGAATAGCCAAAAGTTCGGTAGTCAAAGAAAGACCTAAAAATGAACAGAATGGCATTATTTGCTAGAATGACATTATTTTCTAGACATGGAGAGAAAACTGTCATTTCTGTTCAAATAAAATTATTTTTAGTTGTATAAATAATACACTGACCAAGAAAGTCCTTTGAAAAATAAAAGCCTAATGTCACCATGCTTATAGGACTATTTTCATTTTGTGTATTCTTTTACTATTGGCCCATAAGAATAAAATGTACTTTATTGAAGTCTGAGCTTGCTTATAATTTTGTTTTAGGATTTTGTCATTTGTCAGTTAATTTTCATAAGGCCTAAAGCTACTATTCTTGAAGAATTTTCTTAGCTGGAAACAGACATACGGATCATTTAATCCAGATTTTTAAAAGTGTTTTATCTGGGTTTTAATAGGTATTAACTTGGAAAAAGGATTCCATAATTAAATAAGTGGGTTGATTTGTGATCATGGTCCATAGACTTGAGGAATGGGTGTCGATATGGCATATTTGATGGCAGGCCCCTTTCGAAAAGAAACATCTCAGGATTTGTGCTTCACATAATTAGTTCCTTACAAAACATTATTTAGATCAATTTTTCTATCAGGAAACTGAGTCCCTGAGACATGAAGCCTCAACATCACACAGTTAATTTGTGATAGAGTCCAGGCCAGAATTTATAAATAAGTTTGCAGAAAGAAAACTTCATTCTCCATTATTCTTCTGACTGAAATATTCTCATGCTGCCATCCAAAATTCTCAGTGATGGACAATTCTGTGAGTATATTCTATATCATGATACCTGTCTGTGGAATCAATGGTATCAATGGAAGTTCTTTTTATCTTAGAGAAAGATGAGGTGCAGGAGATAAGAGTGACAAAACTTGGAATATATATTAAAAGCATGGTACCAGGAGACGTGGAGCCCTGGTGAGGAGATTAGTAACATCATTGCCTAAATAAATGTACATGTGTGCAGATTGTTTGTTAATAAGTTCTGTACACTGGGGCAGCCCCGGTGGCTCAGCAGTTTAGCGCCGCCTTCAGCCCAGGGCCTGATCCTGGAAATCCCGGATCGAGTCCCATGACTGGCTTGCTGCATGGGGCCTGCTTCTCCCTCTGCCTGTGTCTCTGCCTCTCTCTCTCTCTGTGTCTCTCATCAATAAATAAATAAAATCTTAAAAAAAAAAAAAAGTTCTGTACACTGGGAAAACAACAAATATTGAGATGGTACACTAGGAAAATTTTGAGGAAAACATTCCTTTAGGGCTGTTACTTCTAAACGTCCTAAGATAAAACTGTTAAACATTTCTACAATAAACCATAATTCTCAAGGAAAAGAACTGTTTTAGTGAAAGGATGGGCTTTTCTTAGTCCTATATATATAGTGCTTCAATTTTGATTCTGAAATTAGGAATATCTGGTCTGGTTGCCAGATTCGGCCAATAAAATCCTACTATATTATAAAGGAATGTAATATTGGCATCACATATAACTGTTAAACTTTCTATTGGCTCACATATTCAAGTTATCTAAGAGCTACACTACTGGTAACGTCTTAGTTCAAAACACTGTTCCCTACCTGATATTGGTTGGGCTTATTTCTACCTGTTAAAAAACAAAGTAACAACTCCTCTTTCTCTCATTCACCAGTTGGCAGTTGATATTCCCAAGATAAATTCATATTTCTTTGCACTTAAAACTTGATCCCTATGGGATGCTAATACAACAAAGACCTCAACAGTTTTACAGGCCAATGAATTTTCTTTCTTTCTTTTTTTTAAAAAAATATTTTATTTATTTATTCATGAGAGACACAGAGACAGAGGCAGAGACATAAGCAGAGGGAGAAGCAGGCTCCCCGCAGGACTAGATCCTAGGACCCCGGGATCAAGACCTGAGCGCAAAGGAGATGCTCAACCAGTGAGCCACCCAGGTGTCCCAAGCATGAATTTTCAAGTACCCAAAGTTTTTGTTCTTGCCCTGTCGGCCCGGACTGGAAATTCTTCCACTTCAGAATCTCTGCTGAGCATTTCTGGGAGCCCCCCAAAGAGGCTGATCTTTAGCTGGCAGATACCAGAGCACTAGAGATTTACAGCTGGCTTCTGGTGTAACCAGCTGCTATCAAGTCCTTAAATTTGATACCCACGTGTGTGCTGACCAATCAGGCTGCGGGCTAGGGATTGCAATTGCCCCCTGTTCCTCCTACCTGCTTTGCACAGGGAGCTGTGTATCTCAAAAATTCACTCTCAAATTTTACTTCCGCCACGATCGATGGAGTTCACTGTGAAAAAGTCTGCCTTCTGTGCTCCCAGCCTGTGTCATGGCAGGCTGTATAAAGAAAGAGAGAATGACTCTCGCCCTCACTCCATGTCATACTTTGCTTCAGAACCTGAAGCAGATTTTCTTTTGCCCAGAGCTTCACAAAGTCTCTCATGAAAATAGTTCTGTCTGATTGCAGCCTGCAGACAGTTCCCCAGACACCCAATCCTAGCTCCAAGGACTGGGTGAGTCATAGCTACTACATTACCTCTTCCAGAGTATTCATCTCTACTCTGCATTTCCTGGACTCTGACCTCAACCAAATTCCTCCCTTCTCAACTACTTGCAAAATGAAAGTCCCCTTGAATATCAGTGAATGCCACCTGATACTGGTGGTGACTTGGGAGTGCGTATTGTTCTCACTAGTTGCTACCTACATCCCAAGTCAACCTAGAAAAATACCCCTTTAAGCTTATTAAAAAGCGTCAGCCCTTGGAGGAAGAAATGTGCACATTAGTATATAAAAAGACTTGCATAAGTAACAAGGGAGAGTGTGGAGGGGTGGGAGAGCTGGGATGAAGCCATCTGGAGCATTTATATCGAAATAGCTGTTTCTTGGATATTTATTGAAAGCATCGCCTGTTGACAACATAGATTCCTCTATCTCTACTGAGAAATGACTCTCTTCTTAATTCTATATATAAAAAAAATACATCAGTATCTTTTAACTTTGTATTAAATGTCAAGTAATAGACCAATTCAAGTAATAGACCAATACCTTCAGATTTACGGCTGCAACACAAATCTAACCTTTGCTGTTTTCAGTTTGAAAACATGGATTTGATGAAAGAATGGAAGACTGATGGTTGAGCAGCCATGGTCAGTTGAAAACTTTAATGATGGTGGTCAAGTTCTATTTCAAAAATTTCCTTTAAACCATCACATATGATGCAGTCCTTCAAAGAAGTTATGAAGTCCAAATTAGTCAAGCTGGAATATTTCCAAGGTTAAAAAATGGTAAACTGATTTCACATATTAAATCAATGTGTCAACATAACAGTGATATCTAATATGACTTTCATTCCTTTTTTTTTAAGTCACCATGCTGAAAGAAATACACAAAAAAGTTAGAACATAGCCATGTGTTATAGTAAATAATTTCCCCTTTTACTGGGAATTTTATTGAGTATAAGCTTATATTGTGATTGTAGCTCTAATACATATTGTTTTATGAGCAGCAATGGCGGTCAGTTTCTTGGGTTTGATGTAGATACAACTCCAGTAAAACGATGGGGTGTTTGTCAGTGTGGGTAAAGAGCAAGTGAGGGTTCAGGAAATATCTTAGAGGTATCCAGAGGCACCAATTCTCAGAGACATGGTGGCTGGATGGATGTGGGTGATGATGAAGAGAGCTAAGTTTAAGACAATTCTTGTTTGGTGTGTTTGCTTGGTTTGCTTTTGCCTTGCAGGCAATGTGGATTGTAATGCCATTTATTGAGGCAGGCAAGCATAACAAGGAGTATAATCTGAGAAGTGTGGTTCTGGACATCCTAAGTTTGAGAGGTCTTAGATCTAGCAGGCAGTTATATACATGCATCTGGACTGCAAGAGAAGTTAGACAGGTGATAGCCATTTGGGGACCATCAGTAGAATTTGGAGTGGAAATATTGAGTAAGGGTGTGGGAGTGTATTGATAAAGAAAAGATGAGGGTTAGTGGAAGATCCTTGAAGAGCTACGAGATTTCAGAATCAGGGAGGAAAAGCAAAGCCTGAAAGAATGAAGAATGTTCTAGAATAAGGAGGAAAAGTAGGAGAAAGTGTCCTGATGGAAGCTGGCCCAGAAAAGAATTTTGAGGAAAAGAAGAAAAGTGGATATTGTTGTTTTGATTGTCAGGCATCCAATTCTCTTAGTGCCTTTCCTTCGCTGTGAGTAGTGTTAGCGTGAGGTACCACCTATTTTCTGTGATGAAACCAAAGGATCCAGGTCCATCCTCTTCCTGCCTAGGGCAGACACAGATCTAGGCTGGGCCTGTGGAGACACTGTCTTCAACAACTTAACTTTTAATGTGAACAGCAAGAAGACATAGAGCGGTTAGCGTTAACTCACCACAAGGGCAGTGTGGACAAGCTTAAGCCTGGGTCTGGTGTGTGCACGGAGTGGTAGTCCTTTTACTCAGTTTATTCGTCCCTCTGATCCTCTAGTTTCCTATTTATCTGCCCAATAAGTCTACTTTTTACTTAATATAAGTGGCTAAAATAGAATCAAATGAGTTATACCTAAAATGAGTAACCTATAATGGTTTCACTGCATAGATAAATGAATAAACTCATGTTCAGTAAAACTAAAATCACCCAAGATTAGAGAGTTAAGTCTGGCATAGAGGAGACTAGAACTCATTTCTCCTAACTTCTAGGCTGAGGTATTTCTTCCTTAAAAATTTTTTTTTGTATTGAGGCAAAATATAAATAATAAATAATATGTAATTCACCATTTTAAGTATTAAGTGTACAGTCCAGTGGTGTTAAGCACACTCGCATTGCTGTCCAATTCCTAGAACACATTTCATCTTAGGCTGAGGCACTTTTCATTGTACCATAGGGGATATATGGACACTCATAATAAGTCTACCTTCCCAGACTTCCTTGCAGCTAAGTCTGGCCAACAGGATATGAGCAGATCTGGCTTTTGTAGCCTCCAGGTTGTAGCCTTGAGAGGGAATAACATGTCCTTCTTTCTCCACTTTCCCATGTGAAATAAATGTGGATCACGGGCCGTGATGATGAAGGGAATACCTGGAGATGAAAGCAGAATGACCTGAAAGACAACTCTGACAACTCTATGAAGCAGAGCTGCTCTGATAGCTCTATTACATGTTGAAAAAGTAAATTTCGATACCATTGAGATCACTGTCATCTGGGTTGTTTCTGTTATAGAAGTTGAACTAATTGCACCTGATATAACCACACTGAAACTTATTTCCCTTCCTCTTCTCAAGCACCACGAGAAAAGCGTGAAAGATTTATGTTCTTTTCTTCTGAAAAGTTGGGTAGGCTGAGACTCACATTTTCTATCCTTAGACCCCAAATCCAAAAATGGCATTTAGTTTATCCTGCTAGCAAGTTCAAGTTGACGGAGACACACATGCATATAATGCTACAGTTTACTGGATGGGGAAGCTGGACGCAACTCTATTTTGGGCAGTGTGTTTGAAGTCAGACCTTGGTACTAAAACTACCAGATAAATAAAGGGAAAAAATAACCATCTTTTAAATTCAGGTTTATTTCTGGAAGATAAGTGTGTGCAGGTGGGGCGGGGGATGAGCAACAAGAATACTGCACAAACATTTTAACGTATTCTTACACGTGTGAAAACTAGGAATATTCACTCAGGAGCTGGTGGTTCCACCAGGTGGTAAAATACTGGATAAAGAATTCAGGAAAGAATGTTTAAAGTTTGTATTTAGCAAACGATGGGGAACACTATAAATGTTACTCATTCTAATTCACAAAAGTCTGTAATTCTTATGAAACACTTTATGCAAAGATGAGTTATAATGCTATACACTTTCTTCTAAAGGCTTCTTAAATAGATAAGCCAATCACATACTACAACAAAGCTACTAAATTCTTTTCCCAATAAGATCATTCCATTTCTCAGTATCTTAAAATGACTTATCTAAGAATCAGAAGGACACGGGCACAATCCTGACTCAACCACTTGAGAGTGTAGGATTTGGAGAAAATTACCTAACTTTTCCTGATCTTTATTTTCCTCATCTGAAACTGGAGATAATGGTATTTACAGTATAGGTTGATATGATAATTAAAGTATATAATTATGTAAAGCGCTTAGCATATTAACAAGTGTTCAGTCGACTGTGCATGCTGCTATTGGTTATTGTTAATATTATTACTGTTTCTAGGGGCACCTGGGTGGCTCAGTCGGTTGGGCATCTGCCCTTGGCTCAGGTCATGATCCCGGGGTCCTGGAACTGAGTCCAGCATTGGCTCTGTGCTCAGCAGGGAGCCTGCTTCTCCTTGTCCCTCTGCCTACCGCTCCTCCTCCTTGTGCTCTCTCTCTCTGTCAAAGAAATAAATAAAATCTTTAAAAAATACATTATTGCTGTTTCTAAATGATAGTTTTAGCAGAATAAAGCTTGGTAGCTGTGAGTCACTTCTCTCATGTTTCTTCTTGGATTTTCTTGATGCTGGTTTTCGAATAGGAATATTAAATTTTTGATTTAAAAGTTTAAAGAAAAATTCTCCTTGAATTAGAATCAGGATGAATATTCCCTTAAAATAGAGGAAAGAGATGGGATCCCTGGGTGGCGCAGCGGTTTGGCGCCTGCCTTTGGCCCAGGGCGTGATCCTGGAGACCCGGGATCGAATCCCATATCAGGCTCCCGATGCATGGAGCCTGCTTCTCCCTCTGCCTGTGTCTCTGCCTCTCTCTCTCTCTCTCTCTGTGACTATCATAAGTAAATAAATAAAAATTAAAAAAAAAAATAGAGGAAAGAGAGAGAGAGAAAGGAAAATCTATTTCATATAGAAAACAAAGGAATCAAAAAGAAATCAAATAACAGGAGGCAAAAGACTAAGATGTCTAGTATTTTGTCAGTGCTCAATAATTATTAAGTATAACTACCTTGAAGTGTTATTATTGAAAAACATTGCATCAGCATGGATAGAGTAAAACCTTTGGAAATGCAAGGAATGATACACAAAATACTATTCTACCAAATTATTTAACCTACTCAGTCTAAAACATATAATGCAGGTAAGAAGTAAATAATGGTATATGGGATCTAAGTAATATAGTTTCTTTTCTTTTATTTTTTTTAGTAATATAGTTTCTATAACTGAATAAAGTTAATATTATATGTGCACTAATCCCAAGACCTTTCATAGGCAACTATGGAATATATATAAAATTTATGCGTCAAAAAGATCTTTACTATTTCAAAATGCTAAATTTTTATGGGCTCTGAGTTTCAATACAGGGAAAATAGAAATTAGCGCTTCAAGTTAAAATTGAAAGGCCCAACTATTCAAAAAACTTAAATACTCAACTCTTGTGTCAAAGGAGAAATAAAAATGCAATCACAAAAATATTCAGAAAATAGTAATGACAACAGTATATACTAATAATTCTGCATTGTGGTCAAAGGGATACTGTGAGGAAAATTCACATACTCTCATTTGTAAATAAGAAAGAATTTAAAAGGACAAAATACATGTTTAACCCAGAGGAGAGGGAAATTTGCTGAGATCCTAAATAGACTTCATGAAATAGTATTCACTTAAGTCATATAATATGTATCCTGTACTTGTCATCATAGATTAAGATATGTTGAAGTAACAAGTGACTCAAAAATCATATTGGTTTACAGTGATAAAGATTGATTTTAAAATTATTTTATTGATCATCGTGAATTGTCTGCACATCTGTTCCCTCACTCTCATCTCTGGGATGACGGAATAGACCTTAGGGCAATGGCTCATGGTCTGGGGAGACAAAAGAGCATAGCAGAACCATACAATAGTTCTTAAAAGTCCTGCTCAGTAATGAGTCATATGTCTTCTGCTCACATATGACAAAACCTGATTTCCACGAAGTGGGAATATGCAATTCAACCACAAGGAAGGACATGAAGTATTTTGTACAATAATATAATTTTACCACAGTCTTGTGTCTCTGTCACAGGTATTTTCTTCTTCCCTTTTGCATTGAAAATACACTCAGTCCCTCCCTAAAGGAGACAACACAAAAATATCCTTCAATCGTAAATTCAGAATTCTTATGATAATCTCTATACCAGGTCTGCATGTGGCTCCTTTTGATCTGAAGATATATGAACTATAATGGAATCAGTGACAGAAAAACCACCATACACACACTTTTTTGGAAAGGGGATGAGTTGAAAGTCGACCAAAGACACCGACCCATGATAATGCCTCAAGCTCTCTTGTATACACAGCCAGGCCCCTGACCAGGACCCTGGAAAACGTTCCTTGAATAGGTCCTGGCTCTGCCTGTGCAGGAACTGTCCAGTCCATTATTCTCCATGGCTCTTGCTTTGGCCTCTAAAGAGATCCTTTCTTCACATCTTCCCTCTTGACCAAATGTAAATACTTTAGGGAACAAGTCCTCCTTTGAATGCTGATGCTCTCCTGCTTTTTTGGCCCCAGAAACATGAGGGTCTGAGTGTGATCTTCTTGAGGTAAGGGTGAAGGGGACAGAACATACTTTGTACAATGATGCAATGTACCACATATACTTTTATCTTTGTTGAAACCTTCCATGGAAAACCAGTTCCACTGGCTCAGAGCCATACTGGATTCCCTTTAGAACATATATTTCAAGGTTTAGGTTTTTGGCTTTTTAATGAGCTCATAATTTGCCTTAGAAAAAAGCTCTTTAGGGGATCCCTGGGTGGCTCAGCAGTTTAACGCCTGCCTTTGGCCCACGATGTGGTCCTGAAGTCCCGGGATCGAGTCCCACATCAGGGTCCCTGCATGGGGCCTGCTTCTCCCTCTTGTCTGTGTCTTTGCCTCCCTCTCTCTCTGTGTCTCTCGTGAATAAATAAATAAAATCTTTAAAAAAAAAAAAGAAAAAGAAAAAAGCTCTTTAGATGAATCAGCTTATTTTTCAGTATGTCTACATAGTTATGTTGACTTGGGACTATTAGATGTCAACTGGGTCAGTAGCTCCCTGGAATTTACTCCTCATCAATGCACCTGTTCATCAGGTCAGAGGAAAATGAAATTTATCAAAATATAATGGCTCTTCTCATCGTTTTGTAATAGCTTTAGAATATTCTACCTGCAGTGAAAGAGGGGCTCCCACTGAGGCATTGCAGTCTTTTTCTTAAATTACTCTCAGTCCTAAATCCTGTCCCTCAATATTAGAAAGTATGAGTGATGGTCTTACAATTTTAAAAAAGTATTCTCTTCACATTATGGTGCTTTCCTGAAGGTCCTTGTGAGTTGCTTTATGGTTTCATGTTTCAATTTGATTCAAAATTTCCATTTGTTTTCAAAATGGAAATTTATCATTCTCTTTTCCGATTATAAAAGTAATGCATGCTTATTGTAAAAAAAATTAAACAATATGAAACTGACAAACCTTGATCCAGTCATCCAGTCATCTCACCTGCTGGGAAGTAAGAATTTCCATATGGACACCTCATTTATGAAGCAGAGGCATCTGATGCCATCACCCAAAGGTGGGCCTCCATGTGTGTAGCACCCCATCTCCAACTAGCCGGTGCTTACATAACCAATAAATCCAGTTCATCACCAGCTAATCAACAACGTTCAGGGAATTTGCCTCTTACTACGGCACATAGACATGTGCATTGTTCTAGCTTTAGAAGACCTATTTTGTTTTCTTTACCATGGACCGTAATCCCCACATCCTAGACTCTGTAGTTGGATTTCACATTTGGCAGTAAAATTTCTCCACTCAGTGCTCAATCTCTGAACTCACCGTCTTTCATTTTCTTTAACAAAGATGCTTTTATGAGCTTCTTGATAATTTTAACTTCTGCTTCATGTCATTACCAGTATATGATCTTTCCTATTTTTCTGTTTTTGTCAATTTATATGTTTTTTAAAAACAGTTTAATTGGTAGGATATTATCTTTATGTCAAGTCAAAGCTTCTTTCCAATTTGAGGGTTTGTTTATTGTATTATTTTCGCATATAAAAGTGTAACATTTAATAAATAGTCAAAACTGTTAATTCATTTTTGGAGAGATTTATGATTTCGACATCCCAAATTATGCTGTATTTCCCCTTACCCTTTTCCCCTTCTTTTATCAACTTTAGGGAAAAGTTTTTAAAAACTTTCATTTAATATAACTGCAATTCCATCTTATTCATAAGAATTTCCACTTTGTACGTGTAGTTATAATTTTATTTGGTACAGGATGGTTTATGGTTTTTATACTTTCTTTGTCAAATACACCTTTTCTTAATATGAGATGACCCTTCAAGACAGGTAACTCCTTTATCTGTTACACTGAATTCTACTTTGTCTAATATTAATCCTGCAATATTGTTTCCTTTGACATTTATTAAATATACTTTTACCTGGGCTTTAATGTTTACTTATAAAACTTTGTGTCATTTTTTGATATTATGTCATTGTCAGCAGTCAGAGTTTGGTTTTGATGGGCTGTTCATCATGGCATTTGACTTTCCCCAACACAAGTGATGGGAGAGAGAAAGAGAGACAGAAAGACCGAGAGAGAGAGAGAGAGAGAGAGAGGGAGAGAAACAGAAACAGAAAGCTGTGGTGCCTGCCCTAGTCTCTAAGTCACACACTATCATTTCCACTGTATTCTATTTGTTAGAAGCAAGGCACCAAATCTAGTCCACACTCAAGAGAAAGGGAATGAGCTCTATCTCTTGAAGGGAGCATTATAAAAGAATTGGAAGGCATTTTACAAAAAACCACCACACAGAATAAGTAAATCCAGTTATGGGTAGGATCTCACTGATATTTTTCCCCTACAAATTATTAGCCTATGAAATCTGATTTTAATTTAGTTTGTTAAATTTAAAAAAATACTACCTTTGGTACTTTCTTCTCTTGTATTTGCTTTAGCTATTCTTCACAATTCCACCTATTCTATGGTATGTATGTACATGTTATAGCTTTCTATTCTCTGTGCTTATATCTGTTTTGTAACCTTCATATCTGTGGGCTTTTTCCTCTGTAGTCTAGTAAAAGATCCCAAGTTCATGCTCTACCTCTATTCTGTTCCTCTTGACCTCCAATAGCATTTTAAATTCTGTTATTGTGTTTTTCATTTATCTGCAATCTTTCCACATCTCATTCACATCTCTTTTTATCTCATACTGTTGCCTTTTCATGACCACTTGCTGGCTCTCTTCCTGGATTATTCTCATTGTACAAAGTTCAGCTCCTCTTAATCAAAGTAAATTTTCCTTGTATCACTCAAAGATGCCAGAGTTTCATGAATTTTTTTTTCTGAATTAGCAGTTGATAATTTTTATAGTTACACTCCTCACCTGAATCTTTCACATTGACATTCTTTTCTCATAGACTTACTGGTACTTTCTTTTCACTTTTGTTATGACCTGGGCATATGTCAACGAACACAACATATGCTGCTTTTCCTTGGTTTTGTCCACTTGAATCATGATACACTTTCTTAGTTATTAGGACAACTAAAAGGAAAGTTGATGAATTCACTCCAAGTTCAATACATACCTTCTAGAAGGTGTTCATCTATTACAGCTCTGCTTTATTGAGATAGCATCTTCTATGGCTACTGTCAGGCTTTATGAGGTTATAAATACACAGAAGACTTGGAACACAATACTCTGATATAATTTCCTAGCAGTCTGCTAATCCCTGTCTTCCCTGACTGACAGAGTTTGTTTGTGGAAGCTCCACCTCCTGGGATAGAGGTCATTACCTCCAACACACCATTTGTTTAATCAGTTGCATTCTAGGTAAAGCCATTTCTGTAGAGCTGTGGAATATGGGGTATGGAAAAGAAGAGGGCACATCCTTAAGAAGTACCAGCTTCTAACTTCTGTTTGTTGGAGGTCTTGAATCCTGAGTAGAGGACAGACAGTAGGAGAACATACAGTTCCCGTCTGCAACGCCTGCCCCCCATGCTCCCTACCATTATGTGGTTTCTGTTTCACAGGGGTAAGGGAGGGGCATTTCATAAGATAAAACTTAAATAGTTTTGGTTTTGACTCCATTCTTTTTGTCTTATAGCTAACAGTCCTTCCAGATTCCAGCATTAAATTGTGCATAAATTGAAGTTTTAGGACCTACTGTGAGTTTCATTGTTTTCAGGTCTTCATTGATAATTTAGTTAAAAATGAGATGAAGTTTGATCGTGGCAATCAGCAAAGATGGTATTTTAACCTGGAAATTTCTCTTGGCATTCTTTATATTAACAAAAAGGGGTACTTTAAATGCCCAATAATAGGGGATAAACAGAATAAATTATGGCATATTTTTGTGAAAGAACACTTTGTAGTCATTAAAAATCATACCGTTGAATGTATTTAATGGCATAAGGAAGGGCCCACAATTTATCATTTAGTGAAAAAATTATAAACCAGTATGTACAATGTGGTTCTTATTTCATAATGCAACAAAAAAGGAAACAAAAAATACTGGAAAGATATATAACATTCACAGAGGTTCTTTGGGTAGTGGAATTAGAGGAAACTTCTATGTTTTATTTTGAAGATGTTTTATTTTTAAACCTTCTATTAAAATATATATTACTTATTAAAATAAACAATTTTTAAATTAGTTTATAACTACAAGTTAATTTATTTGCAAAGGTGCTATCTTCTCTAAGAACTAATATTATATACATAGTGGTTTGGGGGGTGGGAAGGGATATGCATTCTCCGACATAGAAAGAAATTTCTCTGTCTCACTAAGAGCAAAAATATGTCAGAACCACAGTGTTCTATAATTTACATAACATTAGCTAGATATGGCTTTATTGACCTTCAAAGTAATTGATTATAAATATTACAACATGTGGGCTGTACGCATGTACACACACAGGTGTGTGTCTTCTAAAATTGATTTGAAGGTGTCTGATGGCCACTTTAATAGGATACTGTTATCTTACATTCATGAGAGGACAACATCTGGCCATCACAAGGAAGACTAATCTGTAGCTTGATAGTTGTTAAAGTGTAGACCCTTGACCAGCAGCAGCAGCATGACACGGGCTCATATTACAAATGCAAGTCCTCAAGCTTCACCCCACACCTCTGGAATCAGAAATCCCACCTGTGTTTTAGCAAGCTCACCAAATGATTCTGATACAAATTTGAAAGTCACAGCTATGACCATTAAGTAATGTCCATTAAAGTAGGCATTATCAAAAGAAAGAAGACTCTGATAGATAGAGTCATGAAGAACAAACACTTTGAGAGGCAGGAGCATCTTTGATGCTCAGCTAGATAAATAACTCTTCAAAAGATGTGATCTACAGAGTCACATTGAACAATAGGGAAGTGAGAACTTGCCCTTATGTCCTCTGTGGTTCTGGTATCCCACATGTATTTGTTGTAGAAAATAAAGAAGACTATGCGTACTATAAATTCCTTGTGAACTCATCAGTTTAACTTGTATATCATTGTTATGTAAACATTAGGAGAGGCCCAGTCATATGCTATGCTTTGGTAGAAAATGCTTGTCATCACTACACCTGTGGAAGGGGAGCTGATATTGATGAGCCGTATCTAAAGTCATTGGTTGGACTACAGCGCTTGGTGGTAGAGATTGTGAGGTAAGGATTGGAGGTACTGATTCTCAGAGACCCTGAAGCAGTACCCTTTCTAGTATCCTTTGCTTCTTTTACATGGTTGACACAATGGAGGGGTCTGGGCTGCCTCCCATTTGTGAGGAGGCATCTTCCTGAGGAAGCTTGGGCTGAGAGGGGTTGACACATCTTCTTGCCACTTCCTTACTTGTGGTGTCTTGTTGCTGGTGAGTGGGCTATCAATGATGTATATGACTGGGAGGTGGATGTGCATCCAGGTGAAAGGGGCCAAGCAGGGCACTTTTCTTAGGTTTATAGGTAGTCCAGCTACTGGGAGTCCTTTTCTTCTTAGTAGGGTTGATAGATTTAGCAAAAATCAAAACAAACTAATGAACTAAACATAAAACCCCAATGTCCAGTTAAACTTGAATTTCAGATAAACAAGAAATAATTTTTTAGTATAAATATGTCCAATGCAATATTTGAGATTTACTGTATGGTATAAATATATTATATAAGTAAGTTATTTAGTATAAAATGGACAAAGTATTTTATATGTGTACCATACAGTATATTCTTTTAGTGTGATTAATATTTCATTATATTATATGTCTACATGTCTAATCTCACTAGATTGGATATTTTTCTTGTTGATATTTCCAGAGTGCAATATTTGGGGCATACTTATACTAAAAGATTATGTGTTTGGGGCACCTGGGTGGCTCATTCAGTTGAGTGTCCACTCTTGGTTTTGGCTCAGGTAATGATCTCAGGGTCCTGGGATCGAGTCCTCCCACCACACTGGGCTCTAAGCTCATTAGGGAGTCTGCTAGAGATTCTTTCTCTCTCTCTCTCTCCCCCTCTGCCCACCCCCCAGTCTGAATCCTCATGCTCTCTCTCTCTCTCAAATAAATAAATACAGATTAAAAAAATAAAAGATTATGTGTTTGTCTGAAATTCAGATTTGACTGGGAGTCTTATATATTATTTGGCAGCCCTACTGGATATTTAGCTAGCTAGAAGACTCCACTGGGGCTTCAGACAAAAGCTTTATAAGAAAAAGGAAGATGTTCCTTGAATGTTTATCTTTCTTGAGGAACCTGGTTTTGTGACAGGTGACTAGCTATGAATTGGGGTGTTTAGCGTGCCCGTACCCTAACCATCCTGACATTATTCCAATATGACTCCCAAAGAGCAGTTATACATCAGACTGGCTATGTCTTTTAGTCACTCTTTTCCTTGAATAATTTCCAAGTTTCTCAAGGATGTTAGAAAGAGGCAAGGGGTGGAGCTTGGTCCTTTCACATGACCCATGATTCACTTCTTCCGAAGAAATCTATTTTCTTGGTTTGTTCACTGCAGAAAACACAATTTCATGTCCTCTGCATGCAATTTCAAATAGAAATAACATCATGACTGTTAAATGGGTCCATCTCTAGGCCTGGCAGGCAAATTCAGCCAGGACCTCAGAAAAGCAGTTGTGCCTTATACTTGGTTTTCACATTCTAGCCTCAATGGCGGTTTGGGGATCCAATTTCACTAACAACAAAAAGAATTTTTTTTTTTTCAGTAAAAGGAGGGGCTATTTTATTAAAAAATCTAGCCTGAAGCTCGTCAAAGAAGGCTAAAGGAATTTATTTCATGTTCCCCAACTTGGCCTATTTGTCAGTCTGGGAGCACAGTTCTATGCTAAGGCTTTGTGTACTGCTGGTTTTCAGCTGGGGAAGTTGTATATGAGCTATTGCTCTTCTCCCAGGTGAGAACAGGTGTACACCACTTTAAATTTCCCGTGGATCTGATTGCATCATTTGTTATATTATCCAACATAATGACATGAAATACGTAAATAATAAAATGCCAGTTGCCTGCTGAAAATTTAAAGTGGCAGATCCTCTTTCTTCTGTTGAAGAGGCTGCTGTCTGCTGATGGAGCTTTCACCGCTGAAAAATGACAACCAAGCTGAAGGGAGCCACAAGGGAAAACTTACTCCTCTGGCTGATAAGGTGAACACAAAAAGGAACAGCAGGACGTCACGCCTTCTTCCACTCTTTACACTTGCCCTATCTTACTGTGGCTATCATATGCTTGACAAAATAGGTTAATTTTAAGTATGCATTTAAATTATAAAGCTATGGAAAGGAGTGTGCAAAGGTCAAAGCTCTGCTATAAAGAAGGTGAAAGAGGGGCACCTGGGAGGCTCTTCATCTCTAGGTTGTGAGCTCAAGCCCCATATTGGGTGTAGAGATTACTAAAAAAAAAAATTAAAATGTTAAAAATAAAAAGAGTGAAAGAGGATGCACCATTTTCTGCTTAAAAAAAAAAAAACGTATATATGGTCACTTTTATTTGTCTTTTTGTTCAAGTGTCAGTTTGATAGGTAAGTGTTTACTCTGGGTAGAATCCATAGCACTGGGGAGGGATGCAAAACAGAATAGGTTAAAGGATTCCTCCACGGATTTGGGAACTGGAGGCAAAACTCTCCCAACTGTTCCACACACTGTCTTGCTACTTAGTTCTTTAAAATCCAAGAATTTTCCCCTAAACTTGGGTAATGTTACTAGTGGATTTCCATCTGCAGCATAAGCAAAATGAACCACAATTTCTTATTCAGCTGGATTCAACACAAATGCACTGAGCACCCATTTGGAGGCTTTGTGTGAGGTGCAAGGAATAAACACACTTTCTGCTCCCAAGGGCCTTATGGTCCTGAGAATCATTTTAATATGAATTCAAAGTTTCAAATCTGTAATGTCATTTACAACCAAAAGATGAAACGTAAAGAAGCCGTCATGAAATTACAATTCTTTACCTCTAAATGCTCTTTTAAAAAGAACAAAGGTGTAATTTTCAGCTTAGTGCTCTTTAATCATTGGTGCAGAAGTGACACTGGAAGACTACCTCCCAAACATCTCTCGATGGTAATAGTAGAACATGAGTTGAAAGAGATAAATATGTATATAGAATATGAGAAGAAATAACCCACTAACAAACTAACATTTGTCCTAACCACTAGTGTTGGGCTTCTAGTTCTGCACCGACAAAGATGATACACACAAAATATATTCTGGAGGCCCTACAGGAGACATAAACAGTGTGGTGAAGGACTTAACAGGGGATTTGGCTATGGAGCAGTTGCTGGTGTGTTGGATAAGGAATGGATGCCAGCACTGTACACAGCTATGAGACTTGCCAGCTCAAAGTATTATCTGCTTATGAATTAAGGATGCATTTTGATGGAGCTCTGCTAATTTGCCTAAAGGAATGAGAGCGAGAGCTATAGGAACAGAAAAATCTCCCAGACTGGTGAGATGCTGGTGACCTCAAATAGTTACATGTGCATGTGGGAGGAGGAAGCATTATGTATTTATATTGTTACCATTTGGGGCGATGTTTTGGATGCACCATTTGACTGTAACTATTCTGACTTAAAATTTGCCATTTGCAATAAAAGTGAAAATGAGCTTCTGAGATATTATTCGGAACTACCATGATGTCTTGTGTCTGTTTTTTTGTTCATCAACATTAGCATCCCTTCTTTGCTTTGTTTGTACGTTTCCCTTCCTTCTACTTTCAACTTACTTCCTCTTACGTGTGACAGTGGAAATGTATTCCAAACTGAAGATGGCTTAAAAGTGTGAACCTGTATTAATGAAATGTAAATGGTATATCCCCTAAAACGGAATAGTTCACAAAATTTCATTATAGTTTCATGTGTAACATGTCTTATCTCACTTATGCGTGTTTTGGGGGGGCATGGATTTAAACCTATACCTCTATGAACTCTCCATAATGCTTTCGACACAATAGATGTTAAGTATTCATTGGTTAAATGAATAATGCTAGAAAAATGAGAGAGAAACATTCACAGACTTGTTCCAAAATGATACATAATACCACATGTCTTAGGGATTAGAGTTAGAAAAACAAAAGAACAGAAGTATCAAAATTTGTGTGCCCATAACAAACAGTGCTTTTTAGTTCTGAACCTGTCCAATCAATCACTATTTTATTATAATGGATTTCAATCATGCCACCAACATGATAGAATGCCAACTCAAGTTTGTAGGATGAGTTGATCTTTTTCTTCAGGCCTCAGCTCCACTTAGTCTTGGTCTTTCCACTCAAAGGGTTCACATTCCATAGTATAAGGAGAGATTTATAAAACTAGTTCTGATATGCTTGGCTGGTGGGGGCCAGATAGCTAGAAAATAAGCCAAATCTTCATAGATTTGAATCTCAACTCTACCACTCACTAGCAACTTGATCAATCAAGTGAGCTAGTAGTTTCACCTCTTATATATTTCCCACCTTTATAAATGAAGAAAAATAAATAATTGTAGGGAATAAATTAGATAAATGCATGTGAAAGACATGGCACATAGTAAGACTGTGAATAATAAAGTTATAGAATACTAGGGAAGATGTGATCATTTTTCCTGATGAAAGTCAGAAGCGAGTTTTGAGCTAGGCCTTTAAGGAAAAATAGGAACTTGTTTTGCTTTGTTTTGCCTTAGCCACAGAAACAAGGGAATGAGATTCCAGGCAGAGGGAACAGCATGAGCAAAGGCACTGTGGTAAGAAAAATATGATACAGTCAGGATCAGAAGACCATCCATAAACGGTCCATGGGTGGCCCTAAAAGCAAAGAGTACATGGGGATGGAGAGGAGAACATTAAAAGCCATAGACTCGCTCATTGCACAGGTGATGTTAGAACCTGTCTCTTGACTCCAAACGAATAATTTCTTTAACAAATACCAACCTTCCTGAAACCAAAATTTAAATTTCCAGCAGTTTTCAGTATCTCCAAGGATGTTTAAATGCTGTCTACACAGATTGCTGGGTAGAGGATCTTTATTCAACCACCCTGAAAGCCAAGAGCCTACCTGTTCTGGGTGAATATTAAAGCCTTCTCAGCATGCGTCGACAATGAGGGCAGATGTTGCTGCCAATATTTTTAGACAGAATTCAGAGACCTGCTAAGAATTCTGAGCAGCTGAGCATTTCACTCTCCAGATAGTCTATTAGTCATCCCACAGACATATCTTTAAATGCCCTAGTATGAAGTTTGCTCATCTAGATCATACAATTCTAACATCAGCTGCTTATGGATGGTTACTTAGTAATTGTGATTTAAAGAAGTGCAGTGGGGTCCATTTAGAGTGGACCAACCTATTTATAGACAGGAAGCCCAGAATTACTGTCATGCTTTGGGAAAATTATGGTTCTACTTATAATGACTTCTTATTTTCCATTACATTCTGTTAGGGGGGAATAACAACTGTATGTTTTTAACTTGGTTTTTTGATTCACTGTGTAGGAGTGCAGTGATTAGCATAAAATGTTCAGTAGCATATAGATGCTTAGCCTAAAGTATGTGTTCCATGGCATATGAAAGTCATATTTTCCAGAAATATTTGTGGAATGAATGAAATCAGATGAGCCGGGATGCCTGGGTGGCTCAGTGGTTGAGTGCCTGCCTTTGGCTTAGGGTGTGATCCTGGAGCCCCAGGATCGAGTCCCACATCAGGCTCCCTACATGGAGCTTGCATCTCCCTCTGCCTGTGTCTCTGCTTCTCTCTCTCTGTTTCTCTCATGAATAAATAAAAAAGAAAGAGAGAAGAAAGAAAGAAAGAAAGAAAGAAAGAAAGAAAGAAAGAAAGAAAGAAAAAAGATCAGATGAACCATACTTTGAAACTGTTTCAGAATGTATGGAGTAATGGATAAAGCTGATATTTAAGATCATATTATTATTATATGCAAAAAAAAGAAGCAAGATATGTTCAGAAAGATTCATGGGCAGGTATCAGTTCATTGACCTTGAGCTAGTAGTTTCACCTCTTATATTTCCTTATTAGAAAAATGAAGGGTTTGAACTCAGTGACAATGTCCCTTCGAGCTCTAAAACTCGATGACCCACATTCTGGTTTGATACCAGAAGGTATAAATGGTCCCTTGTCACATTTGCCCAAAGTTGAATTCTTTCGTTCTACATTTGAAGCATCACAATCCATGTTACATTTCTTTATGAAAATAGTGTCTTCTTAAATGATTTACTACCTTGTTTGAATGGTTTTCTTCTACATCACCATTGCACTATGCATGTGTCTTTCTTGCCCTGAGTCTTTTTTTTATTCTATCTGGTCTCTCCCCCTCAAGCTGTGTGTCCTGAGAGGCAGGAGTTGTGCCATATTCATCTTTGTGTCCTCTAAGCACCTAACACCATGCCATGCATTAGCAGAATTCCTTCTTTACAATCCCAGTGTTATCTGTTTAACAGTCATCCTGGAATAATGGTTCCACCCTAATTTGTGGGTTTAATAAAATGCAGCTGCTGCAGCAGCCAACCCATTTCCTCTCTCCCTCCCTTACTGTGTTCGAGCCACGTGGCCGCCTTTGGATTCCTCAAAAAATGCCAAGTTTGTTGTAGCTTCTAGGATTATGTCCTGTCTGGAATGGTTTTTCCTGAGGTCCTCATTTAGGTCTCAGAGGCAAAGCCATCTCCGAGAGGAATTTTCTGGCCATCACCTTCACGGGACGCATTCAGCAAATATTGCCTCCTCTTTATAATGCCACTACCTGAAATGATTGTAGATTCTACACTTGCTTTGTTTTTGTTTTTTTTCTCCTGCACTGGAATATAAGATCCACAGAAACAACTCTGTTGTTTTTCTGTCTATAGCTGGCAGCTGGAATAGTGCTTGGTGTTTGGGGGGGCTTCTTAAATATATTCGGAATAACCTAACTGTCCTCTCCCTCTGTCTGCACCACCAGCTCCCTGTCACCTGCTGTCCCTTGTCCACCGCTGCCTTCCACTCGCTTTGGGCGCACCTTGGTCACTGACCATCACTCAGCACTTCCCTGAAGTATCCTTTACCACACTTTCCTTTCACTCCCTTCAGCGTTATTGACCAGAGGATTCCTTATATCTGCCCTGTTTGATGACTAAAAATAGGAATTAGAATCTGTAAAACACGTAAAGATTTTATTTTGTCAGGAAACAGAGAAAAATTCTTTGAAATTTTAATGTGATGTTATTGCTAGACATTACATGATTATAATAATGGGAATGGAGTTGAAGGCATACCGGAAACTTGCCAGTTTATGGAATAAGAGCATGCTAATAATAATTGTTATTATAAGACTTCATTAGCACTGATACTATCTTGGGTTCTATATATAGAAGAAAGAAAAATAAATAGCTCATCATAAGGCAAGGCAAATAAACTAATATTTAAAAAATAACTATAATCTGATGACATAAGAGAATGTTTTGTGTGTATTATCAGAGCAGCTTCTTGTATAGTGAGAGCCCTCACAGAACAGTTGCCTCCAGAAAGCTCCATTAAATAATTTACAGGCAAAAGAATTAGTGGAAGCAGTTTTAGACATAATCCTGCTGTAGTTCCAAACTTTTTCCTTAGGTTGCTATTTGCCCTTTGGAGGATTTCCCATTCGTCCATCACAACGCTATGTGTCATAGAAGACTGAGATGGTGATTCCCCAGGTTCTTTTGCCAACTGGCTTTCAGTTACCCCATCAATGGGAAGTCCTGGCAGGAAAGTGGACTTGGAAGAAGGGGGAAAACCCTGTATATTTTTCCCCATTTCCCATTTTGAGCTGTGTCTCCAGCAGTGGCTACATGCCTTCTCTGGTCCGGCTCTCCAGAGAGAAGCCTGCTCACCTAGGCTCTGGTTACACCTGTCCTTCCAGCCCCAAGAATGAGAACAACTTTCTGCTATTGATAATATCTGGATTTCTCACCATCTCCTCTTTCCTTTTTGTTCTTACAGTGTCTAATTATAAACTTCCCTTTGTTGAAAGATGTGGAGTGAGTTCTCTTGTTCTGAGTATATCCTGTTTGTTGCCATAGCCTGGTCATCATCAGTCTGGGAATTTTTTGTTTAAGTTTTGAACCTGTGGTCTTTAGAGAGGCCTTAAGAAAGAAAAAACCCATCTCTACCAACTTGGACCATATTCTTTTCAGGCACTTTATGCAGTGCATAATCTCCATTGTAAACAAGCAATTGAAGTTTAAAAATGATGGATAATTCATACATAATAATAATGAAAGTATGATTTAAATATAATAATGGGAACTATAGTTTTAAAAGACCCATTTAAATATCTAATTAATAAAGGAACAAGGAAAGGCAATAGAAGGTTCTCCACACAAAGCAATTCACTGAGAGTACAAACAAAAGTTGCTAATTTTTGGAAACCAAGAATGTTTTTCTATTCACAGAATATGGACATCACAAAATTCATATTACTGATCCTTGAGAACAAGCCAAATTCAAAGTCAGATGACACTGAACAAAACATTTCTAAGGAATTATATGACTCCAACTCCAAACAATATGTGAGGAAGCTAAGCAAGAAGGATTCAGAAGCTTTAACTAATGATGCAAGCCAGAAGAATCTCTCATGATACTGAAAAATAGGGCTGTGTGTTCCAATCATGGATACAAGTGACAATGGTGGTGGTGATGGAGGGGGACAATACTGTTAGAAAATTAGAAGCAAATTAGATGATGCACACTTTGAAAACTTTAATTTATTTGAGCTGAACACCTGCAGTCATAGACCCGCATCTCTTTCATGAAGATATGATAGCCTGAGGGGTGTTGCTCTCACCTCCTATGGTAGTCCCTGGTTTTCAGATTACGCCTTGCAAAAGACATGAGCAGAATGAAAATGCCTCAAGTGGAAATCTGTATGAAAAAGAGTATACTCTGTAAATCTTTATTGTGCAAATCTATTCTCTTTCTTTTAGCCCAGACTACTTCGAATTTTACTTTTCTTCCCTGGCTTCTAGAGTGAAACTCTTGAGACCATGAAGACACTTTCTTTTTGATGCTTTTTTTCCTCCTCTAACTGCATATCATGTTGTCATGGTCTAAAAACTTGTCGTTAAAAAGGATCAGGCATAAATATGTCCCAAGGACTATATTATTATTTTTTTGTATTTTTTTTATTATTTTTATTTTTTTTAATTTATTTTTTATTGGTGTTCAATTTACCAACATACAGAATAACCCCCAGTGCCCGTCACCCATTCACTCCCACCCCCCACCCTTCTCCCCTTCTACCAGCCCTAGTTCGTTTCCCAGAGTTAGCAGTCTTTACGTTCTGTCTCCCTTTCTGATATTTCCCACACATTTCTTCTCCCTTCCCTTATATTCCCTTTCACTATTATTTATATTCCCCACATGAATGAGAACATATAATGTTTGTCCTTCTCCGACTGACTTACTTCACTCAGCATAATACCCTCCAGTTCCATCCACGTTGAAGCAAATGGTGGGTATTTGTCATTTCTAATAGCTGAGTAATATTCCATTGTATACATAAACCACATCTTCTTTATCCATTCATCTTTCGATGGACACTGAGGCTCCTTCCACAGCTTGGCTATTGTGGCCATTGCTGCTATAAACATCGGGGTGCAGTTGTCCCGGTGTTTCATTGCATCTGTATCTTCGGGGTAAATCCCCAACAGTGCAATTGCTGGGTCGTAGGGCAGGTCTGTTTTTAACTCTTTGAGGAACCTCCACACAGTTTTCCAGAGTGGCTGCACCAGTTCACATTCCCACCAACAGTGTAAGAGGGTTCCCTTTTCTCCGCATCCTCTCCAACATTTGTGGTTTCCTGCCTTGTTAATTTTCCCCATTCTCACTGGTGTGAGGTGGTATCTCATTGTGGTTTTGATTTGTATTTCCCTGATGGCAAGTGATGCAGAGCATTTTCTCATGTGCATGTTGGCCATGTCTATGTCTTCCTCTGTGAGATTTCTCTTCATGTCTTTTGCCCATCTCATGATTGGATTGTTTCTTTCTTTGGTGTTGAGTTTAAGAAGTTCTTTATAGATCTTGGAAACTAGCCCTTTATCTGATATGTCATTTGCAAATATCTTCTCCCATTCTGTAGGTTGTCTTTGAGTTTTGTTGACTGTATCCTTTGCTGTGCAAAAGCTTCTTATCTTGATGAAGTCCCAATAGTTCATTTTTGCTTTTGTTTCTTTTGCCTTCGTGGATGTATCTTGCAAGAAGTTACTGTGGCCGAGTTCAAAAAGGGTGTTGCCTGTGTTCTTCTCTAGGATTTTGATGGAATCTTGTCTCACATTTAGATCTTTCATCCATTTTGAGTTTATCTTTGTGTATGGTGCAAGAGAGTGGTCTAGTTTCATTCTTCTGCATGTGGATGTCCAATTTTCCCAGCACCATTTATTGAAGAGACTGTCTTTCTTCCAATGGATAGTCTTTCCTCCTTTATCGAATATTAGTTGACCATAAAGTTCAGGGTCCACTTCTGGGTTCTCTATTCTGTTCCATTGATCTATGTGTCTGTTTTTGTGCCAGTTCCACACTGTCTTGATGACCACAGCTTTGTAGTACAACCTGAAATCTGGCATTGTGATGCCCCCAGATATGGTTTGCTTTTTTAAAATTCCCCTGGCTATTCGGGGTCTTTTCTGATTCCACACAAATCTTAAAATATTTTGTTCTAACTCTCTGAAGAAAGTCCATGGTATTTTGATAGGGATTGCATTAAACGTGTATATTGCCCTGGGTAACATTGACATTTTCACAATATTAATTCTGCCAATCCATGAGCATGGAATATTTTTCCATCTCTTTGTGTCTTCCTCAATTTCTTTCAGAAGTGTTCTATAGTTTTTAGGGTATAGATCCTTTACCTCTTTGGTGAGGTTTATTCCTAGGTATCTTATGCTTTTGGGTGCAATTGTAAATGGGATTGACTCCTTAATTTCTCTTTCTTCAGTCTCATTGTTAGTGTATAGAAATGCCACTGATTTCTGGGCATTGATTTTGTATCCTGCCACGCTACCAAATTGTTGTATGAGTTCTAGCAATCTTGGGGTGGAGACTTTTGGGTTTTCTATGTAGAGTATCATGTCATCGGCGAAGAGGGAGAGTTTGACTTCTTCTTTGCCAATTTGAATGCCAAGGACTATATTATTGTTAACAATTCAAAATGTAGCCTATCCTGGGGACAGAGTTAAAGGTATGAAGTATTAAAAAACCACTAATTTCAAATCCACCTCCAACACATATTCTTTGTGTAGTATTAGACAAATTACTTAACTTCCATGTGCATCAATTTATTTCACACTTAAAAGGAGGATACTATTATAGTATGATATTGCTCAAGGGTGTTAGTTGCAAATAACAGAATCTACTTTGGCTATTTTAAGGTGGACTTGAGTTTTTTAAAGGGTATCAGGCAGCTCACAGAATCAGTAGCAGTAATGAAGTAACAGGCTCAATTTTAAAGTTTCAGGAACAATGAACAGTGCCCAAGCCAAGAGGAAGAACTGGATGAATTAGAACACCACCACTATAGATGTTGAAAGGGACTCCCTTGAATTTACCACGGCCACCCCTTTTCTGCTTCCACCACACCAGCAAAATGAATACTCTCTTCCCCTTCCCTGCCCCTGCAATGCCTGTTATCTCAGATCACTCAATTCCAAATGCACTTTTTTTTTTTTTTTAAGTAGGTGCCACCTAGAGCATGGAGCCCAACCTAGGGCTTGAACTCATGACCCTGAGATCAAGACCTGAGCTGAGATCAAGAGTCAGACGCTTAACTGACTAAGCCATCTAGGTGCCCCTGAATGCAGTCTTGTGTGGGTAGGTCAGTTAGGTTGAATTTATGACGTATCTCTACCCCAGCTGCCAAGGAGCCTGTGGGAAGCAGATGTTTGTTTACACCTCGGGAAGGTGGGACTCATACAGAGAATTATCAGAACAAAAGATATCTACTACCAGTACTACCAGATAGAACTGGAGTAAAGAAAGCTCAAAGTGATGCACATAAAATGGTTAGTAGGTGTTCAGCACACAAAACACCCTAAAAAAAGGATGAATTTTATTAATAGTTGTTTTAGGAAGCTGGTTATGACCCAGAACCCAAGCTAAGCACCAACTAATTGTTTGTCAGGGAAAATTAGCTCAACCACCAGGAGCTCTCATATGACTAACCTAATATTCACTTGTAAAAGAGCAAGAACAACACCTTAGCCAGTGAACATGAAGACCAGAAGCCTACATATGGGGCTAAGGACTTGAGAAGCAAGTACAAGTATTCTGCAGATTTGTGTAAATGGACATGAGGCAATGCGAGGAAGCAGAAATTTGATTGAACAGACATCAAGGAAGTCATGAGAGATTTGATTGTCAATAAAACTGCTTATCAAAGAATTCTTGGCCTTTTGTGACTGTCTTTGTCTGCTGATTCCTAGCCGAAAGGTATTTATAATTATTTATACCTTGCCTGAATGGCACTTATGAAAAGAGGATATTATTTTTTTAATGGAATTTGTTGACATATAACACATAGAATATGTAACTAAAGAAACTTAGGACCCTTACATCCCTTCTCTTCTTGTCCAGACTCTATTTGGAATTGCGTACCATTGTGTTTGCAGAAGATGTTATTTTTCACCATCATATTAATGCAAGAGGTGGCTTGTATGAAAGCTTGGATGTCATGCAACCATTTTCCTTAGCTCCTAGAAGATGTGCTTACATCTTGCCTCCCTTTAGCATATGAGGCACCTTCAGTTTAAAATGCAGATGTTCTTGGTTACAGTTGCTATGTGAAATGTTATGAGGTAGAAATTACTGTCATAATTAATAATAGGTAAAGGTTTTACCTTTGATGTGCTGCATTCTACATTTGATTGAGTCTGTTTGATTGTATTTATTGTACATCTCTATCATCCCATTGGTTTTCTGACTGTTTGTGTGCTTAACTTGATGTCTGTTTCTATTTAGTCAAGGCTATTAATGCCTTTCAGGCTTATTTTCAACTGCTTTGTAAACCCATATGGTTTAAGTTTAAAGGGAGATTTACACTATTACACTCTTGGATATTAAAACCCACTTGTGTCCGTCTTCATTTTGCTGTCCCGAAAATATGCTGTGATTTATTAAGAAGGTACATATGATTTTGCACTCACAGTAGCCAGAATAAGAACAAAGACTGTGTAGAAACTAAGCTCTCCCAAAAGACAAAAATTTTGGAAAAATAGAGATCCTGAAAATGTGTAAAACTGTTACAACTTACACAACCCATTCACATACGGCAGAGAGGTATTTAACATAACCAGTGATTGGGGTGGACACTGCACACTGCTATTTGCTCAGCATCTTTTCCTCTTTCTTCTGGGAATAAACACCCTAAATTTGCCTCCTCCCTAATTGAACACAATATTGGTGAGGTGGTTAATCAAGGTGACATGACCTCTCCTGGCAATGAGTGGGCACATGGTTAAGGAGACATAGGTTACCTTCCTCCTGGAATGTGAATATTGAGTTTCTCAAAGACAATTCCTCAAATATCAAAATTAGTTGCAGCTTATTAATTTTGGCCATGTACCCCTAAAGAGACAGCCTGTTAATTTTTGCTACCTACTTCTCCAGAGCTGTTTTGGTGTTAGCATATTTCAAAGCTTGAGTTTGAGTTTTTCTCCTGTTTTAAGGGCTATCTGAGATCCATTTAGTTAGACCGTACATTCTTCTTACTTGGGACCTTTTGTTTGCAACCAAAGTAACCTGTTACAAAAATTGAAATATGGAGAAGGGGATTGCTAATGTCATCAGGAAAATGTGTAATATTTGGAACTGGTAATTTGGCAAAAGACACTGAGACATACTGTGGCAAAATGAGTAAGTTGTTGTCTCTGAACACTTGGCATTCTATGCCCATTGGGAATGAAAAATCTAGGGTATGTGTTTCAATTCCACAGAACAACTTAAAAGGCACGAGGAGTTGTGGGACTGGAGTGAAATTATCATTGACTGTCTTTAAGGTAAGAAGATGGCAAACTGAAATATATACATTCTTGCCTCAAGGCCCCAAATGAAATTCAGTGATTGTGCTGACCGAGCCAACAGAATCTCTTACCTCTTTTTAAGTCAGAGGCTAAGACTGCCAAGAAAACAAAGCCCAGAGTAAGATTCACAAGGTTGCTGGATTATGACCCTTGAATTCACAGCCACATAAAGCTTTTAAGTGAAGGTTAAGTAGTAGTCTGACTCCCCACAATAGGAATGGTGACACCTGGAGAGAATTCAGAGTGCTTGCAATTCCCTGAATCCACCAACACCCTTTGAAAAATTCCCATGAAATGCTCCTTTACTTCCTCTGTTGCCAGAGGAAGCAGAAAGGAGACTAGTAACCTCCGCCTCCACTCTCCCTCCACCTTCCACCCCTCCGCCCCACCCCCACCATTGTTACAGGCCAGTGTTCAAGAATCTGATCTCAGCTTGGACTGGGGTGAGAAATCCGAAGGCAGAGCAAAGAAAAGACTTGCACAACTTGCTAATATGTACCATAAAAGTCTGTGCTTTATTGATGGGGATGGAATTTGAGGGTACTTGATCAAAAAGCATGGGTTCGTCTGAATTCTTTGGTATGAATATGCCCTCAGATTGTTTGCCTTCAAAAAAAAAAAAAAGAATGTTTGCCTTCAGTATGTTAGCTCAGACCACTGACTGTGGCTCTAAAAATTCTCTAGGTTGGTAAATGCAAACACAGATCTAATACTTTCCTAGGTAAGTCATATTGAAAGGCTAGAAAGCCTATGACTTGATGTAGAACAATGGTTCTCAAAGTGTGAAGTGTGGCTCCTGGACCATCAGCATCATTTGGAAACTTGTTAGAAATGGAGACTCCCCCCCCCCAAAAAAAAAAGGAAATGGAGGCTCCCAGATTTCAGAAACTCTAGGGGTGGAACACAGCCATGTGCTTTAACAAGCCCTTCAGGAGATTCTGATGCATGTTCAAGTTTAAGAACCACAAATGTAGGGGAATGAATTTGAAGACAGGCTGAAATACTGGTTTGTTTGTACCAGGTACTTTCTGTCTACTTGCTCCCCACTTATGCCTTTCTAGAGGCCCCAGAAGATTCTCTCATTCAGCAAGGCCATGAGCACAGAAGTGTAGAAAGAACTCTCTTGGCAATCTCTCTAGGAAGGCAACACTCATGACAGCGACTACAATAGAAACTCCCCCTAACTTTAGCGAGCATGGGAGACCAGATGCCAACTGCATGGGGGTATCAAGCCTGGTGAGACAATCAGAATTTACTCTGACTTATAGATATCCCCAGATGTGCTTAACTACATATGGGTTTTTAAGGATTAAAATCAATAAGCAACCACCCTTAAGTCTGTCTTGATTTATTGAATAAACATTCAAAACTACTCTAGGCCTGTTTATTTTCAGGTGCCTTGGCATGGACAGTGGTCACGGGCATGGACTCCAGCACCAGACTACTTAGGTTTGATCCTAGCTCTGCCACTTACTGACTGGGTGACCATGGGTGTCACTTAACTTCTATGTCTAAATTTCCTCCTGTATGAAATAGAGATGGTAGTAATGATTCCTAATGAAGAGGATTATCATGAGGAATAAATAACTTAAAACTTACAAGGCACTCAGTGAAGTAGAGAGCACATACTAACTGCTCTGAAAGTTGTTATACAAGAACAGAGAAATTCAGAACTATGCCTTTGTTTGCTTTTATTTATTCATCACCAATAGCTATATTTGCCCTGTAGATCATTGTGTCAAGGGTTTAAGTTGTTTCAAACCAACTATATTTGATGTGTTCATCTAGACAATGGATGGTCCTTTCAGCACATCTGTACTCGTTTCCTGGGGCAAAAGCACCAAAGGCTGGCTGCTGTGAGATAGCAAGCATTTGTTTCCCCGTAGTTCTGGAGGCTAGAAGTTCAAAATCAAGGTGTCAGCCTGGTCACACTTCCTGTGAAACTTGCAGGGAATCTACTCTTGCCTTTTTCTAGCTTCTGGTGTTTTACCAGCAATACGTGGTGTCTCTTGGCTTATAGATCCCTGTGTCCCTTCTCTCTAAGTACATCAGCCATGTTCAGTTAGAGGCCCACGATACTTTCCTTCCCCTCATGACCTCACCTTAACTAATTACATATGCAGTGTCCCTACATCCAAAGTCACATCTTGGGGTACTACAAGTTAGTACCTCAAAATACCTTTTTTTGGGACATACTGTTCAATCTATAACAGCATCCTAAAATGAAATTTAATGCCTTTAGATGGCCATATGTTTTTTGTTTTCCTGCCAGTCTTCCCACTTCGTATTGCCTCACATTTAACTTGCTTTCTTAATTGATACGACCTGCTTTCCTTTTGCTTTGGACCATGAATGTTAACTGACAATTGGATCAGAAAAACAGAGGCAACTTTATAAAAATGTTATATTCAAAACTGGATCATGCTCCACACACCTAGAAACTCCCATGTGTCTGTATTTGAATGCCATAGAGAATACCAGATTGTGAATTTTTTTCTTTTTAGAAGCTCGAGCTTTTTAATCAGATTTATTTGGGGACAGATTGCAGCTCCGCCATTCACAAACTATGGATCTAAACTGAGCTTGTTTTATCACCTATGAAATGGAGAAATTAATATCCATCAGGTAGAACTGATCCGTTTATTAAATAAAACCATGTATGGGAAGCACTTCGTATAGCCCCAGGCACACAGTAGGTTCTCAAGAAATGGTAGCATAGCAGCAGAATAGTGTAGTCATTCATAGGTAGATATTAATAACAAAATTGGCATAGACATACTTTAGCTATGAATTATTTTTTAAATCATATTTATTGCTTGTACATTCTTATTCATGTGTGTTTTTTTTAACTGATTATATGTTTAATTTAGCATCTTTCTCTAAGAAAGCAAAGCCTTAATGCTTATCTGTCTTTGCACTGCAGGGCCTTGCCTGCTCTTGGCACAGACTGACCCTATCCGTGCCCAGTGACATTAGTACAACACTTGAAAATTAATTCCATATATTTTTTATATTCAGCTACATCTCTGCCTGCTCTTAGCATTCAGACTTCATGTATCCTTGGGTCTATGTTTGCATTATTTGTTCACCCCTAGAGAAGAAAGCCAAAGAAAGATTAATTCATAAAAAATGAATGGTTGTTGAAACTCTTCAAAGCCTTGATTTACTGCATAATTAGTAGACAACACTAGAAAACAGAATATCTTTCTGCTTGTGAATTAAGTAAATTGATTAATTCATTAATTACGTATGATAACTCCATAGATAGCATAATTGTATCACTGGTTAACAAAACACAGCAAAAGAATCAAGCATGTTTTCAACATGGTCAAAAATTTAATTTACAATATTGGGTTCTTCTCTTAGAATTCTAATTAAAGATCTCAGGAAGGCATAGAGAGTCCAAACACATTTCTGGAGGGAGGGTTATATTACTTGCAGAGCATGCCACAATTAGGAATAATTCTTTTTTCTCTCAGAATTCCACCAGAAATCACTAATTCATTCATTTATCATTAACCAGATATCACTGAGTATCACGTGTATTTCAGGACTTCTGTGAACTTTGGAGGTATAGCAATGAACAAATTAAACAGAGATCCCTGCTTTCATGGAACATATATTTGAGAGCTTTTCTGTTCATTATGGTAGCCAGTAGCCACATGTGGCTATTTACATTTAAATGTAGATTAATTAAAATAAAAAATTCAGTTCCTCAGTCCCACTAGTCAAATTTCCAGTGACCAATAACCACATGTGGCTAGAAGTTGCTATATGAAATAGCAGAGGAGAACATTTTCAATATTGCAGAAACTTCTCTCAGACAGCGCCATTCTAGAGGGTGGAGACAGAGAACAAACAATAAATAATTAAATGAAGAAGACATTTTTAGACTATGATAGAAATTCTGAATGAAATAAACAGGAGGATGTGATAAAGACCATTTGGAGAGTGGGATGGCCACTTTTTTATAAGATGATTGAGATAGACATCTCTGACAAGAGTGCATTTTAACTAAAACTTAAAGAATTCAACTCTGTGAAAAGCTGTCAAAGCAGAGGAATCAGCATGTGCAAAGGCTCTGAGGCATGAAAGAAGGGGATGTGCATGAGGAAAAGAAAAGAGGTGGGGCAGCCCCGGTGGCCGCGGTTTAGTGCTGCCTGCAGCCCAGGGGGCATGATCTTGGAGACCCTGCATTGAGTCTGATGTCTGGCTCTCTGCAGGGAGCCCGCTTCTCCCTCTGCCTGTGTCTCTGCCTCTCTCTCTCTGTGTGTCTCTATGAATAAATAAATAAAAATCTTAAAAAAAAAAAAGAAAGAAATAAAAGAGGTGGATGTGGCTGGAGGATTGTGAGAGAGGGAGAGGGGTATGGGCTGGAGGAGGGAAGGAAGCCAGGAGAAAGAGTAGGGTTTTATGCTAAGTTGCATGGGAAATCACTTAAAAAGACTTAAAGGAAATGTTTTGATGAATGATTTAATATACAGGCTTCTGCATGAAGAACAGACTGGATGGGGCAAGAGTGGAAGGTTACATGCCTGTTCAGAGGTAAGATACTAAGGTAAGTGAAACTAGAACTGTGGCATACAACTGGAAATTAGGATGAAAGCAAAATATTATTTGAAACGAGTGGACTGCTGATGGATTATATGTTGGGTATGAGGAAAAGTGAAGAGCCAAAGATGACCCGCAGATTTCTGCACTGAGGAGCTAAAAGGGTGAGAGCTCAGTACCATCTACTGAGACTGGGAAGATTATGGAGTGACCAGCTTGAGGTAAATTCACATGATTTCTCATTTGGCTATGGGAAGCTTAAAATGCCAATTATGGGGATCCCTGGGTGGTTCAGCGGTTTGGCGCCTGCCTTTGGCCCAGGGCGCAATCCTGGAGTCCCGGGATTGAGTCCCGCGTTGGGCTCCCGGCATGGAGCCTGCTTCTCCCTCTGCCTGTGTCTCTGCCCCTCCCTCTCTCTCTCTCTCTCTATCATGAACAAATAAATAAAATTTTTAAAAAAGTAAAATAAAATGCCAATTAAGATCTGAATCAGCGGGGGGCGAGGGGGGACACCTGGGTAGCAGAGTCGGTTAAGTGGTTGGTTCTTGGTTCCAGCCCAGGTGGTGATCTCAGGGTTATGGGATGGAGCCTCCTGTGGAACCCTGTGCTCAGCATGGAGCCTGCCTTAGACTGTCTCTCCTTCTCCCTCTGCCCCTCTCCTCACAAACAAATAAATAAATCTTAAAAATAAATCTGAATCAAAATGTTGAATAGTAGATAATTGGATAAATAAATGTAGAGCTTGGAGAGAAATTAAGGTCAGATGTATCAATTTGAAATTTCCATCAAATCAGTGGTATTTAAATCCACAAGGTTGGATGGAATCATCAATGATGAATGGAGGTAGAGAGGAAATAAAGGAGGACCACAAACCAAGCAAGCCCTGGGACATTCCAGCATTTCACAGTGGAGTAGAAGGAGAGAAGCCAGAGGAGGGACTGGCAAAGAGCAACCAAGGAGGTAAGAGGAAAACCAGGACTGTGTGGTGGAATGGCATCAGATCAAGGAGATAGAAAATTCTTGAGCAGGAGAGTAGGATGAGCACTGGAGGGACTCAGTGAAGCCACCCCCAGGAGGTCTTTGGAAACCCTGTGAAGAGTAGTTTCAGTTGAGTAGTGGGGACATAAGTCAGAACAGAATAGGTTGAAACATTAATGAGAAGTGAAGAAATGGAGATAGTTGACTCTTGAGAATCTTTTCAGAAATGGGGCAGAAGCTTCAATGGGACATGGTCACAAAAAAGGACCTCTTGTAGAATGGGAAGTTGCAGAGTAGACTTGCGTGTTTACCATGCTGACACAATAGCAGGGGAACAATGATAGAACTGGGGAAGAGGAGAGGAGATCTTAAGAAAGCCATGTAAGAGGCATCCAGAGCATAAATGGGAGGCACTGCTCTTCTATTGCACCTGGAGGAAAGGCAAAAAACATGGGTCCAGATGCAGGTAGATTTGTTAATGAAGTGACTGGCTTGGAAGGTGGAAGAGTTCCAGTATTATTGCTAATGGATTCATAACTTCACTAGTTAAAAATTTTCTTGAAGCCACAGTTAGAAGATGCAACAGAATAGAAAGTCTATCTTTCATCACCATGTGCTCTGAGAAGAAAACATTTCAGAGTCCTCTAAAGTTATGAGCTGAAGACTGTACAGGACAAGGCTGCAGAGTTAGACGTGGTATCAAATCCCAACTCCATCAGTTATGAGGCATGTGACTTTGAGCAAGTTATTTAAATTCCTCAGCTTCTACTTCTTCATCTGTAAAATGACAATTACCATATACTTAGTCCATGAAAGTTCTAGATAATATATACACAGCATATATACATATGCAGTACTTTTGAAAAGACAAGCAAAGGAAACAGAAAAGCAGCAATCAGAGATTACAATCAGAGATTGAATGCCAGGGAAGGAATTTCCAGATTGAAAAGTGGGACACAGACTCAGATGATACAGAAAGATGAGAGAAGGATTTGGATTTGCTCATGAAAAAGTCACTGCGACTTTTAGTGTTAACAGTTTCCATGAAATGATAGGCACCAAAATCAGAATGTATGGACTTTGGATATAAGCAAGGACTGAGAAAACAAAGGTACGTACTGTGAAGGACTTTTTCAAAAGTCTCAGTGGTTTCGCAGGAGAAAATATGTGCAAATATACAGGAGCAGAGTTGGAACAAGAGAAAGGCCTTTTTTTTCTATGGAGGTTGTTGGCAGACAGGAAGGAATTATGCCAAATGAGAAAGGTTGCAAGGGAGAGTGCTCATGTGAACAGGAGCTACATGGAGCTATAACTTGGGACGAACAGATGAATTTTTGTCTATAAGACAAGCTAAAGGGACCAGGTTGGTGGATGGTCTGACCTCTAAGTAGAGAAGAAGCAGAGGAGTGAATGCCAAGGAAATCTGAGGAATTGAGAAAGAACATGCAGATCTACTAGCATCAGACTTGGTAGACTGAGAAGTCTTCAAAATTAAGATTTATTGTGGAATCGGGATCCCTGGGTGGCACAGCGGTTTGGCGCCTGCCTTTGGCCCAGGGCGCGATCCTGGAGACCCGGGATCGAATCCCACGTCGGGCTCCCGGTGCATGGAGCCTGCTTCTCCCTCTGCCTGTGTCTCTGCCTCTCTCTCTCTCTCTCTCTCTATGTGACTATCATAAATAAATAAAATTAAAAAAAATTAAAAAAAAATTAAAAAAAAAAGATTTATTGTGGAATAGATTTTCTCAATAGCCTGATGAGGGTCATCCTTCTTGACTTCTAAAAAATAAATGCCAATTAATTATCCTTTGGTTATTCTTTTTCTGTCACCAGTTCTCAAACTGTATCCTGCTTGAGAGAGATCAGGTCTCTCCTTCCAAGGTTGCAACTGAGTTTCTGATCCATCAGTGTAAGATGTTTCCCAGGCCACTCTGTCACTTTGATTGAGATTTTTCTTGGTATTCCAGACCCTTGAGTCATAAACTTGTAGATATTCCTACGGTTGGCAAATTAAGTCTACTGTGTGTGGGGGATGTATTTATTTAATTCTTAGCAGAAAGCCTTAGGCAGTTGATTCTATGAAGACCACCAACAGGATGTAGCTAAGAATCAACCAGTTCCCAGGTTGATGTCAATAGGTGCTCCTATTGGAGTAAACTGTCCATCAGAGCCTCTTGGTTTCCACCCCCTCCACTGTCTGCTCCCTACAGAAGCCCTGGTCTGTACAATGTAGAATGATATGGTCATAAGATACATTATCTCCATCATGGCCTCCAAGCCCCTATACCACTTCATGAATCATCTGGCATTCCTCAAACCTCCAGGCTGTAAAAGTAGTCTATTGGTGAAATATCCAGCTATGGTGTGTAATAAACAATGCCAGAGTGAACTAAAAACAGACTAATTTAATAAGCAATTCTTTTCCCCTACACTGTTTAAATTTACATAATCAACTGGCTATAATATTTAGCATACTTTTAATGTTTCTCATTTGTTTACACTACAATTCTGTGCTTCAGACTTCTCCATTCACCAAAATATTGATTGGCCTACAAAGGGTACAAAACAGCAAATATTCCACTGGTAATCATTATGTGAATGTGAAGGAAGTGAAGGTGGATCTACTCTATTTTTCTTGCTAATTACAAACCTAATATTCTATTAAAATGTATGAGATGACAAAATCTCAACAAACTCTTTAAAGCTATTACTAGCAGATAAAGTATTCTACCAAAGTATTAACATTAGCATCATTAAAATAGTTTTATCAAGTGCATATTTATCTCCACGTTGGAAACAATAGCAGCCTGAAGGAGACAAATGCCCTTGAGTATTGTGGTATGACAACCGACAGCAGTTTCAGAGCCACGTAAAGTCTTCTTGTAGCTTCACGACTAAAGCAAAACAAAACAAAACCAAACAAAAAAAAAATTCTTGAAGCCAGAGTTATAAGATGTAATAGAATAAATGAGTCTATTTTTCATCACCTTGGGCTCTGAGAAGAAAACATTGCAGAGTTATCTTGATAAGGAAAGAGCTCAGATATTAAAATACATTAACTTTATCTTAATTGATTTAAACAGATCCAGAGCCTTCGAAATGCACATGATGTTATATCTGCATTAGTGGCCAAAATAGATCTGTTTTAGATTGCAAAGCTTCATCTCTGTATCTCTCATCTGCTAGGGAGAGAAAAACCTATTTCTCAGTCTCTTGAAAAAAACAGCACAGGAAACCATATACATTTATTTCCTCTAGCTACATAATTTCTTTCTTTCTCCTTTCCTCAAAATACCTTTTGGTAACATGGATACCTTGTTTTCCTGTAGCTCAGAATGGTATAGTCAGGGAAAGCAAGAACAGATTACCTAACCTGAGTTTTTATTCTGTCCCAAGCCCGGTGCTCCATTATGTTACTTTGTTTAATCCTTGTCTTGAGGCTGACTTCATTATTTATTATCTCCACTTATCCTGATGAGGAAACTGAGGTGCAGAAAAGTTGAGTAACTTGCCCAGACGGCACATATGTGACATGGATTAGGGAGTCTGCAGGGAGGCTCTGGGGCCCCTGCTCTTTACCAAGATGTCATGATGGGGCTTCTCAAGGGAGGGATAGTTAAATCAAAGCCAAGGTCAAAGTTTCTTCTATACACCATAAAAATAAAACATGTACGTTGACCTCTCCCAGTCTCCAACGGAGATGGTTTCTTTCATCGGTTTTCCCCTCTCTGTTATTCTTTTCATTTTAGCAGCATGATTTTTAAGTCAGAGACGAATTATGAAAGGGTAGAACTAATGGGAAAGGCTCACCAGATGTCACATCAATCTCTCACGCACAGCTGAGGAAATGAGCTCAAAGAGAGGAAGAGGGAAAGTAACCTATCACAGCACTTGTTCAGGGCAGAGTCCACTTTGGGCTGTATGTGTTCTTTATCTGATTTTTTAGACACTTTTATGGTGTCCAAGAGGAAAAAAAAGAGACATATAAGTACAGGATTTCATTTCAACGAATGCCTTTTAAATGTAGACTATTTCTATTTTGGCCCAAAACCCTACAACACTCCCCTGTTCCCAGATGAGAAGAAAGTGAGAATCTCTTGGTGTTTCTCTGGCAGTTGGATTAAGAGATGAAGCTTCCTCTTTGTCTCTTGGCTTGTACAAAATATTTTTCTCCTAGAGTCCCTGCAGGCTAGAGTCCTGCTTTTAAGCTTGGGTTCACTAAGCACCAGTCAGGGCCATCCAAAGAATGTTAGAAACATATGCCGATTCTCAGGAAGGTAGTTGGAGAAAGAAACCACTATCGTCCCCACTTTCAATGAGCCGCTCCATATGCAAGGCTCAGCAGTGAAAGCATCCACGGAGGCACACAGTGTGAAAGCCAAAACTCTGTATGTCTTTAATAACCCTAAAACAAATGCTATTGAATGGACTACTTTAAGTGCTTTGTTTATTTTAGGGAAATATTTCCAAAGGAAGCCTTCCTATGTGGGGCCATGAAAAGCCTTTTGTAAAAGGATATTAATTATATGCTGAAAGTCAAAAGTATCACTGAGCAAGAGTCCTGCTGGATAAAATACCAATATACCATCTCACAGACCTACCAGTGTAGGCTAGTCCTGATCCTAGATTTCCAGCTGAGAACTGGAATTATTTAGCAATTATTTAGCTGAGCATAAATATTTAGAGACAGTTTTTGCTAACAAATCTTGCCTCCAGGAGCCAGGCCCATAACAATATTCTTGGTGCTGGTTTTCCACACATAAATCAAGCATCGAACTTCACACATTCTCTATTTCATTTTTACTATTTTGGGTGGTTCCATTGCTCTTTTTTATTCCTGGCCTCGTTTTGCACTGCGCTGTGGAATGGAAATCTGGCCCACCTCACGTGGCCTGTACTGAGAATCTGAAAAACTGCTCAAGAGAAATTGGTTTGAATTCTTTTTGAGTATTTTATTTGGAATTAGTCAAGTCTATGAGCATTTGGGCTTTTCCAGGTTTGGGTCTTTGACCTTTGTATAATGTGCTTGCTGTCCAACATTCTCTTTTTCCCTTGTTTCATGTACGTGCACACGCGTGCACCAGTATGGGCCCCCGCTGCATGACACGAAAGGCAATGCAAAACACTAGTATACTTGTCAACCTGCAAGAGATCCCTGTCTGAAATAACCATCCAGCTGTGAATATGAAATCAAATGTTCAAAGCAGTATGTCCCCTTTGGTGGAGTAAGGCGGACTTTCCGGGACCTGGTGGCTTTTAAGCCCTATGATCCCTGCTGACTTCCATCCTTTGCAAACGTGTAGATTCTTAGGAAAGAGTTCACTGATTTTCCAACTCTCCTCAAAAATTGGGACTGTCCATGGCAGCAGCGCTCCAGCTGAGCTCTCTCTATATGGTAAATAAATCATGTGAACAACAATCCCCAATTTCACATTAATTGTTTGGAAATCTCCACAACATCAAACATTTTGTTAAAAGTCTAGAAAAAAATAAGTGTAGCTCTTTTGTTGTCATTGTCATTGTTTTGCTTCAGAGTGATTTGTTCTAAATACAGCTTAACAGGCAGATGACTGGTTTGTGACTAGAGTATCTTTTCTGAGATGAAAAAGCAATACAAATGCTCCCCAAAAGGATGCCAACCAGGCACAAAGCAACACGGGGACCATGGAATGGGTGCACCTGGGGAAATCCTTATCACAAATTGGATTGACAGGGAGGGCTTGATTCCTTCCCAGCACACGTGCCTCTGAAAAGCTGAAAGGGAATCACAATGCTTTAGGAACGAGATCTGGGAATTGCCTATATATGAGAGTTTCAAATTGCTAAGGCATTAAGAGAATAAGAACATGAAATGCAAATATTGCAGGAATAAAGTGGGAGAAGATATGGCACAAAACTCATAATCACTGAAAATGGAAGCAGAATCTGGAGCCATACGCTGGGATTAGACCTGGGGAGATCATTTGTTCCTCATGGAGGGACCCTCACTTTCATCCCTGCCTTTCACTGGTGACTTCTGCGCATCCAGACAGAAAAGGGAAGATGGGGGATTCCTTCAGCATTTGGTGGAGCACGCAAGTGGAAAATCTGTTTAGGCCTTTGTTGGTCAAGATCTTTCTCACTTGTGAAAAAAATTACCAGACTGAAAAGATAAGTAAAAGCCAAGCTATATTTGTCTGCAAGAGTTCTGTAGAGGTTAAAAATTAAGGGCTTTAGTGATTTACGCCACAGCCCCCTTGGCTCTTAAATGGCATGAAGCGAAAGCCGTGCACTTCATTCCCCAAAACTCACCCAGAAATGATCAGGTTTCTTTAGGGTTCCCTTATGTTAACTTTCCATTTTAGAGCGTGCCTTGCACGTGATATTATGGTGAATTGTACCCATGCTTTTATTTTCTCAAGGAAGATTCTAACATCCCTGTTTTTAAAGTGATCCTATTGGATCAATCATGAACCCCCCCTCATGCCAGCAATCATATTATTATTATTCTGATGAACCCACTCTTTGAAGCCACGGGGACTGTGTGTTAAGTTACTGATTTTTCAAAGTTACATGAATAATTTCACACAGGTGGAGATGAGAACACCGAGCCCCACTGAGGTGAAGGGACAGACTAAAACTCACAGGAGCAGGCTATCAGCCTGAATTCTTTCTACACTACTTTGTCCTCGTCATGCTTTAGGGGATGAAGCAGGGTTGGGTGATTTGTATTGCCTGCTATCAGCCAAGCTTAAACCTTGGGGTATCAGGATCAAAGAAATCAGTCATGCTGACTCCCCTTGACAGAATATAAGCACTTGTCCATAAAATGAACAGTGTCAGATCATACAAGTTTCCCCTATTAGCTCCTCTGCTTTCCTTTTCTCCCCACTCTGGATTGCATATTAAATATTAAGAAGGAAGCAAAGTGTTCCTCTCACAGAGCTGTGAGTGATACACGGATTAGCACATCAGAGTGGGAGGCCAGAGCACTGGATCAGGAGGTTAAATGCTGCCCATGGCTGTGAGGAACCAGGGATTGCCTCATGACCCTTCATCTCCACCCAGATCATTGCTTTCGAGAGTGAAAACAACCCCGCCTCACTGCTTTGCTGACTCGACTTCCCTCCTTCATAAGGGTGTTGTCTACAGATCCCAGGGAACTCTCACCATGGGGCTCCTTCTGTGCACCATGGACACTGTGCCTTCTGGACTGCCGGGATACAGGGAGAAGAGGAAGCCTTCTGTTCTTATTCAAAGTGAGGGCTCAGCTACCAGTTAGACCTGAGCTGGGCTCCTGAGAAAGTTGAAGAAGTTGTCTGAGCCTTGGTAGCCTCCTCTGTAACACAGAGCTCCTACTGCTACCTCCAAGGGCGATTAAAAATATTGAATGAGAAAAAAAAAAAAAAAAGAATATTGAATGAGAGTGTATGTAGTAGCATAAGCTGAAAACTTTCTGGCTCAAAACGAACTTGCAATGATGCTTGCTATTGGTGTCATTATTCTTAAAATATGTTCAAAAATATTTCTGAAATCATTACATGACCAAATAGGGAACATCTGGGCAAGGACCTCTGCCCTCAAAGTTGGAAGTGCTTTCTCTTTCAAAGATTGACCCTCATTCCCCTGTGGCTCCGGAAACATTTGGGTATCCCCCACGGTGCTACTGTTCTACATGCAGCTGGCCCTGAAGTGAGATGGGCTCCTACCCTGGAATTCTTTGTCTTTTTACCGGAAGCTAAAAATGAAAGGCTCAGATATGCTAGTGATCCCTGGAAGAGCAAAGCAAAAACAGTAATACTAATTAGTAGCTACCAGAGCTGTTCAGCATGGCAATAAGCTGTAAATTTATGGTTTTGTTAAGAGTCAGGATACATTTGAAATCTTTTATATAATATTAGATATGAAAATACACACCATCTGGACCTCTTGCTGGTAGCCTTGAAATGTCTACATCTCACAGGAATCAAACCCATTTTACCTGCTAGGGAATAAAACACCTGTTTCACATATTACTTCACACTGGGTGATGAACATTTCCACCATCTCCAGCCAGAAAGGAAAAATGAAACTGTGGCTTCACATTGTTTAGTAGATTTTAAAAAGCTAGCAGGGATGGGGGCTGTTTGAATTGTCTAGTAGGAAGAAGGCTCTGCAAATCGCTCGTGTATTAATAGTAGCTCCCTAATAATTGGGGGGAGTTCTCTGCAGCCCTGCTTAGTATCGATGAAAATGCATTTCCCTCTCATTATAAATCTGTTTATGAAAACACTTAGTGAAATGAGCCAACTGTATCTTGGCTGCTAGTTGCATCTTGTAATGGATGGTCCCAAAGTGGATAGAAGGCTATAATTCACTGGAGGAACTCTGCTGATGACATAAAATAGTTGAACAGTTTATGAATAGCCCTAGAATCTTCAGAGAGAAAGAGGCTTTGCATGCTTTCTAGGACATCTGTTGTTCTTCTATAGATATCCTCTTGCAAACTTAAAGAAAAAAAAGAGCTTCCTTAGCATATCTATCCTTTGCACTTTCCATAAATCCTTTTGTTCTTCAGCTCAAATCTAACTGCCCTCCTAGAGAATTAGGTTGCGTTTTTACAAATATAATCTCCTTACCTCTCTTAAAAATATCACAATGCTTTCTTTCTATCTTTCAATATCCAGTAAGTTGTTAACATTTCCAATTGTCTCATGATTTTTTTAAAGTTTATTTGTTTGAATCAGAATCCGAATATGATCCATACATTGTTATTTTCTTTCCATTTACTCCCTGCATGGTTATTTGTCGTATAGCAATTCCCCACAGTCTGGGTTTTGCAGATTGCATCCCTGTGGTGTCCTTTTACATGTTCTTATGTCCTCTGAATTTTGCGCATATTAGTATATAGTATATATGTACATTTTGCATATTAGAGACTTAATCTAGTTCGGGCTTGATTTCTTTGCTAAGACAGTCTCATTGGCAGTATTTCTTCTTCTAGCAATAGGCATGCAGTGTCTGGTTCCTTCTATTTATGTCACATCAACAGTCATTATTGATCAGTATCAAGATTCAGTAGTTTAGCCCTTGAAAAATATTGTGATTCCTCATGTAAAAGCTGTAATAATTTGATAAAGAGAAAAATGTCCCTAATCTATTAGTGATTACTAATAGATAGTAGTACAGGTCATATAAGAAAGGTGGGATAAAATATCGATTTTTCCCCTCTTATCTATCAGTTTTCAAAATAGTTTTCTGGCATAGTCCAACAGTATTCTTTTAAAATATCATTGTAAAGTGGATTTAAACAGTTTTGAAGTATTTTATACATTTGAAGTTTTACACATTTTGAAGATTCTTCCTGAGGAGGAGACTTTTGACTTGTTGCTAGTCATCTTCCATAGCTTCTTTGTTATTTGCTACAACACATTCTAGGTTCATTTTGTGCACATTCTGCCTCAGAGCTGGAATCTGAGGCTTCTTAAGGTGCCTACACTCCTTTGGTAGGTCTTAGTATTTGGATACCACAATCTGGACACTAGGACTGATCATTGTGACTGGGTTGGGAAATGTTTCTAGATCTTCTCAGTGACTGGGTGGTATACACTTGCCATTAGTTCATAGAGATGCTTCCAATTCAAACTCAGGACCACAGATTTTTTTACTTAAACTCTTCAATCTTAAATATGCACCTGATTTAAGAATCCTTAATCTCCACAATGCCAGAAATGATGGAAGTGGAATATCTCATAACTATTCAGTTGCTTTATCTCACGGTATATTCACAGCAAGATCAGAATAGCAATACTTACACTTACCAACAATAATATGATTACCAAAAATAGCTAATTGTTTTAAATTATTTTTGTACATAGAATATATCCTGTTAGAGTTGTCAAATTATAGTGTTTTAGTATGTCACTTAGAATTGTTTCCCTCTTGGAGTGCCTGGGTGACTCAGCTGGTTAAGTGTCTGCCTTGGCTCAGGTTGTGATCTCAGAGTCCTGGGAAGGAGCCCTGCATTGAGCTCCCTGCTTGTCTGGGAGCTTGCTTCTCTTCCTCCCTCTGCCTGCTGCTCCTCCTGCTTGTGCTCTCTTTCTCTCTCTCTGCATCAAATAAATAAATAAAATCTTTAAAAAATTGTTTTTCTCTTTATTGCTATGTCACCAACTGGATATGCATTAGGTCTATAATGTCTAGCATCTATTTCTGTCCCCTATATCTTCTTTCTTTCTGTAAACCTTAGGTAATATGTGTGTTTGTGTATTTAATTACTTTCCCCATAGGTTATTGTACATTTTTAAAAAATCAAGTTATAGGGGTGGATGAGTGGTTCAGTTGGTTAAGCAGCTTCCTTTAGCTCAGGTCATGATCCTGGGGTCCTGGGATCGAGCCCCACATTGGGCTCTCTGCTCAGCGGGGAGCCTGCCTCTTCCTCTCCCTCTGCTGCTTCTCCTATTTGTGCTGTCTCTCAAATAAATAAATAAAATCTTTAAAAATATCAAATTATAGTTTACCCTTAAGTAGTTGCTTGTTTATTAAATGCAAGTTTAAGTTAAATGTAAGTTTATTAAATAAATAAATAAAATTTCCCAGATATATCTTACCTATATATACTCAAGATATATATATCTGTATGCCCCTCTTTAGATAAACATTTTTATCCTTTTTTTTAACTTCAAATATAATTTAAAGATTATTTTATAGTAATATTTAAAATTATTTTTTCTTTTAATCTATAAATAAGCAAAAACCATCTCAAGACTTTAGATCACCAGACATGTTTTACCCTCTAAACTTAGCTTCTATCCATGCCTCCAAAATATTTATTTATTTGATGCTGAAAGGATGTCTTAGAAATGAGATCCTGTAAACTCTTTAACAGTTTGTTCTTTGTCTTTCTTTCTCCACCAAATACAAATAATAGTCAGCTCCAATGTTTAATAATTTTTCATCTTCTGGAAGTTCTCCCACATGACCACTCTAAATCCTATGAGCTTCAGTATACACTCACAGAAATTATCTTCTCTGTGTTTCTAAAGTTCTTCAACTTTCTCTTTCCACTTTTAATAATCCTAAGGCTGGAATTCTATACATTTAACCTTTGTTTTCAAAGAGCAAACAGTTCCGTGGAAATTTCTGATCCACACTGTATACACATAAAAAACCTGTATTTGAGAACTGACTACACTTGGGCACAGATCTGATGAAAGATGTCTGAGGAGACAATCACTACTTCAAGCAGATTTTCATTGGCTATTTGGACTTGGTGTGATCAGCCTCCCAGTCCTCAAACTCTTTATCTCTATTCCCAGTTATATCCTATTCATAGGAGGAATTCTAAAGGCCAATCCATACCGCTCCCTCAGTGAGTTTTTCTCATTACCATCAATTTTTCTTCTTTCTCATTATGAAAGATATATTCATTGCAGAAACTATAAAAGTATAAAAAATATAGAAGAGCAAATATATTAAAAGAAAGTTCCCAATACCATCACCTAGCACAAACATTACAAATGTTGTCATGGTCCTCCTTCTAGTGTTTCCTTAAGAATACCTATAATGTGTATGTAGTATAGATATTGCAGAGACATACCAATATATGATACATATATATGTTATGTTATATTATATGACAAATAAAATATTGATTTATTTGTTGCAAATATCTCTTTTCATTATATTTCATTTTATAAGAAGATTTTCCAATAATTCTGCACATAAATCTCAATCTCAGAGTCCATTTCCTTGGATTACTTGACCCCAAATACCATATTTTCACATATTTATATGTTACTTGAGATGATTCTGGTAATATCTTTTACCCATTTTTTTTATTGCTTGGGTTGTTTAATTTTTTTCTGATCGATTTGTGAATGTTTATATATTCTAGAAATTAATTCCTTGTTAATTTTATTGCATCTATTTCTTCCACTTTGTGACTTGTCTTCTTATAATCTTTATGGTGATCTTATTTTACCATAGTTTAATTTGTGAATCATTTCCTACATAGTCAATGTTTTTGTGTTTTATTTAAGAAAGACTTCATTTATCAAGTTCAGAAATATATTCTCCATAATTACTTTAAAATGTTATATTTTGTCACATAGTTTTTCAGAGACAATATCCCAAAGGTAGTTGCCAATGGTAGCCTTTTTTGTGAAGTGTTTTTATAGGACCAGGTTTGCAGAGGGAGAACAGGTAAATCCTGGTATAGGTTTATAATTTCTTTTCTACAAAAATGATGTAGTAGGAAAATGTCAAAGATTTTCAATTCCAGGGGATCCCCTGGGTGGCTCAGTGATTTGGCACCTGCCTTTGGCCCAGGGTGTGATCCTGGAGTCACCAGATTGAGTCCTGCATGGGCCTCCCTGCATGGAGCCTGCTTCTTCCTCTGCCTGTGTCTCTGCCTCTCTCTCTCTGTGTGTCTCTCATGAATAAATAAATAAATAGAATCTTTTAAAAAAAATTCAATTCCATCAAATTGTTAAGGTTTAATCTTTAGGGAATAATTTACTGTAAGGAGTGCTAGATAGGTGTTTGATTTTATTTATTTATAAAGGATCCTAAATCCATACATTTTGTTAAGCTGCCTTATTTCTACTAATTTATTCATTATTTTTGGAAATTTTTCTATATTGGAGTCACATCCTTTTTTGAAAACAACAATTTTGTTTGTCCATGGTGCTTACCTTCTAATCCTTTAGTTTGTTTTATTCCACTGGCTAGGAATTGAAATTCAGGCTTGAATAAAGTTGGTGGATAGAGGGCATTCTTATGTTGTTCCTTATTTTAGATGAATACTCTCACCATTAAGAGACATATTTACTTAACCTTTTCAGTGATAGCATTTATCAGCTTCAACTACAATTATATTCCTATTTGCTAAGAGAATGTTTAGTCATTATTGAATGCTGAAATTCATCAAATGCTTGTTTTGTATATATTAGAAAGACCATCTATATATGTATATGTTATCTATATATATATTTATCTATAAATATATATGTATATATATTTATATATATATATAAATGTATATATACATTTTAAGAATCTTTTCATGGTGTAATTTATATTTACACATTTTTCTAATGTTATAAAGTCCTTATATAAATGTGATCAATTCAATCTGGTCATGATGTATTATCTTTTTACATGCTTCTTGAATCATTTTGGCCAAGTATTGTTTTAAAATTTTTTTTATCTGGGACGCCTGAGTGGCTCAGTGGTTGAGCATCTGCCTTCAACCCAGGGCATGATCCTGAAGACCCGGGATCCAGTTCTGCATCCGGCTCCCCGCATGGACCCTGCTTCTCTCTCTCTGTGTCTCTCATGAATAAATAAATAAAATCTTTAATAAATAAATAAAAGTTTTTAAATCTATGTTCACATATAAAAATGACTTATCTCTTTGTTCTCCTTTGTGTAGTTTTGATATTAAATCTTTACTAGATTCATAAATTGAATTAGAAATATTTGCCTTCTCCTCCATATTTTGGAAAGTTTGGGGTAAATTTGGAATTACTGTTTTTGAAAGTTTGTAGACTTGCTTAAAAAACCATCTTGGACTAGCATTTTCTTATAGAAATATTTTAACTACTGATTAATCTCTTCAGAGGATTGGCTTATACAGACTTTCTAAATCTTATTGAGAAAGTTGAGTACGTTACATTTTTCTAGAAATTCTCACGTTTTATCTAAGGTTTAAATTTACTGCTAGCGTGTAGGAGTGCTTTGCTTGCTTAAAGAGAATGTGTTTTCTTTTATTGCAATAAAAGAAACAAGCCCAGAATCACAAATTTTCTTGTTGTCCTTTTCAGATAGTCTAGCTTTACTAATTTTTTGGCCATTTGGGACAGGTATATTGAAACATCACATTATTATCATGGATATGTAATTTTCTTTCTTGTTGCCATCTTATTTTGAGATATTTAGTGATGCATAGACATTTAGATTTTTTATATTCCTGGAAAATTGAAACTTTAGTCCAAGAGTAGGCCCCTTTCCCTGGCATTGCTCTCATCTAATGGCTTTATTGGTAAGTAGAATTCTAACCTGCTCTCAAGATTTCCTGCCCTTGCTGTACACACCCTGCACAATTCCCAGGACTGGGCATTTGATGGCTTTTACCCCATGATTATGTTATGTTACATTTGGCCTTGAAAAAGAGAGGTGAGAGATGAGAGATGATCTGGGTGGGTCTAACTTAATCACACAGCTTTTTCAAAGCACAGGTTTCTCTGACTGGGAGCAGAAGCAGAAGCCAGAGAGATTTAAAGCATCAGAGAGATTTTTTGTAAGAGAAATTCTCTGTTGCTGAGATGGGAGGCACTCCTGGTCAAGGACCTGAAAGTGGCCTCTAAAAGCTGAAAATGATCCCTGGATAACAGCCAGCAAAACAATAGAAATCTCAATAACAAGGAAACAAATTCTGCCAACAAGCAGAAGATGCCTTCAGCAAAGCCCTTCCAGTCAAGACTCTAGATGGAGATGCAACTTGCTGATAACTATGACACCCTAAACACAGAGCCTAACCATGCTGTGCCAGACTTCTGATCCATGGAAACTATGAGATAATAAATTGGTGTTTTTGTTTTGTTTTGTTTAAGCCTGAGTTTGTGACAATTTGTTACATGGCAATGGAAAACTAATATACTCTCTTGATTGATCCGCAGGATTTTTTTTTTTTTTTTGTCTTAGCATCTATTTCGTTTGTTACTATTATAATATTTTGGGTGTATATTTTCCATCTCTTTGTTTTCAGCTTTACCATATTCTTGTATTTTGAATGTTATTTTGAAAGCAGTGTGTACTGAATTTTTAAATTTCGAACTGAAATTCTTTTTCTTTTAACTTGAGAATTTTATCCAAATACATTTATTGTAATTACTAATGTGTTTGAATTTGGATCTACCATATTCTGTGCTTTTTAAATGCTTACTTGTCCTTTTATCATTTATTTTTTTTAAGATTTTATTTATTTATTCATGAGAGACAGAGAGAGAGAGAGAGAGGCAGAGACACAGAGGGAGAAACAGGCTCCATGCAGGGATCCTGACATGAGACTCGATCCCATGGTCTCCAGGATCAGGCCCTGGACTGAAGGTGGTGCTAAACTGCTGAGCCACTTGGGGTTCCCCCTTTCCTTCCTTTAAAGAAATTATGATTTAGCATTTGCTTTTTATTTTGTTTGTTTCTTATTAAATGTTTCCTCCTTTTTTGGATTGGAAGCTATATACTTTAATTCTATTCTTTTAGTGGTTACCCTTGAAATTTTACTATGCATAGTTAACAAAAATATGGGACTCACCATGAATTTTCATATCATTCCTGTATAAAAATGAAAAATTTCCTATATTGCTTCAATTCTCACCAGAGTGAGAAGCTTCCCAGTGATTCTTTGCCTTCTCACTTCACCGTATCTGATGTTTTCCTATTCTTCTCACCTGTGCTCTGTCTATACTGATGTCATTTTATACAACAGGATTCAGATTTCAGAATTCTTGCTTGTTATGCACCACTGGTGCATTCTTGTGATTCTAATTCATAAGAACAAGAATTACTTATTCTGCTTAGGCTTTACTTTACTCATCTCAAAAATGGGGATAATAAAATCATAGCTTATTGGGGGGGTTTTGAGGGATAAATAAAATAATATATGTATAGTACTTAGATAAATGCTTAGAGCTCAATAAAATCATTGTTTTTATTCAGTATTAATTTTCCTTTTTGTATTGTAATTTCCTTTGCTGGTACAATTTTTTTCCCCTCTTTTAAGAGTATCTGTGTGTTTCTGTTTCTGTGTTCATATCATATTCCATCTTGTCTTACTAAATTATATCCTCAAATTAGTCAGCCTATTAGGGGCCTTTATGTATAGGATTTAGAGTGTGAAGGCTATCTTAGTCAAGTGGAAAGTGGTCTCTAGGGAATTCCATTCTGTATGTTCTCATAATACTTTTGAATATAACGTGCCATGGAATGAGTGAGCAGAAATAAATAACAAGCGTAAAGAAAGTATTATCACCATTAGCAGATAAGAAGGACAGGGCAGCTTTAGTAAGCTTATGCAAATTGGATACAATATAATTTTTAACCTATGTATTTGGACTTAAGTAAAAGCCAAGTGGAGAGCACTGCTCCAAAATAGGCTTTCAAAAAAGGCTCATGAGATTTTAGTCGCTTTCTAAATTTGACCATGAATGCTTATACCTTTTAATTTAGTGGACTTGAAATGCTTGGCTTCCAAGTAACATGTTGTAAGAAGGTTATTTCTGGACCTTCTCCACATGTAATGTATAAAATTAGCATCCTTCGTTGGCAACTGAACCTTTTTGTTTTAAAGCTAACCCAACTCATCAGATTGTTATAAGTGAAGACTAATTAAATGTTCTTCTGCTTCCAGTTTGAACTCTTTATTGGCACACACTCCTAGAGGTCAAATTTGAGTGGCATCAGTCAAATAATCCGTCAGGAGTATTACAACTGCAAAGAAGCACATACAGTTTAAACAACAACAGTAGAATTACTGCTTTACGATCACAGTAAAGCCACAATGTGATTATAATGGTTGATCCTCAAAGATTCAACCTAATGTAAAAAGAAGGAAGTCTGTTTAAAGGATATCTCAGATCCTCTCATTTCTATCTTTGCTGAAGTTGAGCAGCTATAGTTGAAGCAGCCAAATGTCTGCCTTCCACAAGAACAATGAAAAACACTCCCATCATTGCCAAGATAGCTAGAACCCATGCGGGTGGAGAGGCTGATGCTGTTAAAAAGCATGCAAAATGTCGCTAAACAACAGCATAAAGAGGCCTCCACTGCCAGGGGCAGGCAGGAGAGTTCTTTGAAGACCAACAGACACACAGAAAACTACATTGTTTTCATTTTTCAAAGAACTGGGAACATTACAGGCAGGGAAATGTTGACTGTGGAAATAGACAAGCTATATAAAAAGATTTCAGTATTTCTCCCTTCAAAAAGTTCCACCCAAAAGAGAAGATTGAATCATCTTACAGCAAGACCTCATGAAGACAATCTGTGGGGTGCTTGAGGAGGAGAGGCACATAAAGTAGCTGTGCTTGTTTTGTTTTTAGAAATCTATATAGTATAGGTGCCTCCACTCCAAAGCACTTAAAAAAACAGATTTTACTTACTTATTTTTAAAGAGAGATAGAGAAGGCGAGTGGGGTGGTGGTGGTGGTGGTAGTGGTGGTGGTGGTGGTGGTTGTGTGCAGAGAGAGAGTGAGAGAATCCCAAGCAGACTCTGCACAGAGCATGGAGACCCATGGGAGGATGGATCCCAGGACTCTGACATCATAACCTGAGCTGAAAGAGTCCAACGGTCAACCAACTAAGCCACCCAGGTACCCCTACTCCAAAGCACTTTGAATTATTAACTGTATTTAATTATTCTCCCCAACAGCTTTGTAAGGCAACGCCATTTTTCAGACAAGGAAATGAAGGTAAGGTAGACTTAAGAAATAATAATCATAATACCTCTATCATTTACCAAGTATTAACAACACCTGAGACATTGAATTACTGAATTGGAAAACATTGTCTCACTAAATACAAGCAACAGTCACAGGGATAGGCCCCAATGTTACAAATTAGACATGGAAGTAGAGAAGCATAATAATTTCACCCAAGAGCAAGTAGCAAGGAAATAACTGAGTCGGCATTTGAACCCAAGCCTGTTGGATTCCAAAGTCTCATTCTCTTTTACAAAATTCTCTCATCTCTAAGTCTCTCCCCAAGCACTATATTGCTCAGATATTTAGGAAACGCCAAGAGTAACAACAAGGGCGCAATAGTCAATAACAGTCCTATTTGCTCCACATCAACAGTGGAGTTATTATTATTCAGGTGCCCTCTCCTGAGGCTGGAGGACTACAGTGCTCCTGGAAAATGGGAGCTCTGTAATGAGCTACCATCACTGTCAATGGCCTGATGTTACAGTAAACCCAGGCAGCCCCAGTAGATTCTAGCTCTGTGGCTCCTACCACAGGTGCTGGAATCCATAGTGTGGCCCATTGTAATGAGCTTCAGCCTCCTGCTTCAGTTGTTACAACTGCCCTTGGAGTAAATTGCTTCTCAAGCCTCTATCTTGTTTTCGAGATGTCAGGGAAGACAATGCTCAGCTGTTGTAATATTTGCCAGGGACTCTGGTGCTTGTTGTCATCAGTCATGTTGCTCTTTCCTCAAGCCTGCCCATTCATCTTGAATCACTGAACTCAGCCCTGGCTCTTTGTACCCTTCTTGTGATTTATCTCAGAGATGTTGCCTAACTCTGAGCTGTGAGGATATTTGTTTCTCTAACCAACAATTTTCTGAAAATTCAGTATCTTATGGCAGTGACATTTTTTTTTTTCCTGCTATAGACTCATCATGGAAGAAATGAAGCATCTCCCTCTTTCAGACGAGAGATGCCAGCACCATGTTTCTAAAGGATTAACATCTTGCTGAGGTGGGTGGTGATGCAAGGAGTTGATAACAATGTTTTATATTTCAGAGCAAGTAGAGAATTTGAATCCTGGCTCCACTGCCCTTTGACATTGGGCAAGTTACTGAATCTCCCTGTGCTTCAGGATTCATTCGTTTTTTCATTTGTCAGATGGAGATAATAATAGTATTTACTTCATAGGGTTGTTGTGAGGATTAAATGAGTTAAAACATGGAGAGTGCTAAGAACAGATTTGACTATAATAAGTGCTATGTACTATTTGCTCAATAACCTAAAGAGAAGCCCTATGAAGTATGTCCACCATAAGGAAGGGTGGGATGAGGCTGTGTACTTCAGGGACTAATAAGGTTAGCTTGACTGCATATGATTCTGAAGAATAGAAAGGGGAGAGAGAAAATTATGAGTACTACAGGGGACAGAGACCAGAGTGCCATGTGTGATATAATAAGATATGTTTGCTCTTTGTCCCAAGTTCCTGGCATAAAACTCTTAAAACCCTTGGGATATCTGGTGTGATAAGAGTCTTTTAAATGCTAACGAGATGATTGCTAGTTGAAAATGAAGTTGGTCACCAGGAAAATCAAGCATGATTAGGAGATTAGAGCTTTAAACTCCAGCCCTGAGCACCAAGGAGGGGAGAGGGTCTGGAGTTGAGTTAATTACCAGTGGCCAAAGGATTTAAATCTATCATTCCTGCAGAGTGAAGCCTCCATAAAACTCCCTAAATGACAGGAGTTAGAAAGCTTCTGGGTTGGTGAACACATTGAGGTCCTGGGAGGGCGGTTCACCCAGAGAGAGAATGTAAGCTGCCCAACACACCCCTATCTCATGCCTTGCCCTATGCATCTCTTCCATTTGGCTATTCCTGAGTTGTGTCCTTTAAAATAAACCAATAAGGATAAATACAGTGTTTTCCTGGGTTCTATGAACTGTTCTAGCAAATTGTAGAACCCGAAGATGAGGTCACAGGAACTTTCCATTTATAGCCTATTCTTTAGAAGTACAACCTGGGACTTGCAACTGAAAGTTGCAGTCTTGTGGGACTAAGCCCTTAACTCATACAGGCTTGCTGTTATTTCAGGTAATTAGTGTCAGAATTGAACTGATTTGTGTTGAAAACAGTGCAGACTATGTGAATTCCCACAGGAAGCTGGGCTGTATGGTGCTGGTATAGACCAGACTCTCAGGCATCGTGGCCTGAAAGGCTCCAGAGGTTGAGCTTGGTTTGGAGAGAGTGCAATGACACCAGAGCTGGAATTTCAAACAATCCATGGAGACTTGAGCAAAACAACTACTACACAAGGGCCCGAGAATCTAAGTTCTCCTTCTTTACTCTGGATGATGTAAATCCCTAAGATTTTATGTCATTGAAGGTAGGAGAAAAGAGCCTTTGAAGTTGAAAATTGAGCAATGTTGGATTTTTCATCAATTTTGTTGAGTAGGGGGCAGATCTGGATTTAATTTGATTTATTTAAAACAAACCGAAGGGATATGACCTTTTTTGTTCTCAAATCCTTCAGTTATATTGACCGTTCCTTTTCTTTAATCCCACTACTTTGTAAGTACTAGGGACACCTGTAATGCTTGGACAATTTTGCCAAGCACTGTGGAATTTTGTCATGAGTTGTGGGAAACAGGAAGCAGCCAAGCAGCACCAGAGTATGCCACTGGAAGAGAGCTACTACTTTACACCAAAATTTGCCTTTCTAGTGATATAAAACTTGTGGCAGTGGGATATCTATTGCCTTCCTATCCCCTTTTGATGCAATGAGAGAGAATTCTCATAAAGGGTAAGGACCCTTTAGGAGGAGGGTTTTCCCTTTTGAGAGGGTATTTCTACCATTTGAAAGCATTGAACTTGGCTTCTGGCACACACATCCAATATGGTGGCTTCTGGGTGTTAAAACCCAGCAACTGCAACAACTCATTAGGAGACCACGCTGAGAGTCTATTCAAAGACTGCTCTACCCTGAGGAATTTACTGAAGGTCTTGGAAGAGGTGGGGAATCTCCATTTTCAGAATTGATGGACTTAGATCTAACTGCTTATTAGCTAAAATCATAGATGTTTGTTTCTCTTCAGAATAGCATAATGGTTAAAAGGACAGGATCCGGTACTGAACTACTGGGTTTAAATCCAGGTTTAGTCATTTACTGTCTGTGAGACCTTGAGCAAGTTTTTTTACTTCTTTTATTAAAACATTTAATTGTGGTGAGGATTAAACATACCATGCACTTGTAATTCATAAATACAATGCATTTGTACTAATTCTGGCATATGCTAAGGACTCCAATGTTGGCTATCGTTCTTTTCCTAGTACTATTATCCTCTACCCTGGAGAATTCTTTGTGGTCATGCAGCGATGCATATCTGTAGCCTGGGCCATTGGATTTTGTGGTGTCTACATTGGATATCCACTGGAACATCCCAGCTGGCATTTAAGTTCTGTTCACTGCTAGGGATCAGAAAAGACTAGACATTCTGAGTGGCATGTGGTATGGACTCTAGGGTCTATTTTATTAGAAGGTAGACAAGATTTCTGGAAGATTGGTGAAGAACCACCTGAGACACAAGCTCACTATGGGGAAGAGTCATCACATACAGAGCATGGCTGATCAACAGTAGCCAAGTTGTTGGAAATGAGGGGAAGGGTGATTCCAAATACATTGGGGAACCTATTCTGTTCTTCCCATTCCTCTCTTTTTAAATCCCACAAAAATTTAGGGTCTTTGAGGAAAAGCACTGTTTTCATGGACATCTCTGCTAGATTGTTTGGAATTCTCGAGAAACTCCCCATTGTAATGATTCTCCTTTCTCCCAGGAATAGAGGGTGCTAATGAACTGTGACCAATTTTGCTAAGCAAAGGAGACCTGGGGAATACAGTTGTCCTTAGAGGAATCTGAATGTTTTCACTGTGGGCAGGAAACCTCCATTCCTTTTTTTTTTTTTTTTTTTTGTAATGAGGAGGGCAATCTGGCAGGTTGTGAGGACTGAAGAAAATACAATGGATTGTGCTCATCCTGGGTGGGCTAATTCAATTAAACAAGTCCCTTGCTCCAAAGCTTGCAGGCCTAATGACTTTTCAGGGAGACTGGCCTGGCTGACCTACATTCATATTTCATGATTCTAGTCAAAACTACCAACTTTCAGTTATGCAAGAGAAATAAGTTCTGCAGATCTATGGTACAGCATAGCGCCCACAGCTAATAATACAATAATATATATGTAAAATCTGCTAAGAGGGTAGATCTTATGTTAAGTGTTCTTACCACATGTACAAAAAAATTTACAGAAATAATCATCATCAAAATGGAGGTGGAAGTTTGGGAGGGAATGAGTGTGTTTAATGGTGGTAATGGTTCCACAGGTGTATACATATCTCCAAACTCTTCAGCTTGTAGATATTAAACATATACAGCTTTCTACATGTCAAACAATCTTAACAATGTGGTTTTAAAAATAAAGTAAAACAAAAAAATCTTTGGTGGAATGTTTTCCTCTGTTCTGGTCTGTTTTTTCTTTTTGTTGTTGTTGCTGTTGTTTTGGTGTTTTGTTTTGTTTTTAATGTGGGCATCTTTGCCTCTGGCCCAAGTCCATAATGATACCAGAATCCTCTGAAGACAGCTCTGCATGCCATTTGTTTCTGGCCTGTGTTTCAAATAGAGTTTTACCTCCAGGGATGCAGTGATATGCCCTCCTCCTCCTCCACTCAAACTTCTATTCTGCTCCACCCTGTCCTTTTTCACTCTTTCTTCAAACGAGGTGAGGTTTTGTTCGCCAAGTCTTAAGATAGAGACATTTATCTTAAGGCTAATACACTCCACCCTTCCAAAAAGAATGAGGCCAAGGAACAGTTACTCTTAGAAGAAGAATAGGAAGCTGATGGTATGCACCATATCTGCTCCAGGCGTGGGATCTGCCTTCCATTGAACTCTGGCCTGTTTTCACATTGTGACTGGCCACGGGAACCAGAAACCAAAAGCTGAGTGCAGCATAGATCATTTACAGAAGATTAGCTCACAATACCCCTGGAAATAAAGAGCTCTAATAGGGCTTGGGGTCAGAAAGCATTCACCTTGGTTACCCTCTAGGACTTTGGGTTTTGTCCCAGGCATATTCCTTGATTGTTAATTTTCTAAAATCCAGTAAAATCTCTTGTTCTGGTGACTGATGAATTTCTCTACAGGCCTCCTCCCTAGGAGCTTTTGAGAACTTCCACATATCAAAGCTGTTGAATTATACATTCCTTAAACAAGAATGTTTCAATTTATTGTTGAGTGCCTTGACAGTTGCCCTATTTATCTGATATTGCTAATCTGACTTAATCTAGCTGAACCAAAAGAGGAAAAAAGGCTGCTTGGCGCCACAAAATACAAGGGAACACTCTTCTCTTTCTAACTACAAAGCTTGCTGCTTAATTGTACAAATATTTGTGGGTTTGGCGAAGGTGAGTGCTAATTTGTTGTTTTAGTATAAAACTGGAAAGGTTAGCGGAGTGCTAAGAAAATAGGACCTAAGTGCACATGATGTGCTAAATTCTTAGGAGAAGCTGGGCCCTTGCAGTTAGGCAAGTAGAAGCTTGCAGAAAATCTGAAAGGAAACATTTCTGGTGGTTATCAGGTATACAGCACAGGCAACAAGAAAAACATGCAAGAACCTGTTCTGAGGGTAAAAAGGCATTTTTTTTTTTTCTGTATATAGATATGCCTTCATCTGCTTGTTCACTGCATTTGATTTTTACTTTAGAGATTGGTTAAGGGGTTATAAGGGAGGGAATGATTTAAGGAGTCATAATGTCTCAACCTGGAAATTAGAATACTCAACAATGAGAAATAATCAAATAATTAAAAATTGCAAATATGCCTTTCTTTATGCATCTCTAAAATAGGTCTAGTGTCCCATTAGGAAGATGAATTAGTTAATGACCAGGAAGCACTTAGAGACCTCAGGTGGAAGCTTTATTGCTCTCTTGGATTTATTTGTCTAAATGTTCTGTGTGCTAAGGCAGTGCTTCTCAAACTTTAATGTGCATGCAGATCCCAGGGGGTTCTCATTAAAATGGGGGTTCTGATTCAGCAGGTTTGGGGTGTGGTTTAAGAGTCTGCATTTCTGACAAGTTCCCAATGAGTTCAATGCTGCTGGACCACACTTTGAAGAGCAAGGGTCTAAAGTCTCTGTTTTTCAAAATTGGCTGCACATTAGAATGAGCTGGAGAGTTTTTTAAAAACTTGCCAAAGGTAGGGCACCAAGTTGGCTTGGTCAGTGGAGTATGCAGCTCTTGATCTCAGAGTTGTGAGTTCGAGCCCCATGTTGGGTGTAGATTACTTTAAAAAAGTTTTTTTTTTTTTTTTTCTTTAAAGCAACACTCCCTGAAGGTTCTGATTTAATTAGCCTGGGGCCTCATCCAGATATTGGGATCTTTTAAGCATGTGCCCTGGCCCACCTTTTTCTCCTCACTGAGTCTAATATGTGGCTGTTTTGAGAACCACACTGGTCCCAGGGGCCAGTATGTTGGCCCATTCCAGAAGGCTATTGTAGGGGTTAAATGAGATAATGCAGCAAAGTACATAGCCTAGCCCTGCCATGTGGTGGTCATTCAATAAACCTTGACTGTTATAGGCAGCTTTCTTTAGCTTTCTTTAGACTTCACTGAGGCACAGACAGCATCAGTGCACAGAGTATCAATTGTGGCAGATGTCAAGATAAGCAGCAGGACACAGGAAACTTTGGTCACTCTTAGAGGCAAGTCAAGGCTGCTAGGCAGGTAAAATAAGACAGGAAGAAATGGGGCAGCTGGAAGGTCATGTGTCAGCCTCTGAGGATTATTGGAACTCAAGAGGGAACCGTAAAAGGGTAGTTCACACTGTGGAAAACAGTATGGCAGTGCCTCAAAAAAAATTAAAAATAATGAAATTACCCTATGATCCAGCAATTATACTTTGGGATATATACTCAAAGGAATTGGAAGCAGGATCTGGAAGAGATATTTGTACACCTGTGTTCACAGCACCATTATACATAGTAGCTAAAAAGTGGAAGACACTCAAGTGTCTGTCAGCTGATGAATGAATAAATAAAATATAGATAAATAAAATACACACAATGGAATATTATGCAGCCATAAAAAGGAAAGAAGTTCAGACACATGCTACAAGATAGATGAACCCTGAAGACATTATGCTGGATGAAAGCCAGATACAAAAATTCAAATACTGTATGTTCCACTTAGATGAGGTACTTAGAATGGTTAAATTCATAGGAATAGAAAATAGAAGAGCAATTGTCAGGGGTTAGGGGGAGCGAGAATGGGGAAAGATTGATTAAGTAGAAAGTTCTGTTTTGCAAAATGAAAAGACTTCTGGAGAATGGTTGCACAACAATGTGAATGTACTTAATACCACTGAGCTAAACACTTAAAAAAAGTTAAGATGCTAAAGTTTATGTTATGTGTATTTTACTAAGATTTGAAAAAAATAGTGATCGGAAAAGAACAGGGCTTCAGAATGAGTGGAAGAGGAATCAGGGAAATGCTGGCAGCTGTTGTGAATGGTCCTTTTCTCTAGACTTCTGGGATCTAAGAAGTCCTAGGTCCATGAGGAGGATGTATGTGAAAGCACCTACCACAGGCAAACCTTGAGATACTGTGGGTTCAGTTCCAGACTATTACATAAAGTAAATCTTTCACTAAGGTGAGTCTAATGAATTTTTTGGTTTCTCAGTGCCTGTAAAAGTTATGTTTATATTATACTGTAGTTCATAGAGTTGCAATGGCATATGTCTAAAACAACAATGTAGATACCTTAATTAAAAAATACTTTAATGCTATAAGATTCTAACCATTGTCTGAGTTTTCAATGAGTCCTAATCACTGATCACAGACCACCATTAGAAATCTAAGGATAGTGACAAAGTTTGAGATATTATGAGAATTTTTTAAAAAGATTTTTTTAATTTATTTGACAGAGAGAGAGCACGCACAAGTAGGCAGAGCAGCAAGCAGAGGTAGAGGGAGAAGCAGACTCCCCCTGCTGAGTAGAGAGACCTACGCTGGGCTCCATTCCAGAACCCTGGGACCATGACCTGAGCCGAAGGCAGACACTTAACAGGTGCCCCAAAATATTATAAGAATTACCAAAATGCAACACAAAAACATGAAGTGCTCAAATGCTCTTAGAAAAATGGCACCAAGAGATTTATTACACATGGTGGAGTACAGTGTCTGTGAAGTTTAATAAGGGAAGTGTAATGAAACAAAGTATAATATTTGACTAGTGAAATGATAATTTTATAAGTAGAGTAATAACTGAGAGCTTCCTATGTGCCAAACATTGTACAAATCCTCTCTATTCATTATTTCCATTTATCCTCATTTCAACTGTATGGATTAGGTTGTAGTTCTGGTCCATTTTCCTGATGAGGAAGCTGAGGCTGAGGAAGGGTCAAGCCTTCTGAGAGGGTAAGAACTGGGATTTAAGCCAAAACTAAAACTATGCTCTTTGTTACCAACCACTCTCCAAAGATATTTACTCTTAGTAAATATTCATTTGTTTTTTAATCCCAAAGGCTCACGTTATATATTAGAAAATGAAACCTATTTAGAATCTGCCACAGAGATACTCATAATGAAGTTATCCAGGTATTTGAAAACATTGAATACTTTCCCTGAAAAGAAAAGAAAAAAAAAAGTATTTAGATTGAAATAAGAATGCATTTAGAAGCACTCTGATCTCATAAAAAATCTGGTATGTTGATATATTATATTACTAGAGATATCCTGGATTGAAAAAACAAAACAAAACAAAACAAAAAGCCAGGCAATAGCAAGCACTTCTTGGGTGGACAAAATGACTTCTTGAATTTTGCTTTCATATGTAGATTTATGCAAATTTACAACTGAAAGTGAACTTGAGGTTATTTCTTTTTTGGGGGGAGGGACTGGGAGAAGGAGGGAGAATCTCAAGCAGGCTCCACACCCACTGGGAGCCCAAAGCAGGGCTTGCTCTCACAACCCTGAGATCATGACCTGAGCTGAAATCAAGAGCCCACCACTTAACCAATTGAGCCACCCAGGCGCCCCAGTTATTTTTTTTTAAATGCTTCATTTTAGAAAAAGAAAAGCTACTTGGAAAACCTTATAGGATGATATAAGGATAAATAAATATATATAAACACACATAAATAGGAGAAGCATTGTAATTCTGAAAATAAAAAGAAAAATAAGACAAAGTATATTTGAAAACAGTCTGAGGATATGCCACATGAATTCATGGAATTATTCAAGAGCAAGGTTTCATAAGGGACTATATTACTTCTGTATTCACCTTGTACTATACTTATCGTTGCTAAGCATTTTGCGTATCTTATCACACCTGACCCTCACAGCCACTCCATAAGATAAATATTGTAGTCCCTAATATACAGATGAGAAAACCAAGGCCCAGGGAGGTTGCATGACTTGCCCAAGGTCACACAGCTACTCAGTAGCAGAGTGAGACTTTGGATCCAGGTCTTTTTGACTCTTAAACTCTGTTCCCCAGGAACACTATGCCAGGAAAGAGATGGGACACATATCACCATGGGGAAAGGCAGTGTTTTGACAAGCAGAGCAAATGGAGTGACATCAAGGACATTGGGATGATGTTCCTGTGCTCTTGTCTCACCTTCTCCCATGTTCCCTTCTACTTGCATGACATGCTTGCTGTATTTCTAGTGATTGTTCGGCTACTGGATCATGTCACAGACTATCCCTTTTGAAAATGAGATATTTATGACAGGGTTCAAAAGTGTATCTATATTTATTCTATTATATGAACTGTTTATCAGGCCATTTAAGCTCCAAAAAGCTTCTGAAGTCTGAACATCAAGGAAATGGAACTGTAGATGGACAGGTCAAGAGAGGAAATAACTTTGCAACCTATTTAGGGTTCCTTTTGCTGAGCAAGCCTCAGCAAGAAACTCAGAATTATGAGGTAGTGGGTGTCTAAGAAAATGACCAGATCAAGGAGCATATGAGGCCCAAGAGCCACCCTTCTGCTTCACCATTTACAAAGTGAGTCTTGAGATGATTCTTGATGGAAATAGGAATAAAAAGAAAGCCTTCCTGACATAAGCCATAATGGACAAGACTGGGTGGACAGGAAGGGGCTGGTTTGATTGAAGAAGGGGATCCACATTGGGAGCAGTGAGATTGGGACCTGTAGGATGAGATGAGACTCCTGGCCTAGCTAATGAATCAACAGATAGGAAGACTGGAGGTGGTAATGAGCCACTGCATATTTTAGACCAGAAAAGTGATGGAATCAGGACAGCCATGTGAATGGCTTAAAGGGGAGAAGCAAAACAAAAGGCTTCTGGCACAAGCTCAGGAGCTGATGATCTTCATTGGAGTAGTGATCACTGAAATGGAGCAAAGGAGAGAAACCAGGGGAATATGCCAAAAGACAAATAAGCAAAATTTGGGGATGAATTTAAGCTTGGAGGACTTAAGTCCTTAAACCAATGGACAAGTTAAAAGTTTGGGAGACGAGGTGAGTTCAAATCAAGATTATTGTAAATATGGCTTCCTATTGATAATAATTCAAAGTAGACTCCCTGATTTTAAGTTAAACCATCATCTAAAAAATTCTTTTAAACACTAATCAAATTATTGAATTAAAATAACACTGGCCGGTATGCATAGAGCACTTTATAAATTCCTGAGCGCTGTTATGTATTACTTCATTGAGCTGTAGAAGTTGGGACTTGAATCTATGACTTCTAATTCCATCTCGATTCCATACCGACCTCTTCAATGTGCTTGTTGGGCCTCAATAAAAGTGATTGGAGGATATAAAATGGCCACATTAATCTAAAAGAAGAGTTTCAGCCATGGGTGAGAAGGGGGTATTTGTCTACAAAAATGCCAGCAGCTCTTATCGAGACCTCTTTAAGTAACTATAGGTTGGCAGCTGTTTTTCCTGCAAGTTGAATTTTCTCGGAATTGTAACCACTGTGTGATAGAGTAGGCAGCTTTGTTATCTGCTCTGCCCTTTACGATTTTGGTACTCTTTCTTTAAAATGATACAGAGTACTGGTCAATCCCTAATGTGAGTAATGAATTTCTCTGGGGACAAAAGGTCCTGGTTAATGTGGCTGGCAAATAACTAAGCTAGTATTGGAGTGATAGATCAAATGACCCTGTCCAGGTCAGGCACATGGGGATATGCTATTAAGTTGTCTTCTTTTTAAATAGCTTTATTGAAGTGTAATTTACATACCATAAAACCCACCAGTTGTAAGAATACAACTCATTGATTTTTCATAAATTTATAGTTTCACAACCATCACCATATGCTAGGTATTTTTTTGTTCTTAATTTTTTTTAAGTAATTCTATCCCAACATGAGGCTCAAGCTCATGGCCCCAAGATCAAGAGTCACATGCTCTACCTACTGAGCCAGCCAGGTGTCCCCATATTCTAAGTTGTTAATACTTCTATCGTTCCAAAACATTTTCTCATGACTAGTTCCAATTATTACCTGGGCCCACCCCCAGCCCTAGGCAACCATTGGTCTGCTTTCTATCTGTATCAATTGGCCTCTTCTAGATATTTCATATACATGGAATTATACAGTGTGTAGTCTTTTAACATTTGACTTCTTCCACCTAGCATGGTTTTTGAGGCCCTTCCATGTTGCAGCAAGAATCAATACTTCATTTCTTTTTATTGCTAAGTAACATTCCAATGTATGTATGTATACCATATTTGGCTATCCATCCATCAGTTGTTGGACATGTAGGTTATTTCCAGTTTTTGGTGATTATGAATAATGCTGCAATGAGCATCTGCACACATATCTTTGTGTGGACATATGTTTTCATTTCTCTTGCGTAGATTCCTAGAAGTAGAATTCCTATGAGGTATGGAAAGATTGTTTTTAAGAAACTGCCAAGCTGCTTCTAGAATAGCTGTAACCATTTTAGGTTTCCACTAGCAATGCAGGAAGTTTCCAGTTGCTCCACACACATCCTTCTCAACAGTTGGCCCTTTTTAATAATAAGGTCTTTCTAAGGGGTATATAGTGCTATCTCATTATGTTTTTAATTTGTGTTTCTCTAATGAGTAATGATTATAAGCATATACTTATATGCCTATTTGCCATTCAAATTCTTCTTTGGTGGAATGTCTATCAAACCTTTTACCTGTTTTATAATTGAGTTGTATCTCTTATTATTAAATTATCATAATTCTTAAAATGTTCTGAATAAAGTTCTTTAGTAGATATATGGTTTACAAATATTTTCTCCCAGCCGATAGCTTGTCTTTTCATTGTCTTAATGATACCTTCTTTAAAAAAATTTTTTTTAAATATTTTCTGAAGCACAAAAGTTTTCATGTTTGATAATGTCCAACTTATCAGTTTTTCCTTTTAAGGATCATGCTTTTCTTACAGTAGATAAGAATTCTTTGGTCAACCCAAGGTCACAGAGATTTTCTATATTTTACTCTAGAATTTCTATTGTTTCACTTTCATACTTAAGCCTACAATCCACTTTTGTAGGAGAACGTTTTAAATTCACCTTTTTGCATGTGTATATTTAAAAAAAAAATTATGACAGTTGCCTAAGGGATAAAGAAGCAAACCTGTGTGTATTGGAGTTCAGCAGAATCTGACATCTTGTCAATGTAGTCTGGTGGTCAGGGATAAAAGAATCCCTAAAATTTGAGTCCTAGAAAGTGAGCATGTCTTTGGTGGGGGAAGTGGTTTCTTTACGTGACTTGGGTATAAGCGCAGAGGAGAAGAGGATGGGACTGGAATACGCTGCAAGCGTATCATTTTTCAGGCCAACCACTCAGAATGTGCTAGATGCAGTGACAAGTAGAACTGGCCATCTGGTTTCAGCCTAAAAATGAAGAGTAACTATTTAAATTTACCATCTATACTCACTAGGCATCACCTAGTATATCTACTTGGTCAATAAATAATAACCACTATAAATGCCATTTCTTCTCACAAGGCTGTGTTCATTTGATTACAGGGGTGGTGGGGTGGGGAGGAATGAGAGGACCAGGAGATAAACTGGGTTAAAGTACATGTAAGAGACAAAGTCATTTTGATTAATTTGGAAAATCGAGGATTTTGTGTGAGTTAGTGGAAGAGAGATAATTCCGAGAGGACAGAGACGTTCCAAAATACTTCCCCTTCCTCAGGTATCAGCCACTTTAAGCCATGCAGCAGCCACTAGATTCCCAGCCTCTCTCAAACTAGAGTTTTCATATCTTTCCCAATTACAACAGGAACATTCATAAACAACCACCACAGGGCTAATAAATAACACTTTAACGGAAGATAAACAAATAGTGATGATGATGGGAACAGAGGAAAGGTAATATGCTAGAAGGCTGGCTGCATGCAGATGAAGCAGGAGTAGAAGGATCTGCCCCCCCCAGGTACATGGGGCGAGGTCTCTGTGCTTCTCAGAGGGCAGAGCCAAATCAGTGCAGAACTAAGAAATGATACTGCAATTAATGTTTTAAAATTAATTTCAGGGGGATCCCTGGGTGGCTCAGCGGTTTAGCACCTGCCTTTGGCCCAGGGCACGATCCTGGAGTCCCGGGATCGAGTCCCATGTCCGACTCCCGGCATGGAGCCTGCTTCTCCCTCCTCCTGTGTCTCTGCCTCTCTCTCTCTCTCTCTCTCTCTCTCTCTCTCTCTCTCCCTCTCTCTGTCTATAATAGATGAATAAATAAATCTTTAAAAAAAATTAATTTCAGGGGGACCTGGTGATTCAGTTGGCTAAGCCTCTGCTTTTGGTTCAGGTCATGATCCCAGGGTCCTGGGATCCAGCCCTACATCTGGCTCTTTGCTCAGCAGGGAGCCTGCTTCTCCCTGTGCTTCTGCCCCTCCCCCCTTGCTTGTGCGCTCCCTCTTTTCTCTTTCTCTCTCTCTCTCTCTCTCTTGCTCTTGCTCTCTTTCAAATAAATAAATAAAATCTTTTTAAAAAATAAATTAATTTCAGTTACAAAATAATTCTGTAATATATAAACCTTCAAAAAGACATTATTGCCAATAAAAGTAAAAATGTCCTTTATACCATCTCCATAACTTCCAGAGCCACCCCTTCCCTCTTCAGAAATAACCGATTATTATGGTACTTTTCAGAATTTTTCAATACATTTACATGCATACATGAGTTCCCATGTGGTGTATAAGCGCATTTGGAGCTTTTTAAACATAGGCCATATGACTCACTCTGCACCTTGCTTTTCATTCATTAATATTTATATTATTTATGTATTTGCATTTATATTATATAATATTTTTTTCTTAGAGATCTTTCCACATTAGGACATAGAGAACACCCCATTCTCCTGCTCTAGGCATGGCACCTTGAAATGGTTAAGAATGCGTCCCCTGAGGCCAGACTACGTGGACCCAAATTTCACCTCTGCCCCTGCTCAATCACCTTGTAAGAGTTATTCGGTCCTTCTATGCTTCAGCTTCTGCATCACTAAAATGGGGCTGAGATAGGTCCTATGTCATATTCAAAAGTTAATACATGAAAGCACTTAGAACAGTCTGGTACCTTGTACATTAGCCAAGAAATGTTATTTGTTGTCTTCATTTTATTGGCTACATGCTATATCTATACTACAGTTGTTTCCTTACTGATGTACATTTAGATTGTCAACAAGTTTTGCTATTATCAATAATGAATAAATACTTCATGACTGTCCCTCAATATACTTCCTTATGTATCCATGTGTTTCTGTAGGGTAGATACAAAAAGCACAGTTCCACAGATGGAATTACACATGTAAGATGTAGCAGTAATGCCAAATTGACTTCCAATTTATACTTCTGTCCATGAAGTACCCATTTCTCTACACTCCTGCTGTCAATTAGTGTTTTAAATATTCATCCCCTTAAAGAACAAAAAATAATTTTGCTTTAATGTTTTTATTTAATTTTATTAAGTTTTTGGGGTGCCTACATGGCTCAGTCAGTTGTGCATCTGCCTTCAGCTCAGGTCATGATCCCAGGCTCCTGGGATCAAGCCTTGCATTGGGCTCTCGATTTGGAGGGGAGCCTGCTTCTCCCTTTCAGCCCCTCCTCCCTGCTCGTGTTCTCTCTCTCTCTCTCTCTCAAATAAATAAATAAATAAATAATCTTTTTTAAAAAATTAAAAAAAATTTTAAGTTTTAATTTTAATTCCAGTATGTTTTCATTTGAATTTCTGAAATTATTAATGGAGATAAAAGATTTTCACATATTTATTGGTCAGTGAGAAATCCTCCTAGGTGAATTCCCTCCATCGTAATCTTTGGCCATTTTATAATGAGTCGTTTGATTTGTAGAGCTTCTATATAAGTTCTGCATGCTAATACTTGGTTTGTATGGCAAATATGCTTCCCCCAGTTGGAGTATTAATTTATTAAAGTACTCCAAGGAAATCTTAACCCATCATCAGCTACTCCTAATGGGATCCCAGGAGAATTAAACCACACAGAAGCCTCGCTGGTCATGTTCAGACCACAGCTCTATGAAAGATGACATGGATGAACCAGGTGCTGTGGACACGGTTCAGAAAAGAATTTGTAGAGCAGACAACGTTCATCCTCCACTGGTTCAGACCTAAGTGGTGCTAAGAGTCTCTGAATTTTGTTAATCAGATTACTTGTATGCCCTGAACTATCATGGGGTTCCAGGTGAGGAGGTGGTGACCTGCAAGCCCTTGGGATGAAGCATGATGAGCTCTGGCATAATGATGTGAGAGATGGCAAATGAGAATAAACTGCCATAAAACTCTTCTGGGACCTTGTTACTCCAAGTAGCATCATCATCATCACCAGGAGCTGCTAGAAAAGCAGAATCTTGGCCCCTGCCTCAGACCTATGGAATCAGAGTCTACATTTTAGTAAGATTCCCAGGTGATTTGTGATATTATGGTTGAAGAAACACTGCTCTAAGCCTGCTCAAAGGGCCAGAATTGTCAATTGGGTGGATGGAGTTTCATATACCATCTGTAATGAGTTGAATGGTGGCCCCTCAGAATTCGTATGTTGAAGTCTTAACCTCCACTACACAGGAATGTGGCCTTATATGGAAATAGGATTGTTTCAGATAGAATTTGTTAAGATGGAGTCATACTGGAGTAAGACAGGCCCTTTAGCCAATGTGACTGGAGCCCTTTTAAAAGGGGGCATTTGGACACAGACTCTTACACAGGAGGACACCATGTGAAGGTGAAGGCAGAAATCAGGGTGATGCAGCAGAAGCCAAGGGACACCGAAGATTGCCAGCAACACACCAGAATCTAGGAGAGGGGCCCGGAACAGATCCTCCCTCATGGCCCCATCAACAGTTCCATCTCAGACTTCTAGCCTCCAGAACCACCAAACAATAAAATCCTGTTGGTTAAGCCACCTGGTCTGCACTTGTTAGAGGAGCCCTAGCAAACAAAGATACTATCCCTGAGGATGGAGGGCCTGGGCATGTGGTGCCCTAGAAAAGACACCCTCACATCTGTCTTCTGGATAACACAAAAACTTAGGGGGAATAGATAGGCCACAAGATGCCACCTCCCTCTCAGGCCCTCATAGTCCCTCCATCAGCACCTCCTGCAGGCTCTTCACTTTTCTTTGCAGGGTCAGGTGATGCCTCCAAGGCTTTTAGCTGTCCAGCACTTGCTCGCACTAAAGAGTGCATTTAGATTTCCATGCCTTTAAATAGAAGTGGGAAGAGGTTGGGTACAGAGAAAGGCTGGCTGATGAACAAACCCCATTATCTTTGCTTAGGTGTTTTTACTCAAGTCTTTTAATGAGTGGGCTATGTAGAGGCAGTTTGCCCTGGTGAAATTAAAAAGAAAAAAATACCTTTGAAAAGTATCCATTTGGAAGCAGTGAGGTCCACAACTCACAGCCCGTTTAAGCAGAGTCTGTGGTCTTTGTTGAGATCACAGGGTAGAAAGATCATCGTCTTTGGATGAGTTAGTTATTTCTGGAAATGGACAGTACCTGGGAAACAAGATACTTTTGACACTGACTGCCTTTCCCTGAGGTTTGTCTCTATGCATCTGAATATAAACTTTCATTTGCCCTATATATTCTTTTAGGGTAATGCCTGATTCTTTTCAGATGCAATTTTTTTCTAATAATAACAGCTAATGTTTATTGAGTAGTTAAAGATGGTAAGCTCAGAGCTCATACTTGACACATGCATTGTTACACTTAATCTTCATTATACCCATTTGAAATAGGTGATGTGGTTATCTCCATTGCCCAGCTCAAGACATGGGGGCACAGAGAAGTTAACTCAGTTACCCACACAGAGCTGATAAGGTGTGAGGTGTAATCTTGCCAGTCACCTCCAATGGCAAATATACAGTAACAGGTCTATGACATACATTATTACATATGATTCCAAAAGATCTTTTGTCACTGGCACTGCATGGAGATGGATGGCATGAGGAGGAGAGTAATGGAAGGTAGAAGGGATGGGATGATGAGCTCTTGCTCTGGAGATAGTCAGTTGCAAAGGCTAAACCAAACCAAAAGATCAAATCCATTCACCAACAGTGCCTTCAGCAAGAAGTACATTCACCAAGCCTGCATCTGAGGACCATACTTCGAGAATTACTGGGCTAATACTTAAAAGTGCAGTTCCTAAAGTTGCAAGGAGATAAATTCAGTCCCAGCCTTGCTGTAGACCAGCTGTGGGACCTTGAGCAAGGTTTTAGCCCTCATCCTTCTGTTTTCTTCAGTATAAGATGGGCTAAACATGGTACCTGATCTCTTGTTATTTTTGTGAGGCATGAACAAGGTAAGGCATATTTTAAAAATTAGCAGAAGACCTGGTACTTTTTCAGTGTTCAACAGATGTTAGCTGCCACTACTATCACCACCACCATCAACCCACTTTTTATTCCTATACAGATGGTTTAGTCTCATACCTCTGTTCTTTGACCTTTTTATATTACTGTGTGGAAAAAAAAAAAAAGATCTTCACAATACGTTCTATGTTGTAGGTTTGTTGTCAGGATTAAATGACTTGCTCTGTACAAAGAATTGAGCACCATGCCTCATACATAGTCAGAATTCCCTATTTTTAATTCCTCTTCTTGCTATCAAATATGCATAGTACTAATGGTTCAATATGCATTTCGTCATTTCATCCTCATGGTAAATGCTGCAAGGTGGAAGGTGTTAGAATAACCTTATAAAGGATGAAACTAAAGCATTAAAGGCTAAGTTACTTGCTCAAGACCACTTGGTAATTGAGCTGAAGTTTAAACACAGATCTATGTGACCCTACAAATACTGCCCCTTTATACTATGTCACACTCTTGCCCAACTTCATAATTCACTCCAGAATGGAGTGAGCCCACCTGGATAGGGGAAAGTGCTAAGAAAGAGCAAAAATTTTTGATTCAGAAATGAAGGTTTAGAAACGTAGTTTCACTCAATGGTCCGGGAAATAAATCAAAGCTTGTTGCTATGATAAATCCCTTCACTTTTGAGACAATCAAAGTGACTTGCAGCTTGTAAAAATTCACTCAGAAAGAAAACAGAACAGCCACGAGCGAGGCTCATACATATTTTCCGCATCACCAGCTGAAAAACGTTCATCTGACTCCGGGCTCTACACCTCGTTCCCTTGCTGGGTCATCGTCTATCCACACAGCCAGACATGGGAATGTTGAAATAATAGTTATAATAATTTGAAACTGTCATATGCGATGTCACAATGTTTGACTCAGATTTCCCTGAAGGAAGAGGTACGTAAGGATAATCTAGGCCCCTGCTTCGAATCCACCTGAGTTAAGTCTAAGATGAAAATTATTTTTCTTTCTGTAATTACTGAGACAGTCCCCAAAGATGCTTATTATGTTAAACCGGTACCAAGTGTCAAGGAGTCTTCATCGGTAGCTTTCAAGGTTATCGAGGAGGGAACCACAGGCTTGACCTGGGAGTGGAATCCCTTCCAACTGATGCATGTGGTTAATGTTTGTAGGGAGGAGAAGCCTCCAGCAGTAGAAGATCAAATTTCTATTTACCTGGAGGCAAAAAGCAATCATAAACAGGTGCTCTTGAACGTTCAGCCACTCGGTCTGACTTCTCAACCAAATACCTCTTCAACTACCTCAGGTTCCAGTGAGGAGAAGGCAATTTTAATTCTCTGCTCTGTGATCTCTGGCTCCTTTTAAAAATATAAAATAAAATCTTTTAGGATGACAGAACATGTGTACAGAATGTGGTTGTAGCCAGAAGTTATCCCATAGCTCTGGCCTGTGACCAGTTTGCCTGGGAGGATTTATTTTAAGCTATTCTTATCTGAATTCGTCTGGCTGCGCCAGCATGGGAGCTAATTCTCTGACAATAAGCCTGCTGGGGTGTGTTTGGGTCTCTGTTTGTTTGTTTTGATGTGTACAAAGACTGCAAAATGGATAGCAGCATCGCACTCGGCTCTAAATGAGAGGCACAGGCTGGCACGACGGGGGGAGCTTGACGATATGGGGAATCTGGGTAGCGAACAAACAGGCACTTCAGGGAGAATGTAGGTAGGCACACTCTCTCCCTGCAGGGAGACCCAGAAGTGCAGGGTCTCTTGAGATGAATAGGATGACTGGAATTCAAAATACCAGCCTGTCAAGATTCCTGGGAGGAGACATCCCAAAGTCTCTGACTGAGCGGGCGGGAGGGGAAGCAGAAACGCCAGGCTCTGAGCTGAGGTTGCTGTAAGGAGGCCCCCAACGCAGGGCATGTCGCAGCATTCCCACATCCAGCAGTGGGGGTGGCCCCCTAGCTCACAGTCTTCTCTGTCCCCAGTCTCCAAGGTCAACGTTGATGGAACATCTGCATTCAGTTTCTTCACCTCTGCTCCAGACACTCCCATCTCAGCCACAAACCTTGTCTCCTCAAAACTGCTCCAGTGCCCAGACTTCACTCACTCAAGTTCTCTTCAGCTCCTGTCCACTGAGCACAAAGCTTTTCCTTTTATTTTTCCACTCTTATCACCCCAGTTCTGATCTACCCTCTCTCAGCCTGGACTTTCCTGCTCCCTTGTTATTTCCAAAAACCCTCTTGTTTTTGGAAGCGCTGTGGTCTGTGCAAGCTTAGGAGGTCAAGATATTGATACTGGGCTGACACAGTCTACCATCCCATCATGCTGTTGGACCACAGGTGGGCTGTTAACCTATACCAACATATTTGTATTGCTCTTGAATCGACTCTGCCAATTCCCCACAGTGCTTTGTTCCAAACTTTGTGTGTCTCTCATACTCCCACATCAGCCCCTGGCTCTTCATTAGAGAGAAATAACCTGAGTACTTAGTCGGCCTTGCCAAAGACTAGGAGCATACAATATAAGAATCTCGGTCTCTCTCCTCCTGACCTCAAAATCACTCTACTCTCAGCTTCCCTTTGCCCTTATTTCAGAGGAAGAGATATTTCCCTTTTTTTTTTTTTTTTTTTTTTTTTTGCCAAACTCACTCAACCATATCCTATGACTGGATCCTATCCCTTACAATTTTAGCTATTATTTATCTCATCTCCCATTACTCTGTTGGGTCAAACTCTTCTTGCTAATTCCTGCACATGCTTGGATCTGCCATACATTTTAAAAAGCAAAATCTTTCCTTCACCCTATCACCACCTTAAATAACCAACTTTTTTTGGCCCTTTGAGATCTTTCAACACATACATACTCCCTCTCAATCTCTCTTCTTTTCGCATCCGAATTCTATTTTTCTCCCAACCACAACGATTTGCTCAAAGATGACCAATGAAAATGACAAACCCAAGGGCTGCTGCTTATGTGGTCTGTGGGATGTCCACCATCTTGTTTCTTCTGTCTTTTTAATTGGTTAAACTTTCAGTGTGGCTTTACTCAAGGTTCTACCTTCAATTCTTCTCCCTTCTCTCTCTATGCTGTCAACGATCATATCCACTTTTCTGGTTCACCATTCAGAGAACTCCTCAGATGGGCTCTAACCTTTCTTCCAAGCTCCACCTTACAAATACAACTTTCAGGAGGGTCTTAGATGAATAATACTGGCAAAAATAACAGCCACGATATATTCAGTACCTACATGTTTCAGAGTACTAGGTTGTTCATTCAAATTGTCTTATTTTGTTTCTACAACTTATTTCCACAACTTTACACATAGATAGTATTGTTCACTCCTTACATATGAGAGGCTCAGGGAGGTTAAATAACTTGCTCAAGATCATATATTTTATTGCTCCAAGTCTTGGTACTTGGACCCTGATTCTGGAAAAAGGATTGTGCTAAGGATTAGAGGAGTAGAAATCTCTTCCATGTTTTGGCATTAACTGGGTCTGTGTTTTGAATGCATCGCTTAGCCTTACTGGGCCATTATTCTCTTATCTGTAAAATGAGAGTAAAAGATCCCACCAGTGTTATCCAACATTAAATTTCCAAATTTTTATAATTCTAAGATCATGCTGTGTATCTTTGGCACCTCAAATTCAGTAAGACTAAAACAGTTACTTGATTACATTTGTTTAAATCTATTGTACTCCATTTGGACTTAGTTCACAATTATGGACAAGTTCCTCTACAAAGGTTTCCTTTGCTAGATGTAGGATTTGCTATGCCAAAGACTATTGTTGCAATAGAAATAGAAAAAAAAAAAAGGGGGATCCCTGGGAGGTTCAGCAGTTTAGCGCCTACCTTTGACCCAGGGTGTGATCCTGGAGTCCCAGGACGGAGTCCCACAACAGGCTTCCTGCATGGAGCCTGCTTCTCCCTCTGCCTGTGTCTCTGCCTCTCTCTCTCTCTCTGTGTCTCTCATTAATAAATAAATAAATAATAATAATAATAATAATAAATAAATAAAATCTTAAAAAAAAGAAATAGAAAAAAAATTCAGTTGTCATTTTTTAACAGGATGATCACTTCTCTAACCATCTGCAAATAGTGAATTTGGAATATTTTAAATAAGGTGTTTGAAAGTAGTTCATTAGTGCTTTATAAAATGTTATTTATGATGATGGATGCTACATAGACCTTTTGTGGTAATCATTTCATAATATATATAAATATTGAATTGTTATATTGTATACCTGAAACTAATAGAATATTATGTGTCAATTATATCTAAATAAAATGAAATGGCATTTAAAAACAATATAATGGTTTCAAAAACTTTTACCTTTAAGTCAGTCTGTGTGATATCGTAGAAGATAAAATGATCATTGAAAAGCACATAAAATCACGCAGAATAAATCACTTCATAACCAATCAGGACCTACTAAATCAAGTGTTTGAGATTTTTAATAATGTCTACCTTTTTTTTCTCTTCATAAAGTTAATACAAACTTTTTTAAAAAAACCTAGAAACTATAGGTAAGAAAAAATAATTCATAAACCTACATCCCAAGGACATCAATTATTAATATTTTTGTGTGTAATTGTCCAGTTTATTTTTCCTAAACATTTTTTTTCAAAAAAGTGAAATCCTATTCCAAAAACTGTTTCTAATTGGATTTTTAATTTTAAAATATGTCTTAAACATCTTTCTATAATGTCACATACTTTTATTCAACCTCCTTCTTGAATTGATGACAATAATTTGGAGTCAGAATGTATTATAATGTATTTAACCAATCTCCTGACATTGGCTATCTAATCTATTCCAAATTTACCCTTCAAAGTAATGTTCATTGAAAGCCATGGATATATATCTTTGCACAAATCCTTGAATATTTTGGATGCATTCCTAAATATAGAATTGGAATGTCAAAGAGTTTGCAAGTTTTAAAAATCTTTGGCATCATTGCTACCAGACTGTTTCCAAAAAGATTGCCCTCATGCATTGCCCACCATCAGGACAGGAAATTTCCTGGTTTCTTACACTTTCACCAGTGCCTCATATTATTAAATGTTTCAATTTTTGCCAAATCCAAAGTTGTTTTAATTTGTGTAAAAAATATTTTGTCCAAATTTATACCATATTCTTCTTCTTTCTTCTTCTTTCTTGTCCTTCTTCTTCTCCTCCTCCTCCTCCTCCTCCTCCTCCTCCTCCTCCTCCTCCTCCTCCTCCTCCTCCTTCTTCTTCTTCTTCTTCTTCTTCTTCTTCTTCTTCTTCTTCTTCTTCTTCTTTTTAGTGTATTCTTTGTAGCTAGAGGAATAGGTCAGAAAAAGATAAAAGCAACCCCAAAGAGTCTGCAAAACTGTTACTGACATGGAGTAAAATTTATTTCTTTTTTTTTTTTTTTAATTTTTATTTATTTATGATAGTTACAGAGAGAGAGAGGGAGGCAGAGACACAGGTAGAGGGAGAAGCAGGCTCCATGCACCAGGAGCCCGATGTGGGATTCGATCCTGGGTCTCCAGGATCGCGCCCTGGGCCAAAGGCAGGCGCCAAACCACTGCGCCACCCAGGGATCCCTAAAATTTATTTCTTGAAGCAGTGGAATGGACCAAAACAAATAAAGCAAAACACACACATACATGCACACACACATGCACACTCCAAAATCCAAACCAGAAACCAGAAAAGAATATGTTGATCACTGGAGAAATTATGTCTCTTGGGGAAAAATATTTCCTAATGATTCTATGTGAAACAGAAAGATAGTCACACTATATATGAAAATGCTGATGGAGAGAGGCCTTCAACACAGGAGGCCAGAACTGGACAGCATATTCTGCTAAGAATAAAGCATGTCCTAAATTGTTACAAGGCTTCAACAAAGAAACTCTTGTGTCTCAACAAAACTCTTGGATTCATCATTGGAAAAAAAAAATTCAGCACACCAGTTATTAGAATGAGCATCTTATCAATAATTTAGTTCTAGACAAAAGAGTGGACTTTAAAAGGTTCCTAAGACTTTGGTTTGAATCCTAATGCTGTCACTACCTAGCTGTGTGACCTCTGTTGGGTCACATAAATGTCCAGAGCCTCAATTTCTACTCCAGTGACATAAGGATGATAATATTACCTTGCTTTCCTTGTAGAGTTGTCACAAGATGAGAAATGTGGAAAAGATCTTTGCAAACATTGGGGCTTGAAGACTATAGGGTTAAATATGGTGAGCTTTGAAATCCATAAATTTCACATGACAAAGTTAAAAGGATACCCACAGGATTTTTCAGGTCCAAAATATATCAGTCGGATTTTACAATTCCAAAGTCTGGAAGGGCCACAGGGTCCATTTTTGCAAAATATTTTAATAACTACCAAGATCAAGTAAGCTTAAGTCTTCCTGCTCTCTGGAAAGCTTGACTTTCTTAATCTTGCCTTGGCAAACACATCACAACTTGAAAAACTTGTTGGCTCAAAACCACCTGACTCCATCCCCAGAGCATACAATGTCCTATTTTATTACTGGTGCTTGGCCTAAAATTCCTGAGTCCCTTGATGTTTGTCACTTTTATCTCCTCCCACTCTATCAAATTAACTAAGAAAAAAACCCTTTAATGAAGATATACATAAAGTTCTTAAAAAATCTCATAGAGAGGGTCCTGGGTGGCTCAGTCAGTTAAGGGTCTTCCTTTGTCTCAGGTCATGATCCTGGGGTCCTGGGATTGAGCCCTGAGTCTGGCTCCCTGCTCAGCAGGGAGTCGGCTTCTCCCTCTTCCTCTGTCCCTCTCTGCCCCAGCTCATGTGTGCGCTCTCTTACTTTCTCCCTCTCTCTGTCTCTGGCTTTTGCTCTCACTCTCAAACAAATAAAATCTTTAAAAAAAAATCTTATCAAAACTATACAATTAGCCATGTAGTCCCCCAAAACTCAAAGTCAGAATAAAGTTATAACTTAAACAGCTGAGTATCTTGAGGTGCTAATTTTTATTCTGAAAAATAATTTAAAATAGGACTTGTTTACTATTTCACAAAACACAAAGTGAATGTCCATTAATAGTTTTCTTCTCTCATATTCAAATGAAATAATTGATGTTGGAATTACAAACTTGTGGGCAGCCTGGGTGGCTCAGCGGTTTAGTGTCGCCTTCAGCCCAGGGTGTGATCCTGGAGACCTGGGATTGAGTTCCATATCAGGCTCCCTGCATGGAGCCTGCTTCTCCCTCTGCAGCTCTCTCAATCTCTCTGTATGTGTGTGTCTCTCATGAATAAATACATAGAATCTTAAAAAAAAACAAACAAAAAAACAACAAAACAAAACCTGAGCAAGTATTAACAGCACACCAGAAGACCTATTTTCAATAACTTCTGAGTAGTTGACACCACTTTGGTGATGGCTTTGCTGTCAAAATACTGTCTCTGACTTTTTGGTTTCATGCAAGATAAGAAAACAGATCAATTAATTTATTTATCCAGTGTTTATTGTGTAGCAAGTTACTCTTATAGCCACAGGACTATGATGTTAATACAAATAGACAGGATCTTCTCTGCCATGGCCCTTGCATTCTAGTGAAGAAGATTTATTATAAACAAGTAAGACCAGTGTCTGTATGATGCCACAAAATGATGGGTGCTGTGATAGTCAAATCTTATGTGTGCCCAGTTGTTCAGTCAAACGTTAGCCTAGATGTTGATATGATGGTTGATATTGTATTTTGTATTTTAAATTATAACACTTAGAGTCTGTTTGTTTGTTTGTTTTGTTTTTTTATTCAGAGGCGGAGAGAGAGAGAGAGGCAGGCAGAGAAGCAGAGACACAGGCAGAGGGAGAAGCAGGCTCCCGACGTGGGACTCGATCCTGGGTCTCCAGGATCACACCCCGGGGTAAAGGCGGCGCTGAACCACTGTGCCACCCGGGCTGCCCGAGTCTGTTGGTTTTAAATAAAGGAGATTAAATATGATAATGTAGTTGGGATTCATTCAATCTATTGAAGGCCTTTAAGAGCAAAAACTGAGGTTACCTGGACAAGAAGAAATTCCTCCACACTCTGACAGAAATCCTGCCTAACTTTCCAGCCTGCTGATCTGCTATACAGATTTCAAACTTGCCAACCCTTACCACTGCATGAACAAATTCCTCAAAATAAATCTATTCATGTTCATATGCAGAAGGATCCTATTGATTCTGTTTCTCTGGAGAGCCCTTAGTGGGGGCAGGGGGGGGGACATGTACTATGAAGAGAATGAAGCAGGGGGAATGGAGAGATGCTGTGGAAATGGGAGGGGGATATAGTTAGGTGAGGTTGTCAAGACAGGCTCCCTTGGGGAAATGACATATCAACAGAAGCCCGAATCAAGTGAGGGGGTGAGCCAGGCACAGATACAGAGATAGGACCTTCCAGGTTCAAGGAGTGGTAAGTGCAATGATGTTGAGGTGGAACAAACCTCAGCTGTGTTTGAAGAAGAGCAAGAACGTGAGTCCAGTTAGGATACAGTATAAGGGGAGAAGAGTGATGCACAATGAATTGAAGGAATGGGGCAGAAGAAAATCAGGTAGGATCCTATAGATCATTAGTGTGATCAGAAACTATTGGAGAGGGGCACCTGAGTAGCTAAGTGGTTGAACGTCTGCCTTTGGTTCAGGTCATGATCCCAGGGTCCTGGGATTGAGTCCCACATGCGGCTCCCTGTAGAGAGCCTGCTTCTCCCTCTACCTATGTCTCTGCCTCTCTCTGTGTGTCTCTCATGAATGAATAAATAAAATCTTAAAAAAAAAAAGAAACCATTGGAGAGTTTTGAGCAGGGAGGCGATGTAATCCTAAAACATTGTGAAATAATCACCACTGTAGCTACTGGGTGGAGAAGAGACTAACAGTGAGCAATGGGATAGCACGAAGAGTTAGAAGTCCTTTCAGGCCAGCTTGATAGTGGTGTGGATGAGAGTGGAGGAATGAAGATGTTGAGAAATGTTCAGATTTGAGATAGATTTTGAAGGGAGAGCCAATATCGCCTTATGCTTTTCTCTTTTATAGGGTATGTGATAAAAAGAGAATTGAGGATGATACCCATGTTTTTAACCTAAGTATCTCAGCCAAAATGATGCCATTAAAAAGACACTGAAGCCTAAGACTGGATAGGTTTTGGAGTGCGAGGGAAATCAAGAATTTTGTGTGGACATGACTTGTTTGAGAGACCTATATTAGACATCCAAGTGGAGACATCATGTAGGTGATTGCCTATCCTGGAGAATTGTCCAACTCAAAGTATTTTTGGGGGGTTTAAATCATGCAGCTTCATTTTGCTTTCTGGGCATTGGCTGTCCATCAGTGGTCAGCAAGTTGGTATACTGACTATAAATTGCTCTCAATAGGCTCAATCTAACAGTATGTTTATGTAAAGATGGCTGTTCTCCTAGTTAGCTATTCAAATACTGAAACAAGTAGTTTAGGACAGTGATAAATTATAATTATAATTACTTTTTTGCCCAGGCCAATGGTTGTGGGGTTTTCACGTAGCCTTTGAATATGATAAAAACTTTTGATAAGTGCAATGATTAAAGAACCAGTACAAGGTAAAAATGAAAGAAGCAATCTATTACTTTGTTAATCACTGGTAGATATAAGTAATATATACATATCTACCTCTAAGCAGGTGGTTCAGAAATCTCCATGAAGAGATCCTAGGTCGAGATTCTAGGGGAATGTGGTCATAACTAATTTGAAAGGAAGGAAATTGCTAAGGTGCTATCCAAATGTTAGTTTCAGGCATAAGCTGGAACCAGCTTCACTTGAGCAATAACTTCCTCCACAAATTGTAATTGTAAGAAAATTCCCGGTAAAGCAAGCTGCCTACCTAATTGAGAGAGCTTTAAGATCTAAAAAAAGTTGAGCTTTAATCTAAAACAACACCACAAATGGCCCTTTATTTTCTTAGGAAGCAGGCCCCGTCAAGCCTTTCTGTTTCGTTCATGCCTGCTCTGGACAAAGGACCATAATCTGAGCTTGTCGCATGAAATCCAGCCAATTCTATCAGACTTTGCAGGAGTCCAGATCTACTCTCACTGCCGATGCCTTTGGAGCCACAGAGTGATAGTCAGCCCGGCTGTTATGGATGCCCAACACATGGCGGACCTGAAAATAAATGTTATGAAAAAGGCCACAGGGCCATAATAGAGTTGTTATTAGAGCCGAGCTGAGTGCTGCAAAATGACTGAACATCCACTATCCAGAGAGGAACAGAAATTTCAGAGACTGTTTGGGGGTGGACAACGGATGGAGCCGGCTGGTTCCAATTTCCATTTCTGTGCCAGACACACAGAAGCTGAAAAAGCAGAATGTATATTCACATGCCTTTAAAAACAATCCAAACTATGGGTGAGTCTGGTTTCCAATCAGCAAAGGGTGAAGAGCAAATGATTTGGAATGCTTTTCTATTGTATCCTATGTTTCCTATAAGGAATGAGGGCTTATGCTTGGAAATCTGAGCTCTCAGTAAGGGAGGGATCTTGCTCTGACAGAAAGAGAGGCAGGATTCATGTATGCCCAAAACTTTAGAACTCAGATCCTGCAACATATTATCACCATTCTTCTATTCTCTTCCCTTTTTAGAAGTGTTCGTTTTGGTTTTTTTAAATTAAAAAAATTTTTTTTTGTTTATTAGAAGTGTTAATTTTGAAAGGAATACATGGGTTAAGGTTTTTCCTTCAAGATTGATGAGGCTCTATCAAGTGGTACAAAATGTCTTCAGCCAAAATGTCTAGGGTACTCTTCAGAATGGCTTTTGGAACTCACTGCAACTCGTCCTCAGAGTATAGACAGGTTCTTCTGCTCCTATGAGTAATTCAGGATCCAGTTTTGAAAATAAAAACTAAAGTCACATTCATGATCACCACACATTTTGTTGAATGTCTATCCAAATGTCTAATTGACCCAAAAGTTTTGAAAAAGTTAATTTGCTGACCCTTCCTCTGGTGTCAGTCTTAATTTTGCCACCTTGACATCATGTTGACTCTTTCAGGAAGCAGTGTTAGGAAGAGCGAAAATGTGTCAACAGGCAGTGTTGTGGGTGAACGTACTAGTCGGCAGGCATTAAACTTTTATGGATGTGTTTATGTATTATACATGTACAAGTCAGCAAGTCTGTATTAGAAATAATCTGCAGAAGCAATAAATTAATGCTGTATTATTAATATTTGTTTACATGTTCTACAAATGGCTCCACGTTCGTGGCCAAAATCCCCCTCATCATGAGCTACCAAACACCACGATGCCCCGGTGTCCAACCCTCACCAGGCTGAAGCTGTGATGTGCCCTTTCCAGCTCTGAAAAATCTCAATTTGCATAAAGATTCTCAGCCTTCTAAATTATCTTTGTTTCTGTGTGGAATTGTAAAGGTTGAGTAGTGAGGGCTTAAAGAATCCTCTTAAATAATTAACTGGAGTAAACAAAGTAACATCTTGAAGAGTGAGTTTTTGTCCCTCCCCTTGGGGGAAAAATAGCAAATTTCTTAAGATAATAAATTAGATAGAAAGGGGCCAGCGTTCTTAAAGAGTAGAAGAAGAGGTTTGAAGGGGCAGTACAGGTTTTTGGTTAGCTGCTTCTGGTGCCAGAAAGGATTTCATGTCTTCTTTATCAACCTGGCAATAACAGCTACAAAGTGGAGATTTTAAAAAATACATGGCAGGCTTGCTGTAGAAGATAAAGATACACCACTAATGACATAAGGGTGTGCGTGCGCGCACGCGTGTGTGTGTGTGTGTGTGTGTGTGTGAGAGAGAGAGAGAGCGCATGCGCATGCTTGTATACTTAGGAGAAAATGGAGTAATCCTTCTCAAAAGTGCTTAATGAGAGAACAAAGAATCTAAGGCATAAGGGATTTTCTGAGGTATCAAGCTGTGCTGCCTACCAGCTGATGAAGAAACTACACATGATTTTCATGAAAGATGAAATTTAATCATAAAAAGTGGAAATGGGAACATTTTCTGATGCCATTAATAATTTAGTGAAAATACATATGTGCAACTGAGTTTTACTTTCCAGGGGTTGAAGGGGGGCATGTGGACTTCCACAAGAGGTTCGTTTTGCTGAATGAGGCAGCCCCAGACAAAACCTAGAGCCCAGCATTTTCTCCTTTCCTTTCCAGGGTGCCTATAACACTCTTGGGAATTTTGACTTTGCAAGACAACCTCGCATGCACTTGAACATTCAAGACGCACAGCATATCCAGATTCACTGTGGCATCAATAGGTCCTTGTCATGGCTAAATTCCTCTGCATAGTGGCTTCAAACTAACTTCTACCAATTGCCTTCCCTTCTTTCCTGTGAATCTGAAGTTCAGACCTTAAGCTAAACAAAGTGATACACTTCCCTCTACAGGTATATTGCTTACTTCTTCATTTCCCTATAGAAACATATCTTCCTACCCCAAACATTGTCTTCTTTAAAATTCTGTGCAAAAGTCCTTTCTGCTATAACCTTTATCCGGTTTCTTTTCCTTATTGCACTATCCCTCCAGGGCTCAGTCACTCACACACATTCACAAAACATTTTTGGGTGCTCTCTGTACCAAAAAAAAAAAAAAATGGGGCAGAGAGAAGAGCAGGTTGCATTCTCTACTCTCAAGGAGCATGCAGTCTGATTGGACAGAAGGACCATATATTGTGGTTAGTGTGATGATCAGAGGAGTCCATCTAAAGGGGTGCCGGTGGGAAAGCTAACAGGGAAGTTTCCCGAAAGCTATAGTCTCTGTAATGCATCTTAGAAGATGAGTAGAAGTTAGCCAGGCTGGGCATCCAGGGCATGGAGATTAGTGCCAAGACTAGAAACAGGATGACAAGAACAACATTTATCATTGTAGCTTCTTTTATCCAAGTGTTCATGAGTCTGTCTTTTCTCCCCCTTCAGACTGACTTGCCCTTGGGACCATAGGCAGATCATGGACATGTGAAGGAGGAATTAAATGAGATAATGTAAATATCACAAACTAGTAGGAGATGGTTTCTAGAATTCTTATCGTTATAGTAGTTCCCCTTTATCCATGAGTCCACTCTCTGCAGTTTCAGTTACCCACAGTCAACTGTAGGTTGGAAACAGATGACCTGCCTTCTGACGTCACAGTGCATACATCATTGCCTCATGTCATCTGATCACATAGGCATTTTATCATCTCATGGCATCACCAGAAGGGTTAGTGCAGTACAGTAAGATATTTTGAGAGAGAGAGAGACCACATTCGCCTAACTTGTTACAATATATTGTTGAATTATTTTTAGTAGTTATTGTTAATTTTTTATTGTGTTTGATTTATAAATCAAACTTTAGCTTGAACAGGTACATAAAGGAAAAAAACATAGCATATCTAGGGTTTGGTACTATCCATGGTTTCAGGCATCCAATGGGGGTCTTAGAGCACAACCCCCAACCTCGCAAGGGGTGCTACTATATTTAAACCTGGTTTACCATTTATCTTCCTGAAGTACCATTAAAGTGCTCTTTTTAAACAAATATTCACATCTTGCTGCTTGCCACTTTACTCCTCTCATCCCTCTGGTAGCTGGCAGGGCAAGAGGTGGCCCTGAAGCTAGACAGAAGACTCAGTGAAGAAAGAGAGAGAGCCAGGTTCCCAAACTTCCAGCTAGAAGCAGCACTCTGTTAGTGTCACCGGGGTGCTGACAATAACGTCCAGGGGAGAAATGGGCTGTAGAGAAGCGTAGCAGCTGGCTTCATTGCTCCCTCCCCAGCAGAGCACCTCTAATAAATCAGCCAGGAGGGAAGTATATGTTGGGCAGGAGGAGGGAAGTTGGGGGAGTTCTTCGGTAACTGGTTTGGAACTCAATAGGGCTTTGCAATCTCCTGATAGATCCTGATCTACTGATTTAGGAACGCTGCATAAAATCTTTTACTTCTCTTCTAAGCGTTACCACCAGTAAATATAGGTTTTGTAATCTGGTTTAAATGTGAGGCCAAAAGACACATGATATGATTTTTTTTCTAAGTAATGTGTTCTTGAAGTCTTTATTTCCTTTTAAGCAAATGGATCATCACCAAAATCGCAACATTAAAACGGGTGGTAAAATATATGCATATCATTTTTAATATAAATCTCTGCTTCTTGATCAGTTTCCACATCGCCTGCACATTTATATCAGATCTCAGAAGCCCACTGAAAATTAGCAAGAGAAAAAGTGTGAAAAGACAGAAATAGTATCCAATCCTTGCAGAATCTCTCATTTAGTAGAGTGGGGAAGCTGAGGAGACGAAGTGATAGTACTACTTTTTTTTGTTTTTTTCTGTGTGGCCCCATGACTTTTTCAAATTATTTTCCACCTTTCATTTAGCTGTGACCTCCCAGCTGTTTCTGACAGATGGAAAAACAGAGGCAGGTAGCAGCCAATCAAGTGACACCCAAGCCGCACTTCCTGGAGCAGCTGCATCCAGGCTCAATCCTTGCTGTTCTCTGCCAAATCCCCTGCTTTCTTCACAATGAACGCAAGTTTCCGATCGCACCTCAAAATAGCCAGCACGTTCCTCACACTGGTTTTCTGACCAACGTCAGGAGCCCAGAAAAGCTCTAGGCAGAAGTCATGGGATCCAGCACCCATTGGGACCAAGGGGGTGGGACAAGGGAAAGGGAGTCAGGTGAAGGCGCCGTGCAGAGCTGGAAACCCAAGAGAGGGCGTGCCCTGCTCAGAGGTGGTGCTGGAGCTGGTGTGCAGGGCACCCGAGTTGATGGTACACATACATCTCTTCCTGAATCCCCTTGCAGCATCCTCACCTTGGTAGCTTGAAATCAACCATTTATACCGCAGAATTGGCAAACAATACCCATCGGGGCTTCCATCCTGCCCCCACCCCCAGGGAGCTGCTTATTAAACACGTACCTGCACACTACCTCCTGAGCTCATTCAAACTCCATTTTTATCAATGGTTATTGTCAAACAGAGCTCATGTGCTCCCGTAGCCAGCTCTGAGTTTAGACCCTGGCTCTAGGTGTTAGACTCTCGGGTTTGTCATGTCCCTCCTTCCTTGTCTCTCTTCTTTCCCCTCTTTGTACTCTCTGTCTTCCGAAGGAAAGACAATAAGGCAGCCCTTCAAAATTATTCCAAAGGAAAGGAGGTAGAGGAAAGAGGACAACTTGCCAACAGGTGTTTGAATAACTCCAGGCTCAGAGTTACCTTCTTCGGTTGCAACTCTTTAGCCCACCTCTATTGTTAACACCTGTGAAATTGCTCAATAAAACAATCCCACAAGCCCTGTTCTGTCTCTCGAATGTGTAGTCTGTTACATTTCTTGTCAATGAGGCAGCACATAATTCATTTAGAAGGCCATGTGAAGTGTTCAAGAATAACAAATTAAGATTTAGTTCAAACATTCCTGATGGGGTCTTGGTGTGCTTACCAGGTTTATGGATCTGTTTCATGGGAATGCACTTTACAAAGTTGCATTTGTGAGTTGTTTATTCAGTGAATATAGGTATCCATTATATTTTTGTCACTGCTGTAGACATGAATGAAAGGGAGCAAAATTATCACTAGAAAAAGCTATTTCAGATTTCTGCAAGTTGAAGTGCTGTGTTAAAAAAGAAAGCGAAATAATACATCCAGCACTAGACACTTTGTTGGATAAAATGAAATAATCTGAAGTATCACTGTTTTTTTTTCTCTTCACACACCAATTTTTAGCCAACATTGGAAAAGCTCAATAAGTAAAAACTATCTAAAAACAAGTTCTTAAACTGGGGTTCACAGACCCTAACAGGTTTATGAATAGAATTCAGGATGCACTGTGAACTTGAATGTGAAGACAATTATATTATCTTCACTCACCTCCATTTGGAATTGAGTACATCTCCCAATTATGTATATAGGGCAATAACCGATAGTAATATTAGCAGTACCTGTCTCTTCATACCCCCCAAATCACAGATATTTTCCTATCAAATTACAGTTCTTGCAGATATCTGAAAACATTGTTTATATTCATCACTTCACGATTATAGTAATCATTAGATCTGCTAAATTTTTGTCTTTTAAAAGCACGTATTATTACATTACACATATGACTTTTATATATTTTGATAACTATAATTCCATATAATTGGTTTCCTTTGTAATCTCTATGTATTCTATTTTATGCATTTAAAACTATTAACCTGAGAAGGGGTCCGTCGTCTTTACCAGATTGCTGAAGGGATAGGAAACCAGGCCCCCAAAAGCCTTAAGAGCCCCTGTTCTCAAATTGGCCCCAATTCTCTTTTATTTCCTTTCATTTGACACAACCAACCTTTGAGTACCTTCAACAGGCCCTATAATGTTCTAAGCATTAGGGATATAGGAACAAACAAGACAGAGGATCCCTGGGTGGCTCAGCGGTTTAGCGCCTGCCTTCGGCCCAGGGCGTGATGCTGGAGACCAGAGATCGGGTCCCACGTCGGGCTCCCTGCATGGAACCTGCTTCTCCCTCTGCCTCTGTCTCTGCCTCTCTCTCTCTCTGTGTGTGTCTCTCTTGAATAAATAAGATCTTAGAAAAAAGGCAGAATTCCTACTTTCAAGAACCTTATATTCTAGAGTAGCAACTTAATTTATATTTCTAAGTACAGTAATTTCTTAATCGTTCAGTCCCAAAAGAAACAATAGAAATTCACAATTAGCATAGATCCTTACTACTCAAAGTCTGGTGCATGAAACAGCAACCCTGACGTCACCTGGGAACTTGTCAGAAATGCAGAATTTCAGAGCCCATCCCAGAATCTGCATTTTTAACAACATCCGGGGAACTGGAGAACTTGAGAAGTGCTGGCTTAGCTTTTAGATCCCAAACTACCACACTTACTAGTCACTTTTTCCCATTTGCCCTTAATATCTAGAACAGTGATGAAAGTCCGAGGCATTAGGAGGCCACTGATAAAGTCTAGAGCAAACTGGTTTTTCTAAAGCTCATGAAAGAGAGGATGGCTCTCCAGAATTCTATTTCTAGCGGCACAGAAGAGTAAAAATTCAAGCTGGAAAAAAAAAAGTCACGATTGAAAATCTTCTCACATTTTCTCATGCTTAATTTGGTCATTCCTTTGTATGAAATAAAACAAGCTCGTCTTGTTTAGCGTTTACCTCAATGGAGTGAAATTGGCTACACCGTTCTTTCACTCAAAGCACTATTCATAGATTTCTATTCTCAACCATGTTATTTATACTCTGCCTAAAAGTAGGTTTCACAGTTATTTAGAATCATGCAGCACCAACAGAGAACTTCTTTAATTTTGATCTGAAGAGTGAAATACATTTGAATTTCCTAATATAATATTTGGGGAGAACCCCAAAGTGCGAGGATGGAGAGGAGAACAACAGTACGTAAGAGAAGATATTAGAGCCCAGTGATTGCTTAGGAGCTTAAAATTGATTGAGCTCTGTGTATGGCGGAAGCTTCTGAAATTAATGCAGATCACAGTAATGTGGCGATAGTGATCTCCCATAATGGTCTGGGAGCAGTGTTCTCTCCTCCCTGCAATCTCTGATCCTGCCTTTATCTAAAACTCTTGACTTTTTCATCACACATTTTTGGCATTAATTTTTATTTTTTTAAATATTATATTAAAATATTTTTTTATCTTGATTACTGAGTTTTGGGGCATCCCTTAAATTGTGCACCCAAGATCATAGTCCCAACCTTCCTGGGCGTAAAAGGTGGGGAAATAATTACAATCGGGATAAATTTTACAAATAACAAAAATGTTCATTCTTCACGAGTAGTCATCTTACTCTTCAATGTTATAGATGATATTAGAATACTTTTTAAAGCAATCATAATATTTGTGTCACAGCACATTCATACACCACTCATAAGTATTGAGATCTGTTGTTTTCAGCACATTTTACAGTCAAAAAACTTCCTTTTAACTAATAGGTAAACTGATATTTGGATCATTAACTCGTAAATTCATGGTTGTTCTAAGCTGCTCCTGAGTAAAATGTTTACCAAAAGATAACCCCATAGTAATATAAGAAACAGAATTTTATGTTTGAACATTGTGTGAAATGCTATTGTCATCAAAGTTAATCACCAAGAAAGGTAGGGCTAATAAATAGCTTAGATGAATTGGAAAATTTGATCTTGGATTTCAGTTAATGAAATTATACAGTATCAAAGACAGCACCTCACTAGGGCGATTTAATGTTAACAACTTTTGTAATAGTCTCAAAGGGCATTGTTAAGAGGAACTCTCCAAATTGCCTGATGAAAAATTGCATTGTGCCAGGATTTTTGCAAACAAAATATAACACCGAACAGAAAGGGGTACATGATAGGAAAAATAAAAAACAAAGTTAAGCCCTATCATCCCACAGAGCCACAAATAATCCCAAACATCTCCATTGGCACATAGCTGAATAAAAGGAGTCTGGTGCTATACCATGAATTCTTTAAAAGGCCAGAGATATGTAAATAAGACACCATGACCAAATCCCCCATTTGCTATTGTGTTCAGCTTTGGTTTGAAGAAGCAGAGCCTAACTCAAAGTGGTTCAAGAGAGGAGAGGATAATTTTAAGGATGAATAAGAAGCAAGGTAGAGGACAGGGATATAACGAAAATGTGGCTGGTTCTAACTGGGATGTGCTATACATGCAAAACACACACTGGATTTCATAAAGTCAGTGGTAAAAAAAGAATGTAACATATTTCAGTTTTATATTGATGAAATGTTGATATGATAATATTTTGGATATATCAGCTTAAATAAAATAAATTATTCAAAAAGAATTACACCTATTTCTTCTAACTTTTCATAATGTGGCTAAGAGAAAATATAAAATTATAGAGGTGACTCACATTTGAGGTTCCTGTCCTATTTCTACCGGACAGCACAGCTCTAGAGATGTCTCTGTTGGGGTTTAGGTTAGGAGGGATTCTCATTGTACAAAACAGAAAAGCAGCAGTGACTGAGAGTGGGGCAGTTTCTATTTGCATGTATGTATGTATGTATTTGAGAGGGAGATAAAGAGAGTGAGCACAAGGCAGGGGGAGGGAGGGAGGGAGAGGGACAAGCAGACTCCCCTCTGAGCACAGGCTGATCTCCATACCCTGAGAACACAACCTGAGCAGAAATCAAGTCAAGAGTCCCAGACTCTACCACTGAGCCACCCAGGAGCCCTGGGGCAGTTCCCTCTTGAAAGGAACATGGCATCATGGATAAAGCTTTCTGTGGACCCAACGAAGAGCAAGGGAAACCAATAAGGAAAGAGACCCTCTAGCTACCTACCACTGTCGGGTGGAGAACACATCTGCTCCCTTGTTCCATTTCCTTTCCTTCCTTTCCTTTCTCTGATTTCCTCTCTCCCTTCTTATTCCACCTTCACCTTCTCTCCCTCTTCCTTCCTTCTTTCTTCCCTGTCTTTTTTTTTTTTTTTTTTTTTAAGAAAAGAGAAAAAGTCTTGATTATCTTGAATGGGTCCAACAGAAAAGCAAGTGATGATTAATCACTTACTATATAATAACTTCCCAGAAAATCTGCAAGTAAAACAGATAACATTTTAAATTCAGCCTTTGGTAAGATAAAAGCCAAAGAGGAATTCCGAATTGTCTCCTTGGGATGGCAATATCTTGCTTGTTCTGGAGAGCCTGTCGCCCACGCTTTTCCTGAATTGTTTCTGCTCCCAGGCTCCACAATGTTGGAGGTGATTCTTACAGGTTCGTGGAGACCATCGTTTATGTATATGTCAAACAGATTGCATTTGTAACATTTAATGCCCACAATAACAATAATAAAACATGCTGGCGTGTGTTCTCTGTGTAAACACTTTCTTCTGAAGATAGAGCCAGTGAAATGTTTTAGGAACTTTGACATTTATGGCTGTATTTATAATCTTTTTTGGATCATTTCCTCACAGAGTCACATGTTTGTATATTTTAAATTCTCTGGAGAAATAAAAATGTTTAAACATAATATAATGATATGATATGCATTTTATGAGCCCTTGTTCACCATCTAGGCAGAAGAAGAGAATTGAACGGTGAATCCTGAGAAGGGTTTCTATAGGAGTCTTAAGTTTTCTAGAAATGGGCTATAATGCCAAGGTGATTAGAAAGAGAAAGAGGAAGTATATATTCAAATCTGACAGAAGCTTTCATTTGCTTGAAGCTAGACTACCCTAAAAGTGGGAAACTAGACATTTACTCAGTGCATTTTTTGTAATTCCTGAGTTGAACTTTATTACCATATTTTATATTCATATAAAATTCATACAAATTTACCTACTGTTTATTTTTTGAAATTTTCTGGCCTATAGCATAGCAGCCCTAGATTTATTCTTTGTCAAAAGAAACAGATAATAACTATGATTATTCAAATAAATCCTTTATTCATAAATCAATATTTTTTAGCTAAAGTAATAAAGCTAACTATCACACTGAATTTGATATATACCAAGTATCTCACATGTGTTAATTTATTAAACAGTCAGAACAAGTCTAAATAGTAAGTGACTAGGATGGTATTCAAACCAGGGGATCTGACACCTAAAGCTGTTTCTACTCCAATATGCCATCCTGAGTGAGAGAGTAGAGACTTTAGAACATATCTTCACATTTTTCTGTGATTTTCCCTATGGAGAGGTGATCTATAAGTATTCCTGAACAGGTAACCTGTAAGTGTTGTCCTTGAATCTGAACTAAGCTCAGGGAGTGGTGGACCAATACGGTATGGTAGAAAAGACTGTTGTCTTCAGAGGTTATGCTGTAGGAAAAGGCTTTTCAGCATCCATTCTGTTCATTTGAGACACTCATCTTTGCAGCCACGAATGGTTGTGTAAGATGCACCAGGTGGCCATGTTGTGAGGAAGCTCAGACTAGTTTTACAGTGATCTCTTATGCGTCTAGAACAGAAGATTTTTAACTCAGCTGAGGGTTAAGGGTTCAATCAATATGAAGCCTTATCTCTTATTATTTTTAAAATACCAATTCTTATGCATGCTCCATTCTTTTTCATTTTCCTTTTAATACACAAGCAAGAGTTATAACTAGTACTTACATGTCAGACTTCGTTCTATAGACTTTTCAATGTATTGACCCATGAAATTGTCAGCAGAGTCCTGTGAGGTAGGTGTTATCATTACCTCTAATTTTACATATCACATAACCTAGGCCCAGAGAGGCTGTTTGCTCAAGATCCGTCAGCTATTAAATGGAAGAGCCAGGCTTTGAACCGGAAGTTCAAAGCCTGGCTCTGAAACACAAAGTCTGTGTTTTTAACTACTTCTTTTATTGCCATGAATAAATCCTCAAATCGCAAAGATTACATTTTTTAAAAGAGTAATAAGAAATAAGCACTTCCCTTATCTGGTAGTTTGAAAGTGCAGCCAGTTTCTTTACCATTCTCTTCACTGAGAGGTGGGATCTAGATCTCCTCCCCTTGAATTTTTGTGTGGGCTTGTGAAGTCTTAAACCAATACAGTACAGTGGAAGTGATGCTGTGTGCCTGTCAAGGTTAGGTCATAATAGGTCACACACCTTCTACTATTTGCATTGGAATATTTGCTCTTGGAGCTCTAAGCTGCCATAACTCCTCCAAATACCCTGAAGCTACCATGCTACAAGGATACCCTAGCCACCTGGAGAAGTCACAAGTGGCTGCTCCAGGTGACGGTCCCAGCTGAACAGGTTTTGAGCCTTCCTAACCTAGGCACCAACATGTAAGAAGTCTCCAGATGATCCAATGCCAGTCTTTTGAAATATCCTCAGCCCTCTGAGTCTGCCCAACTGAGGCTTCAGCTATTTTAGAGCAGACACAAGCTATCTCTGTTGTTCTGTCTAAATTCATGGTCCACAGAATCAGAGAAAATAATAAAATGATGGTGGTCTTCTGCCCCTGAATTAGAGTAGTATGTTACACAGAAGAGGATAAGTAAGATCCCCTTCTTCACCAGTAACTTCTGTACTTTATTCCTATAAATCCACACTGGAAAAATTTGCTGCTTCATTTCAGGTCCCTTTTCTATACTTTTAAATATATGTACCTATTCAATTTTAAACATTAACAAGACTATTATATTTACATTGTTCACACATTTGCTTTTTTTTTTTTTAACAGTCATTGACTCAAGAAATTTTTAACAGAGAACCTTCTACATGCCAAGCATTGTTGAAGGTGATAAGGATATAGGATGAACAAAACAAAGTCCTCAAGTTCATGGACTAAAGTAATGTCTTGCTTTAAATGTCCATATATACAGGTCAATATAGTTCCTTTTTTGTGTCCACATAATGTTTCTTTCTTCTGTCCACATACTAGAGTACTAAAGATGATTCATATTGTCAGATATGTATGATGTTTCCAATGTTTGGGTATAATGAACAATGTTTGGCTATGATGAACAATGTATTTTCCTTCAATGGAAAGCCCATAAAGCATAATTGGGGAGAATTGCATGTTTACTGCAAAACTGTCTTCACCAATTTTTATCCCCACCAGCAACACATGAGAGTGCCTATTCCCTAATCCTCACCAATACTTGAGTCAGTGTTCTGGGAACAAAACTCTCTCATTTTAATTCACATGTCCCCAATTAATAATGACATTAAACATCTTTAGGGGCTAATTATAATTCTTTTTCAGTAAATTTTTATTCTTATCCTTTGCCCGTTTTAAAAATTGGTTGTTTCCCTTCCTTTACTATTTAAAGGTGATCCCATTTTTCTCAGATTATGAATCCTCTATTAAATATGGTACAAAAACAGTTTAAGCCTAAACCTGCTTTAAAGCTTCATATTGTTTTTTGTCATACAGACAATTTTGATTTTGATGTGGGCAAATCTATCCATCTGTTACTTCGTGTCTTTTGGATTTTATATCCTACTTATGAAGGCCTCCATGCCAAAGTTATAAAAATATTATCTTTGTCCTCTATATTTTTAAATGTTTAAAAAATGTCACAGTTTTTAATGCATATGGAGTTTTCTCGTAGTGAATAGGGTGGGATAGGCATCTAGATTTCCATTTAGATCTATTGATTGATTGGGCTCCTGACTAATATCGTACTTTTTTAGTTACTAGAGATTATAGTTTATTTTCACATACTGCAAGGCAAGTTGCTCCTTGGGCAAGTTGTCCCTTTAAAAAAAAAAAAAAAAAAAGACGACTTTTATTTTTAATTCCCAAGTGTGGAAAGTGATTTATTGAGTTCCTTTCCAAAAAATTCATATGTGATTTTTTATTAAGATTTAATTGAATTTATAGATAAGTTATAGGGAAGTAATATCTATAATCCAGGAACATGGTTTCCTCTTAATTTATTCAAGTTTTCCATAAAGTTTTCTAATATTTTTCACCTAAGTCTCAGCATATTTCTCTCAGGTTTACTGCTAAGACTTTAATTGTTTTATTGCAATCATGATTGGGACAATTATTAAAGTTTTATTTGATTATTGCTGGAATAGGAAAAAGCCACTGATGACTGTATGTTGATCTTGGAATCAATCTTTTATCAGTTGTCACTTGACCCTCTTCTAGTTCCTGAGCATAGGATGGTGTCCTCTGTGGATAATGACTGTTTTGTCTTTTTGCTCCCCCAGGTTCATAGCTTTTTTTTTTTTTTTTAATTCTCTTTATTGTTTCATTAAGACTTCCAGTGAGGTTTGAAACGTCAAGGTAAACATACTTTTCTTGTTCCTTCATTACCAAGTATAATGCTTGCTGTGTGTTTCTGGTGGAAAACTTTAGCAAGATAAAAGGGCTCATTCTATCTCAGAGTTGGATGAAAACTGGATTTGAATTTTATCAAACTTTGGGGGGCATCTATTGAGATTTTATGTGATTTCCTCCTTTAATCTGTTAATATAGCAAAATAAAAAATTACTTAATGTTCATTCATTCAATCAAAGTGTACTTACTGAGCACCTATTATATGCCAAGAACTATGATAAATACCAGGAATATAAACGAGAACAAGACAGACAAGTTTTCTGCCCCCAAATTGATCAATCTTTGCATTCTTTGAATAAATCTTATTTGTTCTAGATGTGTTACTCTTTTAATATGCTGCTAGACTTGATTTGATATTGTTCTGCTTAAGATTTTTGCATCTACATTCATGAGTGGAACTAGATTATGTTGCTCTGAGCCCCATTCAAAACTGACAGCTTTACAAGTTCTCAGTAAACAAACTGGAGCAAAGTACAGTGTTTCTCTCCATTTATTCAAGTCTTCTTTTAAATCTGTAATACATTTTGTAGTTTTCTTCCTGTGAGTCTTAAACATTTCGTATTAAATATATTCCTAGGTAATTTATTCATTTCATTATGAGTGGGATGTTTAAATGAAATCTTCAAGTTAATTATTGCTTGTATACATAAAACCAATTGATTTTTGTATATTTAGTTTGTGACTGGTCGCTTAGACAAAATCTCTTATTAAGGATATAAATGTTTCAACTTCTTTCTTGTTTTCAATACTTCTGGATAGACTATCATAACATCAGTAAATAATAGTATTTTTCCTCTTTCTGTACAATTACTAAACTTTTTTTTCCCTCTGATCTTATCTTGTGGATTAGATATTGCAGAGCAGAGTTGAATAATATTTATTTTTTTTTAAATTTTTATTTATTTATGATAGTCACACAGAGAGAGAGAGAGGCAGAGACACAGGCAGAGGGAGAAGCAGGCTCCATGCACCGGGAGCCCGAAGTGGGATTCGATCCTGGATCTCCAGGATCGGGCCCTGGGCCAAAGGCAGGTGCTAAACCGCTGCGCCACCCAGGGATCCCTGAATAATATTTATAATAAAAAAAATCTTTGTATTTTTTTTCTTCTCTTAAAGTGAATATTCCTGGAGGTTATTATTAGGTATCATCTACTAAGATGAATAATCTGTACCAACTTGAAAAAGAAGACTTCATTCCTATTCTTGTCCTACTTATCAGGTGCTTTTACTAAAAATGGACATTGCATTTTTTTTCAAATTACTTTTTGGTCATACTTGGAGATAATCACTTCATTTTTCTTCTATGACATATCAATGTGAAAAATTGTATTATATTAATGAATTTATAATATTGAATTATCTTCATTTTTGAAACAAAACCTACTGGGGTTTCTTTTCATTATTTCATATAGCTGGATAAATTTAGTATTGCACTTTAGATTTTGGCATTAAAATCTAAATATGTATGAGGCTGTTGTGCTTTCTCCTTTGTGTTAGTTTGAAAAGTTTTTAGCATTAGAGTTTTGTATTTGAATTGGGATTTTCTGTCCATATATTTTAATAGACTTGAAGAGTTAACAAAGTGAGAAAATTATATGCTCTTTAAATTTGGAAATAATTTTCTTTAATCCTCTAAAGGGTAAATATTTACATTTGTTTTTCAATTCATTCTTAAGAATGTTTCCTGCCTCTTCTGCAGTTAATATTCACATTTAATATGAATGGAAATGATTCATTATATCAAGATTTTCAAATGTTTTTGTATCTAAGATGACACTTCCTTTCTTATCCTTAATTTTTCCTCATCTCTTGTTCTTTCCTTGATTAAAATAAATAGAGGTTTGTATATTTTATGCTTTTTGTTCTATTTATTGCTTGCTTTTTTTTTTTTAAAGAACTACTCTAAGATTTATTTATCTATTCTATTCCCTTTTGTTCACTAAATTTTAATTTCTGGCTTCATCTATAATAATTTCTTCTCCTTTTTTCTTTAGGCTTGCTTTATTTTCAAGCAAGCTTCTCAAGTTAATGGCTTAATTCATTTGTTTCTTTTATTATTTAAGAGTAATAAAAGTATGTTTTGTGAATTTGCCCAATTATGGCTTTTCAAAAAGATTTATTTACTTATTTTAAAGAGGGAAAGAGCATGTGTGAGTAGGGGGAGGGGCACACGGAGAGGGAGAGAGAGAATCTCAAGCAGGCTCCCCACTGAGTGTAGAGACCAATGCAGGGCTGGATCTCACAACCCTGAGAGCATGATCTGAGCAGAAACCAATAGTTGAAAGCTCAAGCAACTGAGCCACCCAGGCACCCCAGTGAATTTGCCCAATTAGGGCTTTGACTAAATACCATAGGTTTGAATGTGTAGTATTTTTATAATTGTGATTTTCTAAGTATTTTGTAACTATATATTTTTAAAAAGTATGTTTTAGGGTTTTTTTTTTTTTCAAAATTTTATTTAAATTCTAGTTAGTTAATTTGTAGTGTAATCCTGGTTTCAAGAGTGGAATTTAGTGACTCATTGCTTATGTATAACACCCAGTGCTCAACATAACAAGTTCCCTCCTTAATTCCCATCACCCATGTAGCCAATCCCCTGCCTACTTCCCCCTCTATCAACCCTCAGTTTGTTCTCTACAGTTATGAATCTTTTATGGTACACCCCAATGTTTATAGCAACAATGTCCATAATAGCCAAATTACAGAACGAGCCCAGATGTCCATCAACAGATAAATGGATAAAGAAGATGTGTATATACACAATGAAATATTACTCAGCCATCAAAAAACCAAAATCTTACCATTTGCAATGATGTGGATGGAACTAGGGAATATTATGCTAAGCAAAGTAAGTCAATCAGAGAAAGACAGTTATCATATGATTTCACTCATATGTGGAATTTAAGAAGCAAAACAAAGGATCATAGAAGAAGGGAGGGAAAAATAAGATGAAACCAGGGAGGGAGACAAACCATAAGATATTCTTAACTGTAGGAAACAAACTGAGGGTTGCTGGAGGGGAGGGGCATCAGGGGATGGGGTAACTCAGTGATGACACTAAGGAGGGCACATGATGTAATGAGCACTGGGTGTTATTTAAGACTGATGAGGGATCCCTGGGTGGCGCAGCGGTTTGGCGCCTGCCTTTGGCCCAGGGCGCGATCCTGGAGACCCGGGATCGAATCCCACGTCGGGCTCCCGGTGCATGGAGCCTGCTTCTCCCTCTGCCTGTGTCTCTGCCTCTCTCTCTCTCACTGTGTGCCTATCATAAATAAATTTAAAAAATTAAAAAAAAAAAAAAAAGACTGATGAATCACTAAACTCTACCTCTGAAACTAATAATACATTTTATGTTAATTAATTGAATTTAAATAAAATAAACATTTAAAAAACATTTAAAAAGAATCTCTTATGGTTTTCTTCCCCCTCTCTTTTTCCCTTCCCCTAGGTTTATCTGTTTTGTTTCTTAAATTCCACATATGAATGAAAATTTTTTTTTAAAGATTTTATTTATTTACTCATGATAGTCACAGAGAGAGAGAGAGGCAGAGACATAGGCAGAGGGAGAAGCAGGCTCCATGCAGGGAGCCAGGCGTGGGATTCCATCCCGGGTCTCCAGGATCGCGCCCTGGGCCAAAGGCAGGCACCAAACCCCTGCGCCACCCAGGGATCCCTGAATGAAAATGTATGGTATTTGTCTTTCTCTGACAGACTCATTTCACTTAGTGTAATATACTCTAGCTCCATGCACATCATTGGGAATGGCAAGATTTCATTCTTTTTGATGGCTGATGTAATTACAACTTAAATCTCCTATTTGATCCAGAGTTACATAGAAGAATTTTGTTTTGTTTTGTCATCATCTAAAGCTTGAGAAATCTTTTTAAAAATTATTGTTGTTCAACCATTAATTTTGTTGCATTTTGATCAAAGAATATGGTTGTATAGCTCTACTTTGTAGAAAATTCTGATGCTTTCTTTTTATGATCCAGTATATATGAAATTTTAAGTGTTTCTAAGATATTTAACAAAGAGAATATATCATCAGTATGAGGGTTTTAATTTTCCTTGTGTATTTTCAAATCAACTCAAGTGACTATATTATCAAATCCTTTATTTCCTTGTTTATTGCCTGCTTTAAGTCTGGAGAGCAGAACAAAGCTTCATTTTCTTACTATGCATCTATTTTAGTCAATTTCTCTTTCTAGTTCTTGTGTTTGCTTTATGGTTGTTACATACTCTGTCATTTAGCACATGAAAGTTGAAGCCTGTTACATTTTCATTTGGGATCTTCTTACTAACAACAACAAAAAGAGTACATATGAAACATTTACATTTTTTCCTTGAAAATCTATTTCATCTTATATGATTGTAATTCCAACCATTTGGTGGGGAGAGTAGTTATTATTTTAACATAATCATATACTTTGAGTTTTCCTGAGTTACTCTTTCTGAGGTATCTTTGGTAGGCAAATATTGATGATTATGATCTAATGCTAAAGTTTTATTTGCCATAAATTACATGTCTGTGCTTACTCAAACCAGCACATTTTATTCTACTTCAACTTCTTTGCTATTTCTTTTGATATTTATCTTTGACTCTCTCATATCTGTTTTCTTTTCACTTTTCTCTCTTCTAATATAATAGCATACATCCTCCTTTTAAGTTTGCTAATTATTGTCTTTTAAAAATAAACAGTTCTACTTTTCGGTCCATGTCAAGGAGAATAAATCAGTGTCTACCACTTTTCTTTTATGCACAATAGAGATACTAGCATACTATTTTTTTTTTCTACATCTCCTTCTCTGCCTGCAAATTTAGACTCAACTTCTAATTTGCTAAATGGTATTACAGTAGTCCTCCCTCATGCAGTTTCACTTTTTGTGGTTTCAGTTACCTGTGGTCAACCATGGTCTGGTAGGAGAGGATCTTCCTTCTGATGAATTGTCAGAAGGTCAGTAAGAGCCTAATGCTATGTCACAATGCCCACATCATTCCCCTCACTTCCTCTCATCATGTAGGCATTTTATCATCTCATATCATCACAAGAAGAAGAAGGTAAGTATAATACAGAGGTATTTTGAGTGAAAGAGACCACGTTCACATAACTTTCATTATAGTATATTGTTATAATTGTTCTATTTTATTATTGTTGTTGATCTCCTACAATACTCAATTTGTAAATTAAACTTTTCACAAATGTGTGTGTTTATAGGGTTTGGTACTGTCTGTGGTTTCAGACATTCGGGTGTCTTGGAATACATCTTCTGCAGATAAGAAGGGACTACTGTATGTACATGCTATACCTTCTTTTTCAAGGATTATTGATGAAGTTTGCAACTTCTGTTTTAGCTAAAGTGTATCTGCTCCAATTTGTACTTGATTCCTCACTAAAATATATTAGAACTTACTGCCAGTCTTTTGTATAAGGTCATCTTCCTTTTTTAAGAGATTTATTTATTTTATTTTAGATTGTGAGAGACAGAGAGGGAGTGTGTGAGCCAGGGGAAGGACAGAAGGAGAGAAAGGATTCAAAGTAGACTCCCTGCTGGGCATGGAGCCCAATAAAGGGCTTAATCCCAGGACCCTGAGATCATGACCTGAGCCAAAACTGAGTCAGACACTCAACCAACTGAGCTACCCAGGCTCCCCAAAGTACATCTTCCTTGTACATAAATTTTTTTAAAAAATTGAGCTCATTTCATAGTTGTCTAGAAAGCTTTGATTTTTTTCTCTCATGAAGAGAACCTGAATGATTTAGTTTTTGACATTTGGTATCAGAGAATGACCTTTTTCCTTCAAATGTGAATGATAACATGTCTAGATTTAACATTCTTAGATCTTAGTCTTCTTCTTGAATTGGGCCTCCAAAGATGTTGCTCCATTAACTTCTGGTCCTGATTTTTTTCTTCCTTGTGGTTAATTTGTTTATTGTATTTTTTTTGTTTTGTTTTGTTCTCCTATCTTCCAGGATTTTATTTTGAAAAATTAAAATTCCAAATCTCCATAGGAACTGGTCTCTTCATATAAATTGTGTCTAATACTCATCAAGCCCATTTGATCTGAACATCTACGTATTAAATTCAGGAATTTATTTTTAAAAACTCTGGAATCATTGCAATTTTTTCTATTTGTTTGGGTGCCTTCCTCGCAGATATTAGTTTTCTTCATGTTGCATTTCAGTAGAATTTATCATCTCCTTTCTCAATATTTTTATCTCATATTCACTTTCTTTTAATTCTGGAAGAGTGCTTCAAATTTGTTCTCTATATTACCGATTAATTATAAGCATTGTCAATTAAGTACTTTAGTGCTTCTAATATATTTTCAATTTTCATATTTCATATTCAGCTTTACAGCATTTTCTCTTCTTTCATCTTGCTCTCCCTATATTCTAGTTTCTCAGCCAGTTTTCTACATACCTCAATATATTTTTTGCTCTCATTTTTCATCTCCTGCTTCATGGGGTCCTTGAATGTTATTTAGATCACAAAGCATATGCTGTTTAAAATTTATTCCCATTTCCTGTAGTAAATCTTTTTCAAAAGTATGTTCTTCCTCTGCCTCTTGAGTGCTATATTTTCATTTCTTAAAGTTACAGAATTTTTCATATGCCTCATAATGAGGTTTTATTTTGCCTGTTTATTCATCCTTGAATGATGACTATTTTATCTGGTCTGTTATTTCTCTGCAAAACAGAGTGAATAGATTTTTCTAGGATCCCATTATACTTTACTTGGTTTTTGTTCTAATCTTCTCTTAGGCCTTACAGTATACAGCACTTACTCATCCAATGGTTAAACATCCTGACAAAGAATTTATCCTGATTTTACATGAGGTGAGGTCATAGCTTTCTCTGTATATGGCAAAGCCATTGTGCCAGGGACCTGATCTGGAATGGTCTGGCCTTATTCTTTTTGATATCAAAAAACAGAAAACAGACTGAAAAAGACCCTTTTGATGTTATGGAGAATCCCCTACTCCCTAATGCAACTGCTAACTACATGGCACAGCCACAGGTACCTGGTCTTAAGCTGCGACTGCCCTTAGGTTCTGTAGAACCTGCAAGCGAGAAATTCACAGCTAGCTCCACCACCCATTGGGTCCTCCCACCACAGACCTATGTTCCAGGGTTTTATTAAAATGTCTTCAAGATCTCCTTCACTTTTTTCTTCGAGAGGCCATCTCACTTTCTCAAGAAATATATAGTGTTTCTAAGAAATAGGATTCCATTTGCAAAAAGTTCCCTGACATTTCTGCATGCAAAAGGTGTTCTACTCTAGCCTCTAACACTGATGCAAGGTTCCCCAATTCTTCTGTTCCCTTTGACACTTTCATTGGCATTTGGAAGATTCCTGGGCCTAAGATGCTATCTTTGCCTAGAAGTGAACAGGAAAATCTTAATGTGCAGAGTGTGTCTCAGAGGCTGCAGCAATCACTCTGTTAGGGCTTAGATTTGGGGTGCCCATGCAGATCTATTATTTACTGGGTCAGCCATAACTGATGGACTCCCACGTGGCTCCCAGAAATCATTTGCTACCAATCCCAGCTGGTCTCTTGAGTTACTGTTAAATTCCAGTGATTCTTTTTCCTGTTTCCAAGTTGGCCTAGTCCATACATCTATCTGAATTTCTACCTTGGCTCTTACTTTTTTTTTTAGCCCAATTATATGTGCATACTTATGAGGTACCAGACTCTTTACATGCATTTTTTTTCATTTAATCTTCACAAAATTGTATAACATTGATATTATTATAACCCCCAATTTACACATGAAGGAATTAAATCCTAGAAAGGATTTAAATAATTTGGGGTCACTCAGCTAGCACATATCAGAATCAGTACTCACTAGTCTGTCACCCTCCAAAGCCCATGTTTTTAACCAGTATTTCAAAAGCCTACCATGGCTAGAAATTTTTTTTTTCAAGAAAAAAATTTTGCAGAGTTCCCACTTTACTCATGAATGTTGACAGCCATATGGATTCCCTGCCACCATGTCATACTTTCTCCCCTTGAATCAATCATCTACTAGATGAATATATATTTATATCAAACTTATTCTTCCCTTCTACCTCAGAATAAAAGACACCTCTCTTAAGAATAAAAGACCTACCTCCCTGTGTGCTTGAGATTCCATTCCCTTCCTTCTCTTCCATTATTCTCCCTCTTGTCTTGCTGTCATCTCAGCATATAAGCATGTTCAAGTCTGGTTCATCTCTTCTCAATATCACATTGACCTCTAACCAACACTCTATTTTTCTTTCTCTTTACTCTTACATGGTGTCTTCCACTGTCATGGGAACCAGTTTGCACTAGCTTTTTCTATTTTCTTTTTGTTCCTTGATTTACCCAATTTTCATTAAACAACTCCACTAAAAATACTCATGCTGAGATGACCCATGGGTCATCATCATCATCATCCCACTTGGGAGATCCCATAAACACTTTGTTCTTCCATTCTCATTTTCTGCTATATGTGGCAACTTTGCTTCCTTTATGAAACTTTCTTCTCTCATGTTTCCATGACTCTATTATCTTCTGTCCTTCCCCTGCCTCCTTGACCTTTATTTTTCAACTACTTTCCATTTTTCTCTTTTTCCTTCCATACAAATGATAGGACAAAATGTTCAGCATTCTGTTCACAGGGGTCTCTTTTTCCTTTTCTTCTTCTTTTTAAAATTTTATTTATCGAGAGAGAGAGAGAGAGAGAGAGAGAGAGAGAGACTGTATGTGCACAAGTGGTGGGAGGGGGAGAGAGAGAATCTCAAGCAAACTGCATGCTGATCAAAGAGCTCGAGGCAGGGCTCAATCCCATGACCCTGAGATCATGACCTGAGCCGAAACCAAGAGTCGAATGCTTAACCAACTGAGCCACCAAGGTGCCCCTTCCTGTTTTTGTTTTCTTTTTTAAATCATAGAATGATTTCATTCATGCCCAAAGCTTCAGCTAACACCTGAATGCTGATTGTTTCCAAATCTATGCCCAAAGCCTGGCCCTTCTCTTATGCTCTAAGGCCATACTTCTAGCTGAGAGAGGCACCTCAATGATTTTATTTCTCCTCCATCCTCTTGCATTTCTATTGGAGGTACTAGTAATGCCATCCACAAAATCACCCTCTTCTCACCTAAGCTTTAGCCTTGCTAAATAGCCAGTCACCAAGTTCTCCATTTTCTATTATTTTGTCTTTTTTTTTTTTTTTACTTAATAGCTTTTTTCCATCCTTGTTTAGTTTAGGCCCTCTTCTTTCTTGCTTAGATTAGTTGCATGACCACCTACTGATGTTTCTACCTTGTTCATAATTTTAAAAGAGTGGTTACACTAAAATGTAAGTATGATCACATCACTCCCTTCTTCAAACTATCATTTTCAGAATAAAATTTCTATTCCTTAAGATTCTTATTGAATTTCCTGAAATGTCCAGACTGCTCACACATGATCTTTTACTCTGACTTTGCACATGCTATTCATTATTTTTGGAATTTAACCTCTCTTCTTTTCAAACTTGTCTTTTTGGGAAATCACAAGCCATCCATCAAGACTCAACCCAAACATTACATCCATTTCAAATTTTGTCCATGCTTTCCAGAAACATTTAATATATCATTTTTCTATGTTCCCCTAGAACCTGGTGCCCCCTAGAACACATTCATATGCCATGATTCAGCATATGGCTTAAAGTGGATTTGTTCATTTCTCAGTCTCCCATCCAAGACAGTAAGCTCTTTGAAGACCAGGACACAGTTTTTAATGACCCACTTGACTCTCCAGGGTCCATCGTTACAGCTGGGCCACATATCCTAGCTATCCTGCATTGTCATACAGATCTTGAACCATATCCTAACTTCTTCCTTTGCCCAATGCTACCATGATAACTCATGTTGCTCTATGTTATGTCTAAGTAGTAATCAATCACAGCCAAGTATTGGAGGAAGGGAAGAGAAATTCTGCTATCATATAAGATTCTATTACTAATCCATAAAAGGGATGACTTATTTCTCAAAACTATAGACATTCATATTAAGTATTAGATAGACTACAAGGAAAATATATGGTATTATTAGAAACCAAAGCACTCTAATAGAAGCACTTTCTAGGACAGAAATCATTGATTTTCCAATTTGCTTCTATCTATAAGTAGGAGTGTGGGTCATACACAACCTGTAAAGGAATGGTGTCTAAAGATGCTTTAAACATAAGTTGACCTCATGCCAATGAGGTATTGGCATTCGATTGAATCTGGAGACTTCCATGAGGAACTTGCTGTGTACTAAGCTTTCATCAAATTCTAATTCTGCGATGGAGAGCTGTTTCCATTTTCAAGGCATTTGTCCTTGTTGTTGTGTATTTGTCTTTCTGTTTATATCCACTCTATTTGTATTAGCCTCCTTGGTTACCATTTATCTCTCTGGCTTCTGGATTTCAATATTTAATCATTTTCATGACAAACATTTGTTCACATTTTTAACATCTCTGAAATTGGAATGTGTCAGACAATTACCAACATCTGATGGTCATTGGTTGGCTAGAACCCTTCATGACTTTGTTGTCCTTGTCTGTGCAAACTTGGTTGTTACTCCTTGTGGCCTGACTAACTTCAGCCCCTTGACCCAGAGGGTAATATTTGTGGTAGCTCCCACCACAAATACAGGGCAGGGTTATCTCCATTGTGTACCTTCCCAGAATAACTGAGTTCTCTATTTCTTTTATCTCTTGTCAAGAAGCTTCTTTGCCAGGGGCTAGAATGGCTACCAGTCCAGAGTAGATGTGAGCTGAAGAAAATGAGAACTGTCCTGCTCACCATTATCCCAGGGTAAAGATAAATATCATTCCATGCAAGAGGGACAGCTAACTCCAGAGTTCTTTCTCTGTACCACAGAGACTGGGAGCAAATGTTTCTGTATTTCACTAATACAATGTCAGCATTAGCCTCCCCAGATTCCAGTGTTACTAGATGTGTGTTTGAAGGAAAAAGAATGTTACCTCATGGTGGCCTCCAAAGCAGTCGGTGACTTCTATTCTACTCTGTCAGCATCTGCCCATTACTCTCACCTACCATAGGTATATCTGTCAGTGTTCATTCAGGAAGGTAGATGCCATGCAGCATATTCAAACAGAAGGAATTTAATACAAGCAATTGGTTACACAGGTGTTGAAGATTAAAAGAACAAAAAGAAGGCCTAAAAATAATTGTAACTATTGGAAGCAGGTACTACTCTCAGGGTTGAGGAAAGCAAAGGGTAGATTGTTCTCACAGAACTTAGGCGTTGAGAGGAAGGGCTGGCCCTATGTTGCTAGCTCTCAGGTAAGAAGATGCCACATGACTGGTATAATCAGGTCTCTGAGGAAGATGAGGTAGAGCTGGTATACTTATTATCACAAAGGAGTGCAGCCATAGGGCTAGTGATGGTATCTATAAAGCAGTGCCACAGGTTGGGCCTAGAAGTGTTTTAAAAAACTGGAGACCAGAGAACGAGTTGCTCTCTGCTGCTGGAGCAATGTGCCAGGAGCTGGAAACAGGAAGCCCTTCTCCCATCCTCTGAATCTCCTGTTAGTGCCACCCATTAACAGAACGAACCTAGTAGAAATCTAAGTAGCAAGGGAATATGGGAAATGTAGTTTACAGACTCCTAGTAGAATAGAGAGGAAAGGTGAGCCTCGGGCTCAGAGACAACAAGGAAATAGAGAATACATAGGCTGCTGTGTTCTCTGCAGGTGATGACTTTTCAGAACTGGGGCCTTTTTTCCCTCCTAGATGTGATGCTTCTACCAGTGCATAGACCTCAAAGAGGGTGATATGAAGAAGACCACATTTCCCTATGCTACCCCTTCCTGATCATCTTCCATAGCACTATAAACACAAGACAATATGTGCAGAACACACTCTACAGATGGGCTGAGAATTAAACCATAAGGAAAAGAACTTAAATTAGGATGCATAATGTAGTGATTGTTAATCTAAGATAGGACTTTTCATCCTTAGCACTATTAACATTTGGAGCTGGATAATCCTTCGTTGTAAGGGACTATCCTGAGCATTGTATGTATGCTTAGCAGCATCCCTGTTCTCTACCCACCATGCTCCATGCTGTGACAATAAAAAATGTCTCCAAACATTGCTAAGTGGTCCTTAAAGGGCAAAATCACCCCTGGCTAAGAACCACTGGTCTAAGGGTATATAACAAAAGATTAAACTCCTCCTGGGGTTTTCTGAAGGTAGTCCTTAATTCCTAGATTTGCTTCCCCTGAAAGATATCTATATCTATAATCTATATCTATCATCTATATCTATATCTATAGAGAAGAAAGAAGAAGAAGAAAAAGATGAAGAAGATAGGAGAAGAAGAAGAAGAAGAAAGAAGAAGAAGAAGAAGAAGAAGAAGAAGAAGCAGCCCTTCTAATGTCTTCCTATTCCAACTATTTACCTCCTTTCTGGAACTCTTGATATCTTTTCCACAGGACTTGATTATATCATAGGCAGATGATCTACACTCTTTTCCTCATAAGAAAGAGGGGCAGATATGATAACCCACAAATTATACTTCCCAAAGTCTGAATTATTTTGTCTAAGATAATCCCCTTTTAAGATCTCCTCGCCCAAGTGTGGTGACAATGTTTTTTCATCTTCTATAATATTCAGGAGGGTATCTCCCTCACCTAACACACACTACCAAAATAAAACTATAATTCTCAGAAACAATGCAGTGCACACCTAAACTACAAAAGAGGAAAAATTATCCTGTATGTAATGTAATCTTCTTCTTGTCTAAGCAGAAATAATGCTTCATTTCGTGGTGCAGTACATCACTGGTTCCCTTCTATTTGTTCTCTGACTTCCAGACCACGACTATAGGCTTGCTGGTGTATAAGGGTCTTTACAAGTAACAAAGCTATTTAGCCCTCTTTAGTTAGGTACAAACACTGAAATGACATCTTTTTTGCACAGTGTTAAAATCAGATTTTTAAGTAGGATAGCCGCTATAACCCTAAGTGGAAAGTGGTAAGAATAAATATATATTTTCATTTTATCCAGAATTGGAAACTAGGGTGGGAGGATGAAAGATTGTTCTTTCAGTTATACTGCTGCTAGATTAATGAACTCTCTTGTAGGGTTGTATCCTAGATGTTTATACAGACATTCTAGAGCACGATTTTGTGGTGATACTCATGGATAACTAAAAATGACAAAGGCTTGTTTATAAGCATCAGTGGTTTGGTTCATCACTACCATGATCTGGGTAAGATTACAAATATTTGGAAAAGAATTCTCTGTCAAATATCAAATAAAAACTGAAAGCTGACCTCCTTTCCATTTTGGAAATACAAAGCCCTGTATTTCACTTATAACTTGAACTCTCCACTGTATTTTAACCAGCATGTGTCTATTTCAGAGAGTAATGTTGTAATGCCTTTCTAGGCTTGGCAAAAGAACTAATTAGTATTATAAAGGTGCAGTGGAAAGGTTGATAGATTTGGAATTAGAGGAGTTGAGTTCTAGATGGTCTTTTACCATTAGCCCACTGCCTCTCATTTAATCTTTCTGGCCTCAGTTTTCTTCATTCATAATAAGAAGAGAATAAATGAGATGATCTCTAAGTTGGTTTCCTCACTTCCCTAATTCTGTGAACCAAAGATCATCTTCGTAAAACATGGATAAGATAAAAACTGCTTCCCCTACATCATTATTCAAAGGGAAGCCTACTCATTGTGATGAAACCTTATAAATCTTTGTCAGAAGATTTGATACAAGAGTTACCCAAATCTACTTTCATTTCAGACAATACATTAACATGAATAGCCAGATAGTAAACAGAACCTGGACAATTCTCTCCTCTTTAGGCTCATTCATTCATGAAGAGATTTACAAAGTACAATATTTTCCTCACATAAGCTGTTTTTGTTGCGGTAGTAAAAATAAGAGATGATGAGATGAAGCCGTAATCTAACACTTTAGTGGAATACACTTTCCTCCAAATCACTGAGAAATCTTTATTACAAAGTATTCTCTTTTGGTATGAATAAAAGCTGATCAATATGTAAACATTGAGATTTCTTTCCATAAATTGTGGATTTTGCAGAAATAATTGGTATATGCCTAAGTAGTATTTGTTACTCAAGCTCATAATTACTCCATTTATTTCCCCATTCTCTCTTCATCAGTTTGATCATTTTTTTTCTCTTTTGAGGCCCCAAAATACAGAAAGAGTTACAGCGAGTTTGTGAAAACAGCTTTACATGAGGGAATGATTATATTTTTAATCATCAACAAAGAACTAAACAAAGACTTGAGTTGTAGGAAAGCCACCACACATCACTAATTTGGTATCTATTTGCCAATCAATTATTTCCTAAAATGGAGAGGGGTCTTTAAGTTTTGTCATCTCCTTGACACTTCCTTCAACATGGGGAACTGTCTATCTTTATACTTATTCAAAATATACCACAAAGTTAATCATAGTCAAAGAATTCTGTGCCCAGCAATCAGATTTTGGAGACCCAGAGCACTCATAAAGTTTCTGTCCTTTGGATATGTAATAATATTAAGTTGGAACTACTTTTAGCTAAGGTCCCAAAACAATAGAAATAGCATTCTAAGCCAAAGTGTGAGACCTCCATGTAAGAGCCATACAAAGGAAGTGTTTGATGCCCAATTTTGCAATTCTTAGCTGACCACCCACCTTTATCCCATGAGAAAGGTGGAGAAGATAAGGAAAAAAAGAATCGATGAAAAAACAATATTTTGGAAAGAGTTTTTGGTGTGCTATGAATCCCACTCTGTGCTCAAGATGAAAACCATGAGGGTCAGGGGATGGATTTTGGGGGAAACCACTTGAAGAACTCAAGATGTGTCTTTTGAGCCTGGATGTCACAGTGACTTCATGTCTTCCTCACTCCTAAAATATCTAATATATGAAAGGCTGGTTAGTGGTAGAACGAAAAAACTTGGATATGGTGAAATCAGCCTGCATATACAGGTTTTGTGACTTACAACTGGCAAGTTTTCTATGAAAAGACAGAGAGCTGAAGTAGGGGTCATGTTAGATACCAACCAAGACGATTCTGCCAAAGGGACAAAAAAGATTTTAGCAGAAAGAGTTTGAAAGTGTACCATGGGAAGCCAAGAAGCCTAAGAGGTAGTCAGGGATCAGCTGGGAGGATGCATTTACTTGTGCTAAGGGGAACTGTGGCAGGGAGCTCCCTAGCGATGGGCTGTTTTTGTACGGGTTACCCCAAGTCACAGAGCCGGAGGCTGACTGGTAGCTTAGTTAAGAAAGCAAATGAAAACAGTGGGGAATGAGTGAGAAAGAACAACAAAGAGGGAAAGCCTATACAAGTATATTCTTGAGCTTAGCTGTGAGCAACTGGGATGCAAGACTGCCATGACCTCCTTGGGTACAATGCACATCAGAATTGTCTACAGGAAAAAGAGCATTTATCCATGGGACATAAATTCCTTCAGACTTACATGTGAGTTTCAGGTGGGTTCCCAGAAGTATTCTACATAGCAGCAGCAAAAAATCTTCAGCACAGAAAGAAAGAAATGCATGGTCTACCAGAGGTGAGATGGTACCAGGTCACCCCTTCACTTCGTGCTTGCCATAGCAATGACTGAAACACAAGGCACTTGAGTTAAGGTGTGAGGTAAGGAATGAGAAATGTCTGATACATAGGGTGTCTCCAAAGATTCTGAAAAAACATTAGTTGAAGAAGAGTTCAGTTTTAAATTTGACAAACTCAAAGACTATGGAAACTATTTTATCACAACAGTATTTATCAAGGTAGAAACTATCTGCTGCTTACCTCCCTACAATTCTGGTTTTTAATATTAGTCTTATTATTATACTAGACTGGAGATATTAATTACAAACCTGAGTCTGTATTTTGTAACTTGGAGAGACTGGGGGACATTTGATTATCTAAGATGACTAGAAGAATCCTAGGGCTTGCCCTAGATTTCACATAAGGGCAAGGCAAGAGCTTGGCCCTACAGAACACATTTAAAGGAACAGTAGATAAAGAGTAAAGTACCTTTAATGATTGAATATGCCTCTGTGGAATCTTTGCCCTTTTTGTGGAGGGTAAATGAGAGGAGGAACAAGAATCTTTCTTGTATTTCATGCAGTTGTTTCAGCATAGTGAACGTGGGATTTTCAACTGTATGGCTTCATATGTCTATGGACACCACCATTCCACTGCATAAAACCTTCCCATACAGCCTCCTGTAGCTCCAAGAGGTACAATTCCAGAGGCTCCTGTTCAACAGAGCAAAATATGAGGGGTGAAAATGTGAGGAACATTTGCCAGCAAGCCTCAAAGCTTTATCCCAACTGTGTCTTATATCACAGTTACTGCATTGACCATCAAATTCTGAGCCTTCATCCATCCATTTTCATACAGCTTCTCCTCCTTGTGTGGGGGAAAGAAAGTCTTAATCTGGCCCCATCTCACATACTTTTATCTTCCTTTCGAGTTCTTCCCATTGGTGCCATCTGAAACTCCAGAGGGGTCTAGGTAATGTTAAGCATTCTCCTTTCCTGACCATTCTTGAATTCCCCCTTTCTTTCACATCAAATTCACTGCTTTCTGTTATCTGTCAGCCACTTCCCTTAATTCATGGAGCACAGACAAGCCTCAACATACCCCATAACATCCATCATTTTTGGTGATTTCAATATGTAGGTAAATGAGCCTAGCTTCTCAGTTCCTTGACCTGAAGGAGGGAGGGAGAAGCCAATTCAGCAGAATGGCACTTAATGTTCAAGTAAGCAGGGAGAGAAAAAAAAAATATTCTTTGGATTTGGCAATGTAGAGCTTGTTGGTGATGTCTCAATATCAGTTTTTGGTGGAACTGAGGTGAAACGAAGCCACTTTGGAATGGATTCAAGAGCATCTAGGACAGAAAGAAGTATGGACAGTGTATTTAGAAAGCTTTTTGAGAACTTTTTCTATGAAGGAGTCTGAGAATTGGGATTGTGAAGGGGAATGTGGGGTCAAGAAAAAGTTTATTAAAGATGAGAGGTACTAGAGCTGATTGAAGTGATCCAGTAGAAACGAAAAGGTAGGTGATGCAGGAGGAATCAAAAGAGAGGAGAAGAGAGAGGATGGAGTCTGGAGAGATCAGTCTGTGGGGAAATAGAGGTCACTCTTCTACTATGGATCATGGGTGCAGTAATAGATGAGAACATTTTCCTCTCTGCTGACTTCTGTTTTGCAATGAAATATGAAGAATGCTCATCAATAATGGCAGCAGTTGAGCATCTGCCTTCGGCTCAGGGTGTGAACCCAGAGTCCCGGGATTGAGTCCCACATTGGGCTTCCCGCATGGAGCCTGCTTCTCCCTCTGCCTGTGTCTCTGCCTCTCTCTCTCTCTCTCTCTCTCTGTGTGTGTGTGTGTGTGTCTCATGAACAAATAAATAAAATCTTTTAAAGAATAATAATAATGGCAGAGGGATATGGGAAGTGTTGAGGAGAGAATATTTTTATCAGTTAAAGTTCAATTAAAGAAGCAGAACTATATGGGTTTACAAAATAAGGGATTCATTACCATGATTAGACTGTACACAATTGTGGGAGCTGGTGAAGTCCATGGAAGGCTGTAGTTCTGTATGTAGCATCAGACCTGGTATCATATTTTCTACTTGGGAAAGAAATTTAGAAACTAGACATGAAGTGGAAGACAGCAAGGACAAACTAGAATGCATGAACACAGGCCAGAACCCATAAGGACAAACTGGAATCCATGAAGAGAAATTGAAAAATTCATTTGTCCTCACCACCTCCAACCATCATGCTAAAGTGAGTTTAATAAGGAAACATAGCAGTATTGTTGTAAATGTCTATTTGATTTTGAGATCATTGATTTAAGTGAAATCAGTCAGTTTCCTAGACTTTTCTAGGAATATTTGTGAGTACAATGAAGATTAATTTTAATGCTGGACCATGGATTCTGAACAAAAAGGTAAGTGAAGATAAGGAAGAGAGGATTAACCAGAACTGGTGGGGTCAATCCATTGGAAGACTTAATGTGGCTAAAGAATTGCAGGAGATCACTTAGCCTAGGAACTAGCCTAGGTGAGTAGGAAAGATACAAGCCTAAGAACAGAGTAGTTCAGGTTCAGAGTTGGAGAAATTTTTAGTGATAAGAAGATACTATATGTGATGATGGCTGTGGTGGTGGAGAAAGTGTTGGATGAGGAGGAAGTTAAGGAACTGAGAAGCTAGGCTCATTTACCTACATATTGAAATCACCAAAAATGATGGATGTTATAGGGTATGTTGAGGCTTGTGTGTACTCCATGAATTAAGGGAAGTGGCTGAGACAGATAACAGAAAGCAGTGAATTTGATGTGAAAGAAAGGGGGAATTCAAGAATGGTCAGGAAAGGAGAATGCTTAACATTACCTAGACCCCTCTGGAGTTTCAGATGACACCAGTGGGAGGAACTTGAAAGGAAGAAAAAAGTATGTGAGATGGGGCCAGATTAAGACTTGCTTGCCCCCACACAGAAAATTTTTCTGTGACATCACACATGTTCTTGATTTTTCTCCCACCTCATGGACTGTTCCTTCTCTGTTTCATTTCTGGCTTCACACCTCTATTTTATCATCAACTGTTGGAATTCTATCGAGTTCACTCCTGGGCTCTCCTGTTGATTTGCACTCCATCCCTAGATGTCTCAACCACTGTCATGTTAATATGCTATCAACTCCCTGTTTTCCTCTTCTTATCAAAATTTTCTCTGCACTGAAGATCACATAGCCTAACTATTTGACAGTTTCCTTGGCTGTCTCATCAGAATCCTTGATCTTTCCCAAGTCATTCCTATCTCAATAATGATGTTAAAAGCCCATCTAATTACTAAAGCCAGAAATCTGGAAGCCATTATGAAATGTTATATACACTTTAAAATGTAAAGCAGATTATGTCATCCCCTTGCTAATACTGTTCGGTTGCTTCCCATTGATCCTAGAATAAAATCTAAGCTCTCATTGTGGCTAACAACATGTCACATGATTTGGCCTCTGCCTATATCCCCAGCTTCATCTTGGGTTCTCCTCCCAACAACATAGCTCTTCTGTTAGGTAGGAGAACGTACCTCCAGCTTAAGTATCACCTACTTAGAGAGAGTGTCCCTGATCATCTGTCCTCAATAAGTCCTGAATTTTCTTTATCATACTACCCTGCTAATTTCCTTCCTAGACTTATAAAGAATCTGTACTTATTTCATGTAAGTTTATTTTAAATTAATTTATTAACTTGTTTATTCTCAGTTTCATCCATTCGAATGTAAGCTTTATGAATACAGGGATTGTGCTGTAGCTATGCACTTTGTGTAGTGTTGGGCATCTAGTCCACACCCACTATAAATACTAAATTAAAGAATGGATGATGCCAGATGTCCTTCTTTGAGGGAGGCAATTGTGGAGAATAGTGGAGAATACTGAGATTTTTTCCCTCTACCTGCATTTTTCCCCCTAAAAGTTGGAAGACCTCTTACTATCACAGTCCACACGCTACCACAGATACTGGGGCACCTGTTGAGAGATAAGCTTACTCTTTTGAAATACATCATCTTCATGAAATTTTGTGTTTGTTTGTTTTAAATTTGGTAATTAACCTCATTTTTAATTTACCAAACAGAGTCAAAGTGCCTAATCATAGCTCTCCAGTTTGAGTCCTTGCAATCATTTTTTTTCAGCCAGCCAATGGTGCAGTCAATCCTATGCCTCAACTACTACATTTCAATCATTTCTCATCTTTAAAAACTGAAGGGAAAAAAATTAAAAAGAAAACTGAAGGAATAGTTTGTATGGCCTTAAATAGTTACAATAGATACAAAGTTTGGGTTATATTAATTATAGAGTTTAAATATCATCACCCATTCATGGGTTTCATCCAATTTGTCCCTTTTAAAAGATCAACAGATAATTTGTGATGCCTTTAGCAGACAAAATAAATATCATCAAATTTTATTTAATATATCATTAAAATATTGTCACTATCTCCTTCTCTAATAACTAAGAAATTCAGTTTGAGTTACCTTATTTTAGAAATAAATATTACCTCCTTTTAGCAAAGGAAACCTTCAGTCTGAAGAGTTTGTATACCTAAACTGATAATGCCTAACATGAATTGGTCATACAAAGAGGGGGCATTATGAGATATATATAGATCATATATATATATATATATATATATAGAGAGAGAGAGAGAGAGAGAGAGAGAGAGAGAGATTTATAGATATGTTTTTTTAGAAATCTAACTAAAAACACCTATTACTACTTGTATTATCATTCTAAAGGGAGACGGAGAACATACTAATGGAAAAGGAGAGAGTGGGAAAAATTGGGGACAAATCAGAGAAGAGAAATAGGAAAAGTCAAATAGGAAATTTTAAATTTGGGGAGAAAATGTTTTAACTCTTTGGCTTTAAAAATGCTAGAATTTTTCAGTTCAGTGATACTTGCAGCATTTGTGCCACATTAACATTGCTTTTTGAGTATATAAATTTATGTTAATTGCCAATATTTTTTAAAGTTTATTTATTTTTTTTTAGAGAGAGAGAGAGAGAGAGAGAGAGAGAGAGAGAATCCCAAGCAGGTTCCACACCCCATGCCCCATGCAGAACCTTGATACTGGACTCAATCCCAAGATCCTAGATCATGACCTGAGCTGAAATCAAGAGTCAGATGCTCAACCAACTGAGCCACCCAAATGGCCCTGTTAATTGCCAATTTTTAGAGTGGGATTTCAACTTCACCTTTTGGACTAGAGTTGACCTAATTAATACATTTTTCAGTAAATGTTAACCAAGAAAATGTTTACTTGAAATCCACTTGTGACAATAAATACATTCAAAATCACTTTTCATTTTAGTAGACTAACCCACTAAAATTAAATTAGTGGATAGTATAATAACATTCAGAAGTATACCAAATTTTACCAGGAGGCAGAAATCCTCTGAAAAATAACATTGTATTATCATTGTGAAGTGTCAAGTCAAATCAGATTTAGCTTTTTCCAGTTTTAAAAAAGAAGAGGAAGAATTATTAGTGGCAGCAGTAGTAATAAACCCGAATAGACAAAAAAAAAAATTGAAGAAACTGACCCCAAAATTATCTACATGAAAGTTTTCAGGTCTAATAATACAGGCAATTATGTCCAAGATTGTGTAAATGTTCCAGAACATGAGAAAAGTGGAACGTTTCCAAAATCACTTTAGAACACAGCAAAATTCTGTCACTAAAACTCAGATCTCTAACACCAAGATAATCAGCTCAACTTCACCAATAAAAATACTACAACCATGTCCCAAATAATAATAAAAAAAACACCTAAAACATACACAGCATTATCCCTCTAGTGAAAGGAATAATATTCCACAGACATAGTTTATTTCAGAAGTACAAAGATAATTCAATAAGAGGAATTTTATTAATGTGATACATAATGACAATAGACCAAAGAGAAAAAGATATTTCTCAACTTCCAAAAAACATTTGATCAAATTTATAGGTTCCTGGCAAAAGATGCACCGTAACCATAGAGAAAAAGATCTGTCAAAAAAATAGAGGTTTCACTGTACTTAAGTCTATACAACTAGACATTAAAAAGAAACAAAGGTAAGCTAAATTTGAATGTAGATAAAATCTAAAGCAAAGCCTAATTATATTCTGATGATATGAGATACATATAAAAAGAAATAAAACAGAAAGGTTGAAAATAAAGGGATACCCTATTAGTTGGGTTTTAAATTGACCACGTGTGGAGAAAATTTCATATTAAAAGGCTTTAAGCACATGGGTTTTATTTTCTCAGAAGGTTGGTACAAGGCTGCTCTAGCAGTTCCGTTGGTTTATCAAGGACACAGTTTCCTTCCATCTTGTTCTTGTCAATATGATTGGAGATGGCTGTTGGAACCCAGTCATTATGTTCACATTCCGGAAGCAGGAAGAACAAATATAGGAAATGGCAAGTCTCCACTCTTTAAAAACGAATTTGGGGAAACCACACATATTTCTCACACTTATATTACTTATATGCCATTAGCCATAACTTAGTCACTTGCCACAATTAGCTTCTTTCACTAAGAAGTGAAACCTGTCCCCTCCTTTAACTCAAGGCTGACCTTGTGGCTTGTTTTGGCCAATAGAATGCAGCTGATATATCATTATGTGATTTCTGAGACACTGTCTTAACATACCTTATAACTTGCATTTATGCCCTCCTGGAACCTTGTGACTGTTGTGCACTGAAGAAGCTTGATCTATTCTCACTGGAGGATAAGAGACCATGTAGGGTACTGAGGCCCTCCAGCTGACAACCAGCACAATTGCCAGACATGTGAGCTAGGCCATCTTGGATTTGCCAACTCTCCAGCTGATGCAGCCCAATGAATAAACCCAGACAAAGCTAGCGGTGGAACTAGTAAGCCAATCCACAGAATGAGAAATAACAAATCACAATTTTTTAAGACACTTGGTTTGGAGTGAATGGTTGCACAGCAATAGGTAACTGAAGCAAAAATCTATTTTCTAACATCATTTCTCTCCAGAAAAACCAGATGGATAAGGAAGTAAAGGTAAGATAGGGTTTTACTTCTCACTTCTCACTTTTGTATCATTTGTATGTATTACCTTTTTTTAAAATATATTTTATTTTGTTATTTTTGTTAATTGTTTTATCCTATGGGGATTTTTTAAATGAGATATAATTGACATAAAATATTCTATTAGTTTCAGGTGTACAGTATAGTGATTTGACATTTACATACATTGTGAAATGATCACCACAGTAAGTCTAGTTACCATCTGTCACTATACAAAGTCAACACAATATTATTAACTATATTTCCCATGCTGTACATTACATCAATAACCTTTATTTTAATAAAAAAATAATAAATTTTAATTTTGTAAAGCAACAAAAAGGAGATACAATTGTTCCCCTATGGAATTTAAAACATCATCTATCCCTTGCACTAGTGACAGTGTGGAAACAGAAATTTTTCAGGAAGATTTCTCAAATGAAATCTGGATCAAAAATCTTTAAAATGGGTGTGTCTTTTGATCCAGCAATTCCTTTTCAAGAAACTTACCTTCAAGAAATGACCTAAGCTCTGAGTAAGCATACCCAAATGTGCTCTAACATGTTTATAATAGCTAAAAATAAAGATTTTTAAGTCTAAATATTCAATAATAAATTATCTGATTGTTACTTCCATATAGTAGAATACAGCATTCTAAATCATATCATGTAACCTCATTTATTCATGAAAGAAAATACTTATATTATTAAATTTTAAAACATAATAAGCTGCTATGTACCATATAGCTACTTCACACAATCCCAGAGACTACAGACGGCTGAGTTTATGTGTTATGTAAAACATTTTGCTAGACTAATACCTGATGGGCATAGAAAGGGGTCATCCCTGGACATCTGAATTATGGCTGACTTTAATTTCCTTGGACTGTTATAGACCTTCTGGAAAACAAGTCACCAGTGCCTTTTAGACTTTCACAGATTTCTGCATCTAGAGTGAATTTTTCTATAATAAGAAAGATATGTTATATTGCAAATAGTAATAAAATATTTAATCCTATATATAAACTGTACCATTATAATGAAATTTAATTAGATGGGAAAATAATTTTTTTATACAACATCCTTTAAAACAATACCTATGACAGTTTTTTTTAATCAGAAAATTAATGGCATCCTGGAAGTCATGAACACATACATTCATGGCTTGGTGCATGGTTGTGTATTCATATCTATATCCATACATTTATACTACACACACACACTAAGCATATGTTGAATTTTTTATTTATAAAGAATTTATAAAATAATTTTGCTTCTACAGTCATTACTGAATCATGGTTCTTAGGTTTAAGCCATATATTAATTACTATAAGTCAAGAACAGGCGAAGGAATCCTTGGCAAGAAGAATTATGGGATTTTCTAACATCAATAAACATCTATCCAATAGCCATTCTCCCCCTTGTTTTAACTAACAAAATTCCAAGTCTGTTCAAATATTGGATAGCCTTCTGCTTCAGGAAAGGATGAACCCCAGTGCAGCCCCAGCCCCAAGAGGTGAACACTGATCTAAGACATCATGGTAATTTTATTCTTGTTTCCAGTTATTGGTTTAAGATGAACACTTGACAAAAATTCTGGCCAGAGAGATATGAATGAAATCTCCTAAAAGAGCTTCTGAGAAAGGTTTTCTTGTTCTTAAAATAGTCCCAGGGAAGGGCCATGCTCTCTTCCCCTCTTCTAGTCTTTGACATGCCTATCATGGTGGCAATCGTCTTGTAACCACATGAGGCATACCTGATATTTTGAGGATGAAGTACAGAAAGACAGAAGGAAGCTAGATCCTTGATGGCATTAGTGAGCCAAAGTATTATCCAGCCTGGAACTTTACTGCCTCTGGATTTCTTACTAATTGAAAGAATATTTTTTTTTCTTATTGTTCAGTCACTTTGGGTTGGGTCTTCAGTTACACATAGCTGAGAGCTCTCTGATACAGCCTTGAAGAATAACTATGCCTCACTTGACAACTTCCACTTTTCCCAAAGTCTCATTGCTATGTGAAGGCATTTGAATAAAATATACCTTTGTTAACTTTAATGGGGGAATATTATGCTGCATTTCATTTCAATCTAAGGTATCCAAATAATTTCATGGATTGAAAAAAATCATCAATCAAACAATGAAAAAAATCACATAAATAATAAAAAAGATGACACTAAACAAATATATTTTGTGCACAAACTGTAAGGTAATAAGGTTTATTGTAGTCATCAAAAGTAGTGATTAGTGGTAGTTATTGGAAAGGTATAAAACAGTGTTGCAGGCAGGGTCTCTTTCTAGGGAGCAAGATTCTGAAACAGAGATTAGCATGCCAAAAGTTTAAGGACAGATTCCAGGATCAATAAATTGTGGAAGGGAAGGAAAGAAAGTAAGATTAGACATAGTGGTCTCAAGTTCTTCAACCAATTTCACTGGGAGTTCTGGAGTTGGGATGGACCTCCTAAATTGCCCTCAATTGAGATGAAGGGGCTTGGATTTTATACCCTCACTTTGACCAGTCATTGGGGTGAGGCTGCCCGCCCCCTCCCAGGAATGTGGCAATAGCTTGGTCAAGGTACTTCAACTTCAACTAGGGCAATTTCCAGAGAAGATTGCGAGTTGAGGGCTGTCAGAAAATAATTCTTCAGCGCTACAGGGAAACCTATGCCGTGCATCACAGCATGCACTACAGAGGAGAGCCTTTTTTGGAAGGTGATGGAAAGTCATGAAACTGATTTGCATGCACACACTCAATATCAGAATCATGCAACCTTGTCTTTATCATTTTTTTCCTTTGAAAATTTGACCAAAAAAGAGTAAAGTTGAGCTTTGACACACATGGCTATAGGATCATAGGAAATGCTACATCTTTCTCCCTTTCACTTGCTTTGTACATACAACACAAAACTTAGGGGTTCATCCAAATATATCATGAAATTAAAATTTGTTCCACGTGTTATTCTTTTGACTGGAAACTTATGTTGAATGAATTAGTATGTTTTTGCCTGAAACAATAATGTCAAAACATCATTCCTAATAGCATGTTTAACTCATGGGTATGGGGGGTTAAAAGTTGATGCACACACACAAAATAGTTGTTTGAGAAATAGTCTTATCATAGTGAAAATTCATTAACTGGACAATTGTTATATGTAGTAAGTCTGTATATAACAATATATCCTAACTACACATCCACAAAATATGCCTTCCAATTTTAAGATAATTAAATTTTGTTAAATTTTCTCTAGCTATCCGTATATCATCATTTACCTCCTTGCTGATGGTGTTAAAAGTACAGAGTAGAACACTCCCTTGGAAATGGTCACTTTATTTGACCATTTAAAAAGTTGTCATTCTATGGGATTTTTAAGCAGCAAAGATACATTCAAATATAACATAATTAGATTTAATCTGTGACAAACCCAGTATCTTTAGATTACATTATCTTGATACTGAACATTGTAAACCCCATCCGCCCCCGCCAACCAATTATCTAAAAAGAGGACCACGCTAAGCCAACAGAAGCATAGAATTTTAAAAAGTCACCCATCTAGCCACATTCTCTTCTAGAATAGACTCGAGTTCTGGGTGACCCACTAACTATACCCAACATGCTTCCCAGAAGCAGAGCCCACTGGTGAACCACTCTCCTGGACATAGGACAGATGTCACTATCTCATGGACAAGGAAAAATTGAGCCAAGGGTATGAAGAACAGAGTCTAGACACAAGATTATTAAGAGAGAATATTGGAAAGAGAGAGTTTAAATGACAACCCTGTACCTAAAAGGTCCTGTCTCCCTTTCCCAAGATTTAGTCCAGCTCATTACAGAAGTGACCTTTGGTAACTAATTGGTATTGTAGAGCTTCTGAGCTGTGACCTAAAAAGGAGATGATGTAAAAGCCAAATAAATGACATAAAGAAATTCCCATCCTGGCCCTAGGGTTGTCTGGCGAGCTATTTCCATACTGTATGTACATAAACAGCTCTTCTTGGGTGGTGGTTTAATGTTGCTATACCTTCACTTGCAATTACACTGAATGGAGCCGCAACAAATCTTCGTAATGCCAATCTCATCTTTCCACCTCATTGACAGCTCAGGAAATGCATCTGAAATTCATAGTAGCCTCATAGCCTATGGCAAGAGAAATCCATGCTGCTAAAATTTTATTTTAGAATTCAAGCTGGTTTTCCTCAGTTTAGGATGCTCCATTTTTTAATCTTTTGCTGCCTACCACACTGTATCAAAATAACCAGCCAATATTGTTCAACTGTCAGGGGCCTCAGCTGCCTCTGAATTTTATCAGTACAAATAAATACTGGAACATGTTAAAAATAATCCCAATAGATGGGAGCTCATATTAATAGAATTAAATGCAGGAAAAAATGTGCATAAACTTTGACTTGACTGCCCCCCACCTTTTCTTTACTGACTTAAAAAAAAAAGGTTGAATAGATATTCAGACTGATTTAATGTTTAGGCTGATAGGGATGCTAGGCTGGGTCCCAAATTTGTGCAATGTTCAAAGGGAGAGAGATTTTAAAATCCTAGAAAAAGAGATATTTCCAAATTAATGGCATTGCCCGAATGCCTTGGCTCCCTGCACCCCACCAGGAAGGTTTATTATTTTCTGGTAAAATGTTGCTCGGATGGGGAGTGGTAGTCAGCGATGCGTCAGAGCTGCTCTTTGAACACATTAAAAAGCTGAATGCACAACAAAGAACAGATGTTCCAGCATGCCTTATTTATGCACCCATCAGCAATCTTCCAGTGACCACAAAACACAGCCTTTTTTTCCCTCCTCCTCCCCAGAATATTATTTTCTGATAAACTCACCCTCTTTATTAGTTGATTTTTTTTTTGACCCCAATTGAACTCCTGGGTAATTGTGTGTGTGTGTACAAGTGTGCATGTGTGGATGTGCGTGCCTGTGTGTGTGTGTGTGTGATTTGAAAGTCTGTCTCCATCAAAGCTGAATTCTATTGAACTGTGGAACAGGTGTGGATTCTGCAATTAGATCACATTTCAGAGAGAGAGACACTGAGGGTAATAATGGCGGTGAATTCTTCACAGTCGAATGCAGCGCCATAGCGACCAGCAACAATGAAGGAGAAGAGGTATTAGTATTGGGGTGATTATTTTTAGTTTATGGGATCATCTGATAGAATACAGCCATAAGGCACTGGGAACGTGTGTTTGGGGCTCACCAGCTGTAAGGCAAACTTGTTTTACTGGCACTTATCTGAAATGCCTCACTCACCCACCCTCTCTGCTTACAATTGGAATGGAAGTAGCGATTAGGAAGTGAGATATAATGCAGATTAAATGTTATGATGGACCAAGATCCTGTTGGGTTATTAAAACCCATTTGCTTTCACTGGTTTTAAAGGCATAGCACCTTTATTTAAACCTTCAGCCCTAGATCTCTGAGCTTTAAGAAGTGGGAGGCAGAGGAGTGGGGGTGGGGGTGGGGGGAGGTTAGGTGGAGAAAATAATTTAGGATGTAAAGAGAAGCAAGAATATTTCCTCTTCCTACACAAGAAAGCTGCATTTTTTCAGTGAGTGAATCTAATCTGTGACCTCAATTTGAGCTTCAGAAAAATCACAATACATTAATAGGAAAAAATACCCCCACAAATTGATTTAATAAACTAAAAAGAAATAGTGCAGGCAATTCTCACAATATTTGGTCAATTTTGGAACTTCTGATTGTAAGTGGTATTTCCTTAATATATTTTCCGTATTTTCTATAAGTGAGAAATATTTGGTACCAAACTCAGTGGTGTAAAATCAGCCCTTGGGAGAGTTCCAGCTGTTCCCTGAGGCTTCTCAGAATGGTGCTGTGGGCTGGCTGGCAGCAGCTGCTGTCCCTGAAAGAATAAAGGAAGCCAGACAACAGAGGGGAGGGGTTTGCACAAAACGAAGTCACGGGCATCCTATAGCCACATCAGGAATCTGAGCTCAGAAGTGGGGGAGCTTGATGAGATACAGATTCTCCTCTCTTATGGGTCTGGGAGCTTAGCATAAGAACCTTTGCTCTTTGTCCAGTGGTCTTGAACACTGGATGGCCAAGGTCAGAGATCAGCATCATAGGATCCTGGATCATAGCCAACACACTGCCAAGGGCAGATTTCTTTTTCTGGCACCAAAATGAGCTCTTTGGATGAAACACCTGAGGGATGAGAAATGGTTCTATTGTCCATAATGCTATCTCACATTGAGAAATCTGTTACCAGGACAGGAATTTTCTGTTTTGTCTAGGTGATGTAACTAAGATTCTTAGCAAACAAAAAACATATTTTCTGGCTAAGAAACAATAAAGCAAGAGTGACAGTGGACATATATACCATTTTTTAAAATGTGTTTTTTTCGGTTACTATACAGTTTATTAATTTTCCAGCCAGAGTTCTATTTAACATGTATTATTTCTCTATTTAGCAAAATAATTCCTATATTATTAATCATCTGAATTTAGTTACATGACCTTGTCGTTAGGTATATCACACCTGGCTGGTCTAGTTTTCTGTGAAATGAGGAGCAAAATTAAACGTTAGCAGTAGAACATCTTTTACAGATAAAATATTAGGTAAGGATTAGAACAGCTATATTCAAGAGTGGGAGTGGGACTCCCACTCAGCTCTCAGCCTTCTTTGCGGGGCTTGCGTTGCTTTTAGTAATATTTGGGATTACTCAGAACTAGGTATACAATGTCTGAACTAGATATTACTGAACCCTTCCCTTCTAAGGGAAAGTGTAATCCAATATGCCCATCTTCCCTGAAGTATCCCTAGGTGGGGAGGGAGCAGGTGAGGGCAAGCACTTCAGATGGTGGTGCATGTTCTACAAGCACTGGTTAATGGTCTCTGCTGTGAAGAGATTTTTGTCTCCACCGATATCAGGAAAACAATTTGACAGCCCTTCTTCACTACATTGTTTGAAGAGACTGACAGGCCCAGTTGTCCTGAAGACACAGACTTGTGTTTCATTTCTTTTTCTCCAACTAAAAGCAGAAAAGTAGTTTTCAGTGAGGTCTGACCTGTTTTGTCTTCTCCCTCACTTACCATCAATCACTTTAACAACCACACAGAGAGCCTAAGGATTGGGTGGAATTGTCCTATGGTGTTAATTTTAGAATATTTCTCTTTTTTTATTTTTTTAAGATTTTATTTATTTATTCATGAGAGACAGAGAGAGGGGGAGAGAGAGAGAGAGAGAGAGAGAGAGAGAGAGAGGCAGAGACACAGGCAGAGGGAGAAGCAGGCTCCATGCAGGGAGCCCGAAGTGGGACTCGATCCTGGGTCTCCAGGATCACGCCCTGGGCTGAAGGTGGTGCCAAACCGCTGAGCCACCCAGGCTGCCCAATTTTAGAATACTTCTCAATCAAACTCCAGACAACTCTGGTTCAACCATTCTGGGTCTCTTGGCCGATCATATTGAGTGTTTACCTTGAAATATCTGAATATACCTTCTTAGACTTCCTTTTCTTTTGCAAAGGACCCTTGGTAAAAACCAGAATGAAGCAGACAGGTCCTTCCCATATTGGCTCTGCAACAGTGTCCTTCTTGGCTGAAGCAACGGGAGAGAAATGGTGGCATCACTTATTGTTATTGACACAGTGATGCCTGTGTTAAAACGTCGATATTTTGCAGCAAATCTGTGTTGTAGTTTTAACATGCATTGATACCCCTTGCCATTTAGTCATCTGAGTGAACACTGACAAGAGGCATGGCAGCCCTGTGTTGGCAGAACGTGGGAGATACTGTGTGCACGCTGTGAAAATGAGGACGTCAGACCATAGACTTCTGATTGAAGGCTTGACATCACGGGACCAAGTGATCCAAACAAGATGTAAATCATAGCCTCTGAAATAGAAGAATTCATTAGCTCTCTGGTATTCAGTGTAGCAACAAATCAGTAATGGAATTAGCTTGGAATCATATATTCTTTGCCTGGGATTTGTAAGGCAACAAGAGGTTTGATAAGCAAAGAGATCTTTAAAAAAATTTTTTTTCTCTAAATTTTACTAAGCCTACTCACCCTTCCAAAGACCAGGCATAATGATAAAATAACATTCATATTATGCTTCCAATGCCAACCTGATGCATAATGTAGTAAATGGTTAGTTACAGGCAAATAACTTTCAAATGGATCAGAACTGGGATTTCCGAACATTGCTCTTGCCACTACACCTCACTCCCTTCAAGCCTGGGAAAGAACTTATGTTTCAACATGTTTTGTGTTAGGCTGAATACAATAAATCCAATGTAAATACAAGGTATTGATTAAATACAGAGTATCAATAGCATGTAATTAAAGTCTGACTCCAAATTCTTAACTTTCAAGCCATTTCATTCATACACATTGAGATGAAATCAACAAAACAAGTAGCCAAAGCATTTGGTCAAAAAGTAAAATTTTTTTCCTTGACTTGTAATGTGTTTAATAAATTATGTCAGTCATAATGACCATGACCACATGGGTCATGCTTTCAGGCAACCATCACTCCAACTTTTATTTCCCATCACTGAAAATATAGTTGCTAAGGAGCTATTTTTCTCCTAAAATATATGTACAGGAAAAGATGAGAAATTTCTATATTAATGACATGATAATGACATTGTGAAAATAAAATGGTGATGACATATCTACTGTGGGAATAATATGCCCTCAGGCTAACAAAAGCAGCTTACCTGTTTAACTTATTAGAATATTTTATAAACATATTTGAAATGAGCAACTCAGTTTATCCTGAAATAAAACAATGCTATATTTTCTTTTATGCATATGAAAAGAGAAGATGATAATTGCTCACCTACAACCCACCTAAGAAACCGATGGAAATACATTTATAATAAAATCAGAGCAATATCATTTCCAGTACCTGTATGACACTCATTCTGGTGAGTCATCCCCAAAGACTTTTTAAAAGAAAATAGAGTTCTGATTCTATGTTTGCCATTAATTTGTTACAGAGTTGGGCAACCACTTGGCTCCTCAGTTCCCTTCCATTAGAAAGAGTCAAGAGCAATTATTTGAGAGGAGTGTAAAGTGGATAGGTGTGAGTTAAAGAACTTCAGAATTGCAGAGATAAAAGGTTTTCCCTCATGGAATGCCATTATTATTAATATTATTGCCATCATCATTATTTATGCTCCCAGCACACGTATTGTGAAAATGTGTTATTCGCGAAACTGCTATGCCCTCACCATGTCATTTGCAAAATCACCATGTTCTTCTCACAGAAATGTCACTGAAATGTCATTTTTACAATAGCTGCATTATGAATCTGCTATAACTTGAATTGCTTTACAATGAAAATGCAATTTCTTAGCAATTAAAATTATTCCACCCACCCCAGTCAAATAATAGAAAATCGCCTCCCTGTCCAATGTTGCTTATGGTGCATTGCAGAACACTGCAAATTTAACAAAGTATGGCTTCTTACATGCCTAGGAAGTTCTATGTCTTAGCCACACCAGCAGTTGCATTGTATCACGTGTGATAATCTGCTAAACCTGATCTGAACTACTGTAGCATTATTACATAAACTCTTACAAGATGGGAGGATTACACTCACTCAGATTCTTTTTGAGTTTTCCCAGGACTCTAACTATATCTAAGTTTATAGGTATAACAGCACTAGATCAAGGTATGTGAGAAACTAATGTTAGTTTTCATTAAAGAGAAATTTCTTTATCAATACAACTCATTATCATTAGGTCTACTTAAATCCCTTTCTTGCATTAATTGAAAGTTTTCTTCTTAATAACTGCTTCTCAGAAATGGGTGATTTGACATATATTAATATCATCATTAATAAGAATGGAGCAACGTACAAAGAAGCATAATACAAGTCACTGGGCAGCTGCTCATAGAATGAAATTATTAATGGATATGGGGTCACATTTAAAGAGATTTTTTAAAGGCTTATGTATGAATTCACTTGTTTTTGTTACATAGAAACCCAAAATGCAACAGGCTAAAAATGTAGAACAATGGAGAATGTTCAAGATGAAAGTTTGGGCCCAGACCCTTAGAAATAAGAAAAAAATATGTATTTTTACAAATATACTTAACTAGACTGAAAAATAAAGAGCTGGGTCATGTGATAAGTATAAGCATAAATAGACAAGACAACATATTCCAAGTCAGCATGGAATTCTGGCTTCTCTCTGACCCTCCCTTAAGCTAAGCAGCATATGTGGTTGTCATATACCTTCAGACTAAAGCAGATGGTGTGGCTGTTTGGGCCAAAGAGACAGGACAATATTTCAAATAGCCAAAGAATAGGGAGAAGTGAGGAAGCTTCCACCCATGAAATATAAGTTATAGGTATATCTCATCTAGAAGCACATCCAACTCATACTTGAAGACCATAGAAAATATGCTTTTATATCAAGGCCAGGATCTCTACAAAAACAAAGATGTATTTTCAAACACAAATATAAGAAAGCAATCAAAAACTCACAAACATTAAGGAAATTCATCATCACAGAAGAGATGAATGAATTCTCTCAGAAGAGCAGAAGAATTAACTCTTGAGGAAATGAAGCTAACAAAGTGAGTGTACACACACAAAAGCTTCAAAATAAATATGTTGAATATCCTTGGAGAAATTCCCCAAAAAGTTACAAACATGAAAAATAAATAGCTCTAAAAACTAAAAACATTAATATCAAAATTAAAATATCAGTATATGAACTGAATAATAGTATTAATATAGATGAAAAGCAGGTTATGAGCAGTAAGACTAGAACTAGAGAAAGTACTGTGACTTCAGATTAAATATCTCACTGAGTGTGAAATAGGATAAATAACAGTAATTTTTAGAAATACTTAAAAAACAAGAGGAAGGGGATCTCTGGGTGGCTCAGTGGTTTAGCGCCTGCCTTTGGCCAAGTGCATGATCCTGGGGTCCCAGGATCGAGTCCCGTGTCGGGCTCCTTGCATAGAGCCTGCTTCTCCCTCTGCCTGTGTCTCTGCCTCTCTCTCTCCCTCTCCCTCTCTCTCTCTCTGTGTGTGTCTATCATGTATAATAAGTAAATAATTTAAAAAAAAACCCAAAAGGAAAACTTTAGAATATAAGAATAAAGCCTCTAGAGGGGATTTGGGAAGCTAAAAAGAGAAACAAAAATCAGATTAGAGTCTGAGTTCTCTTTGGCAAAAATAGATGCCAGAAGGTGAGTCAGGATTAAGGTTGTGAGAGAAATTTTTGTATACTTAAGTCCTATATCTTGCAAAACTAGCATTCAGTAACTTTATCATCTACAGACTACCTCAGGGAAAAAAAAAGTGTATTCTAGCAAAATGAAAAATGAATCAAAAAGGAGTAAATGGTATCAGCCATCAGAAATGGTAATGAGAAAAAAAAATCAATCATATTCCTATTTAAAAGGTGTTTTAATATACATGAAAAAATAATTATTAACAATCTGAAACTAATGTCCCAAGTGATCTCAACATGGGAGGGGTTGTAATAAGGAATCTGAATTTATTTTTGATATTTGTCCCACCACTTCCCCTTTCTGTTCTGCTCCACAACTGGGCAAACTGATAAGAAAGCTTAGATTATCTCTCCTTTGGTTTTGGCAGGAAATTTAAACCACACAAGCTACTGCAATGTGCAAGAACCCTTACTCAAGCTCCAACCCCTAGCCATGATAAAAGTCAAACCAATCTTTTTTCCTTGCTTTCTCAAGCTGTGTTTAAACCAGTTTGAGGGTCAACTTTGTTGTCCTAGAAAACTTTATTATATGAGAATAAGCCTTGTCATATCATCTTGATGGGTGTGTGGTGTCATCAGTCTTGATATCCAAAACAAAATTTTGGGTGGGAGATCCATGTCACCTCTACAGGGTGACCCCAATATGTGTAGAGAGAGAGAGATGGGAATAAATAAGATGAGGGAAAATGTATAGAAAACTGTTTAACTCTAGGGATTAATTTTTAAAGTCAACATACTTAAATTATAAATATTAAAAGTAAGTCCTAGAAAATAGAATATATAAATTCAAAACAATGAGAAAAAAGAAATAAAGAAATATTTACAGTTTGAAAGAGAAGAAGTAAAAAAGAAATGGCAAGAAAGAGTTACTTGGAAAAAGAAGAATTTTCATGAAGAAGTCCATAATGCAGTAAATGTATTAAAACCTCTATTCAATAAATGAATCAGAATTTCTAATAATAAATAATGACTCTTACTTTTGGGTAAAAAGAAAATCTGTCTTCCTGCTGACAGACACAAACAAGACCAAATAATTTTTAAATGGCTAAAGATAAGTAATAGAAATAGATATACCATGATAAATACTAGCAAGAAGAAATCAATGTGACAATATAAATACTAAATGAAATGCAAAAGCATTAAAGAGAATAAAGAGGATATTTTATTTGACAGGTAAAATATACCAAAAAAAAAAAAAAACAAAAAACCAAAAACAAAAATACAAAACAACAGAAACAAAAACCAACAACATCCCACAACAGTTGTAAATCTTGATGTAGATGATAACAAATCTTCACAATAAATTTCAAAGATAGTTTAACAAAGGAGTTAAGAGCAGAGACTGGAGTCAAACTGAGTTAAAATGCCAGCCCTACCATTTAGTAGATTGAGTTTTGGGCAAGTTATTTCAAATGTAGTGCATTTTTGTTATTGGAAAATGGGGATAATAATAGTACCACTTCAGAGTTATGTGAGGATTAAATGAATTAAAATATATTAAGTGGGTAGATAAATGCATAAACATAGCTATAATGTTCATTAAATAGTTATCAGAGATTACCCATTGGGAATGAAATAGGAAGGGTGAAGAACAGGGATACTTACTTTTCTTACCTTATATACATTTAAAATTTTAATTTAAAGAATCTTTATTCTAAAAATGTGTAGGAAGTAGTATATACATAAATTGGAGGAAAAGACCCAAAGTTCCACATATTTCTTTTTTAACCTCCTCTTGCTTCTCCTTATTCCCTGATAGGAGGTCCACCAGCCCTGGGTCAGTGAAAGAGAATTTGACTCTTCTAATGAATACATTCTCCTGCTTCCACCCGTCTAGTGAATAAACTCACTCTTTAAGCCATAAAATTTGAAGGACCTTTGGTCCTCCACTTATCTATATGGCTTAGGCAAAAGGGTTTTATATTTTGTTTGTTCATTTGTTTTGTTGTTTTAACCAAGTGCAATATACCATAAGGAAAAAAAGTACTTATTGTCTTTCTGTGTAAATGCTCCGGTTAAAAGTCCTTTTCCCCTATGTCACTCTACTGGTGGTGCTTTTGTAGTGATGGTCTCTAGATTTTGAGGAAAGAATGAGGTAAAATCAGTTATTTTACATGAAATGAAAAAAATCAATTTGGCATGAATCAAATGAATGTAAATCAAACATATTTCTTTAGAAGTAGGTAATATCTGTGGAATGACAGCAGAACTGAATGTGGAAGAAACTTCACTGAAAAATTGAAAATCCAAAAGAAATTCCTTGTATTTGTGGATGTATGAGAAGAGCAATTTAAGATTTCCATGCAAGCAAAAGTAACTGATCCAAAGTCAATAGAGGAGGGCTATCCAACAACCAAAGTTTTGGAAAATTTAAAGGCAGAAACAGAAAGAACTGTATAGGCTCCAAAAGTTTTATAAAGGAAGGTTTAAGATATTTAGAGATGGCAATCTGGCTAAAAGGGGAGGCCAAGAGATTTATCTTGAAGCTGTGTTTTCAGAGTATGCACATGGTTTTTAGTTAGATTTATGTTTATTTTTATTGGCTGAGGGGGTAGGTTTAGTGGTAGTGGTAGTAGTGGTGGTGGTGTGTGTGTATGTGCTTGGTAGGGGGAGGATGCAGTAGTGCTGCTTTTCTCAGCCAACCTTTGGCTTTGAAAAAAAGATGAAAGGTAGAGTAATGATAATATATTACTAACATAAATAGTTCTGCCATTTTTAATTATAAACTATGTCTAGAATGTAATAAAAAAGTTAAATGAGAAAGTCAAGTTACCATACATGCCTAAGTATAAGGTATTTTTTTCTCCAACACTTAAAGAAAAGGAATCACTTGATATTCAAGTGACAACAAAATCTCTCATGTTAGAAAGTTCTATCATTACTTATTGTGAATGACAAACTGCAATTTGTGAAAGGGCATCATCCAGAACCTGTATAAATCCAGGGAGAAGAGTTAGTTCAAGAAATAATGGTTTCCCTGGATGTATCTGCCAATTCCTGATGGCCTAGGGATGGTGTATATCATCTGGGACTTAAAGAGCCAAGCACATGGCAGAGAGAAGACAAAACCTGTAAACCACCACTTAAAAGTCCAGACCCCTGAAGTTCAAACTAGGAAAAACTGCCCCACAGAAGGAGGGCACCATGGGAGATTGTCAGTCTTGGCTTTGGATTTTTGCTAAACAGAAAAAGAAAAATGTCTCTTCTAAGAATTGTCAACTACAAGACTATATTTTTACATACTTGAGATAATTTTTAAAACTTTAAGCTGAAAATTTAAAGTTGTCCTTGATAAGTAATGTCTCTAAGCATCAAGCATAAGCAAACACAAATACTTCATGAAAAACATTAAAAAAACAGATGTCAAAAAATTCTTATATTCTAAGGAATGTAAATTGATAAGCAGATATCACAACACATGAGAAGGCAAAACACAATAAGTGGAAGTAAGTAGAAACAAAAAAAAGGTATAAACAGACACTCAAAGACTATAAATACTGGGGTTATCATCTGTGCAATATAAAATAAGTCTATTTTATATGTTTAGAGAAAATTTAAAGGTAACAAAAGTATAACAGAATAATAATGATTTCTCAAAAAATAACCAAGCTGATTTTTTTTCAAAAACCAAATATAGATCCTTGAAGTTAAAAATGTATTAATTGAAACTAAAAACTGGGCAGCCCTGGTGGCTCAGTGGTTTAGCGCCGCCTGCAGCCTAGGGTGTGATCCTGGAGACCCTGGATCAAGTCCCATGTCAGGCTCTCTACATGGTGCCTGCTTCTCCTTCTAAGGCCTGTGTCTCTGCCTCTTTCTCTCTCTCTGTGTTTCTATGAATAAATGAATAAAATTAAAAAAAAAAAAGAGGAACTAAAAACTGAGGAAAACAGTTAAACAGTGGATTAGATAGAGATGAGAGGAAAATTAATGAATTGTAGGGCAGTTTAGAAGATATCGTCCAGTGTGTTGCAGAGACAAAGTGAAGAATAAATGAAGAGAGTATCATGAAATCTAACTGGAGTTCTAAGGGGGAGCTAATATTGAAAATGAGGAGAGGCAGTCCTTCAAAGAATAATGGCAGAGCATTTTCTAGAATGGATGAAAGATGCCAGACTCAGACTTGAGAAGCTCCTAGACTCTCAGCAGAATAAATAAAAAGAAATATAGAAAAAAAAAAAAAAAAAAAAAAAAAGAAATATAGATTGAAAGTACAAAACACTAAAGATAAAGAAAAAGCAATAAAGTCAGCCAAATAAATTTTATAGAAATACGGTAACTAGAATAACAAATGACTTCTCAACGGTGACAGTGGAAGAAAATTAAAGTAGAAAGATATCTTTAAAGTACTGGATGTAAATCAACTGTTGATTCAAAACTGTATATCAAGTTAAATTGAGCTTCAAAAGCAACAGTAAAATGAAGACATTTTCAGATGTTAAAAAAATGAGAAAAACTTAAGTGTACAATGTAATGAAGTCTCACCATTGTAATTCAATTATCCATGTCTTTTTGTGGACGTTTATTCTTTATCAGCTCACGTGAAACATTTGCAAAAAATGATTATTTGCTGCAAAATAAGATTCAACAATATTCAATGAATCAATACCAAACACAAATATTTTCTGAATAACAAAATATAAACCAATAAGGAAAATAATTTAAAATCATATACATTTGTACATTTAAATACATTTCTAAATAATTAATGGATTAAAGGAGAAACCATAATGGCAATTAGGAAGAAAAAGAAGATTTTTTAAATTGAATGTGATACTGTGACATGCAGCTACAATAGCACTTAGAGGAAAATTTATAGGCTTAAAGTCGTGTATTAGTAAAAATAAAAAAAGACAAGACATTCAACTTAAGATATAAGGAAAGAATGACAGAATTGATTTTAAAAAGGAAATTGTAATAAGCACAAAAATTAGTGAAATATAAAGTAAAGATACACTACAAAAGAACAATATATCCAAAGTTGGCTTTTTGGAAAGACTAAAAAGTGACAGGCTTCTAGCAAGATTAATTAAGAGAAAGTAATAAAAAGCAAAATTAAGTACTATTAGCAGTAAAAAATGATCATAATCGTTACAGAGATTACATCTTATATAAAGGAACGTAAAGAAAATGTTTTGAAAATACATGTAAAATTTAAATAAACTGAATAAATTCTATACACACACCCACATGTAAAACTAAACAAAACTGACATCAATGTTCTTTCTGGAGGCATGCTTTGTCTCAAAACTTCTCTGCCCAACTTGCAAGTTTATTAGGTATATTTCTGCTTTTCAAGTTATTGCAGAAGCAAAATGGAAAATGAGAATCGAGAAACTCCAGGAGCTGAAGGGTTGAAACTTACAACTATTGCTCATCTCCTGTTAGAAATTTGTACACAATCCCGGGGCTAAGATTGTGACCACTAAAATACAGTCTGGAAGAAATCACCAAATAAAAATCCTGATTGTTACACCTTTGTTAAGTCCTCTGAGTGGATCAAGATGGCTCCCTATAAATCCTCTTCAATTAGACAGAATGGTTCAGGGACTAAGACTAAGCCAAGAATCCTGATAAGCTCAAAGGACCATAATTCTGTTTAGAGGGAGTTCTCACAAAGAAAATAGGATGCCTCATTTTATACAGTGAAGGGAATCATTTTTAAAAATTTTTTGAAAGAATTTTGTTTCAAAATGCTGCAGCATGAATTAAGAGACTGTGTTCAACAGTGCTAGGCTGCAAACATTTTATAGGCAAGCACTAGACTGAGAAAGCTCCTCTTCAGACATGGCTGAGGAAAACCAGGAGGACGGATGATCCAAAGAGTTCAAATAAGAGCCAAAGTGGAACAGTGGATTGGGGCTGCTCCCAGGAACCAAGACCACAATCTAATCAAGAAATGCTTCTCACCTCCAGAATAGCAGAGCTCACTGCATTTTCCCAGAGGAATTTCAGAATTTCTATGGACTAGTAAAAATGATGAACTTCCAATTCTTCCTCTTTCCAATGAGGGTATTTATTAGATTCTAGTTACTCTGTTCCACATTATAGATGGTGCAAGGGAGATGCACGTAAGATGTGTGTTTTTGTACTTAGGTCCCAGAAGTAAGAGACATGAGTCTAGACATGATGCCAATCACTAGATCCTAGTCATAGAACCTAATGCCATAATTAAATGAGATTTCTCAATGTCTTACTGAGTGTATTTTACTTGTAGAAGGAAGAAAATTTTTGTTACCAAAAGTGTTGAATATAATAGGCTGTTATTAACAATTACCCATTCCCATTCTCTCATTGTCAAACTTCTCTAAGGAATATAGTCTCACTTCATTGACACTGACTTGTCCATGTGACTTGCTTTAGCCCATAAGAAATGAGAAAATATGACATTTGTCACATTTGGTTTGACTCATGCCTCTAATGATCCTACCCTCAGTTGTGAACATAGCACATGCCAAATATGAGTTGCTTTCTCAGCCTCATTTCTAGATTGAAAGGGAAGTTGGAACAGTGACCAACTGAACCAACCAAGATAATCAAAATTACAATATAGCAGGTAACAGGAGCAAAAAATAAATGATATTTAAGCCATTGAAATCATGGAGTTATTACTACAGCAATAGCTGATACTTGCCAACTTGTGTTATGAGACTAATATAAACTTATTATCAAACACCAAGAAAGAAAAAGAAAAAAAAAACAAGAAAATATATAGGTTTGGGGTACCTGGGTGGCTCAGTTTGTTGAGTCAGACTCCTGATTTTGGCTCAGGTCATGATCCCAGGATTCTGAGATAGAGCTCTGTGGGCTCTGTGCTGAGCAGGGAATCTGCTGTGGATTCTCTTTCCTTCTCCTTCTCCCTCTGCCCATCTTCCTGCTCATGCTTGCTGTCTCTGCGTCTTTCTCAAATAAATAAATAAGTCGTTAGAAATTTAAAAGAAGAAAATATATAGGTCATCTCATTCATAAACATATATTAAAAATTCTAAACAAATCTTGTCAAACTGAATCTAGCATTGCATAAAAGAGATTAGAATAGCCAATGACTAACACAAATTTATTCCAGGAATCCCAGTTTGACTCAACAGGAGAAAATGTATTCATATAACTTATTATGTTAAAAGAGTTTAAAAAATCATATGATCACCATAGATGTAGAAAAGGGATTCAATAAAATTCAACCTTCATTTATAATAGTAATTTTAAGAAGCCTCTCAGGAAAGACAACTACCCTAAATTTGATAAAACATGTCTATGACAGACATATAGCAAACATCCGCCCAGCATCAAAATTTCTTTTGAGGGATCCCTGGGTGGTGCAGCGGTTTGGCGCCTGCCTTTGGCCCAGGGCGCGATCCTGGAGACCCGGGATCGAATCCCACGTCGGGCTCCCGGTGCATGGAGCCTGCTTCTCCCTCTGCCTGTGTCTCTGCCTCTCTCTCTCTCTGTAACTATCATAAATAAATTAAAAAAAATAATAAAAAATAAAATAAATTAAAAAACAAAACAAAAAAAAATTTCTTTTGATGTCAGGTAAAATACATTGGTTGGGTGATCTAGTAGATTGCATACAAAAACTTTTTAATTAAAAAAATAAGAATTGGAAATAAACAAAAATATCCTATTTCATAGGTATTATGACAAACAGCCATTTGAGAAAAGTGAAAAATATTGTGTTTCTAATTTTTACCTATTTTTTCATATATTGTATATTGTCTAAGTCTATACACATTAGAAATGTAAGGGATCTTCAGGTAATATATTCGATCTTAAAAGAGGATTAAGCAAGTTTGCTAAATATAAGATTAACAAAAGCCAGTTGCAGTACTTTTTATACCAGTAACAAATAGAAAACATAACTTAAAAAATACAATTTAGAAGATCAACAAAAACATAAGATATTCAGAAATATATCCAACAGAGTATGTGTAAGATTATTATGTGGACAGTTTTAAAATTTGAAAGCCATAAAGGAGATCAGATAAATGGAAGAACCAATCATGTTCATCAATAGGAAGATAATATTTTAAAGATGATAACTGTCCCCAAATTAATCTCTAGATAAAATACAGTTCCAATTGGAATCCCAGGAGGATTTTTATGAAACTTCTAAAATTTATAAGGAATGGGAAATGGCCCCAAATAATCAAGACACTACTAAAAATACTAACCCTGTCAGACAGCAAGACTATTTAGAGAGTTCTAGTAATGAAGACAAGGTGGTGTTGGTGAAGGGATAGATAGAAAACTGAAGAATACAAAGCCTACAAATTCTACTGCATTAAAATTAAGAATAAACACCTAACTGGGGGTTGCTAGGCCTGGGGGTGGGAGAATAGGGAGCAACTGCTTAAGGGGTGCGGGGTTTCCTTTGGGTATGATGAAACTTCTAGACCCAGACAAAGGTGGTGGTTGCACAACATGGTGAATGTACTAAATGTCACTGAATTGTTAATTTTAAAATGGTTACCCTTGTGTTATGTAAAATCTACCTCAATTAAAAAATATAATAATAGTAACACCAAAAAGGGAATTTGTTTGATAAGAAATATGTTAGTGTATAAAGGTAACTCACAAGCTGAGTAAAATATTGCAACACAAATAAACTGACAAAGAATTCAATTCCAAAATATATAATGTCCTCATATAAACATGTTTTTACAAAAGAAAAATCATGCCTTTCCCATAAACATGCAAAAAATTACCAATATCCTTTATAATGAGGAAAACCTAATATAAAATCTCAAGGAGATAGCATTTCACACCCATCAGATTAACAATAACAATAGTAATAATAATAATCACATAATAGAATAAAGTCTCACAATACCAAATTTTAGCCAGAACATGAAGCAATATTATACCTTTTACACTACTGGTTGGATTACAAAATGCTGCAACTACTTTGGAAACTTACTTGGAATTGCCTCTAAAACTTCAAATTTTTTTTTCCTGTGACCCAATTATTGCACTCATAGGTAAACACCAGAGAAACTTACACATGTGCCCCAGCTGACATTGTTTGTAATAAAGGAAAAAACTAGAAACCACTCTAAATGCTCTTCAATAGTAGAATGTGTAAGCAAACTGCACACTCAGAGCATAGTGAAATATATAATAGTGAACATGAATGAACTTTGCCTATACATATTAATGTGAATGAGTCTCAAAATTCAATGTCAAACAGGGATGCCTGGGTAGCTCAGTGGTTGAGTGTCTGCCTTTGGCTCAGAGTGTGATCCCGGGGTCCTGAGATGGAGTCCCACATCAGGCTCCCTGCAAGGAGTCTGCTTCTCCCTCTGCCTGTGTCTCTGCCTCTCTCTTTGTGTCTCTCATGAATGAATGAATGAAATCATAGAAAAAAGAAATTCAGTGTCAAACAAAAGAGCAAGCAGTAGAAAAATTTTACTTTGCAGGAATCCATTTAAGTAAATATTAAAATTGCAAATTAAAAATCATAAATTAGGAATACATACGTTGTAGTATTTTGTTTTATTTAAGATTTTATTTTTTAAGTACTCTCTATACCCAACATAGGGCTCAAAGTCACCACCCTTAGATCAAGATTTACATGCTCTACTGACTGAGCCAGCCAAGTGATCCATATAATAATATTTTAAAGAAAAGTGAGAGACTGATTAACAGAAAACTCAGGATAGTGATTACTTTTATAGGGAAGAAAAGGAGATCCATATAAGAAAAGCACATAGGAGGTTCAAAGGCACTGTAATCGTCCAGTTTTTATGCTGGCCAGTGCAAGTTTGTTTTCTTATTACTTATTAACATTCTTTAAAATATGCTTATACATTTTACATGTATATGCTATATATATGTTATATCTCATAATTTTTATTTATTTTTTATTTTTTTATATCGCATAATTTTTAAAAAAGCAAAAAGGAAAAACTTGTGGAGATCACAATTATATTCCAATTGGACAAATGAGTAAAGGCAACCCATAATGTGATGTGAATAGGTATTTGTAGTTTGGGAATAAAAGAATAAAAACACAATATTATGGCATTTTATATGGATTTCAAAAATGCTTATCCATCTCTGTGGAGGAGTCCCAGGTATGCCACAGTTTCTGAAAGTAAAACTACTACTGTATTCTTTAGGATTCTTTTGGTTGTGAATGAGAGAAACCTAAAAAACCTAACTATCTTCAGCAGCAGAGTAAAATTTATTGGAAGATTCATGGGGCCCTGAGAAAAGTAGGAGTGCAGCTAGCCTCAGAGAGCACACTTCTACCATAAAGCAACAAGTTACATTTCACTTTTTTGCTTAAGATAGGTTTTTTAGGTTTTTAAGCATACAACGAAAGGAGTCCTAAATAATACAGTTAGTAATTTTACTTTGAACGACTCTTTCCCCATCTTTTCCCTCTGTTTAACTCCATGGGTTAGCTTTCTTCTTTTATATCAATGCCTATAAGACAAGAAATATTATTGATGACTACTCCAGGGCTTATTATTTCCAAGCTTCACCACAGAGAAATGCTTGGAAACACTTCCCCTGGCAACCAAGTTTTCAAATCTCAGAGAAAGGTTCTGAATGGCCCAGCCTAAGTCAGATGCCCATCACCTGGCTAATCAGCTATAAGCAGAGGGATAGCATCTGTAAGATGGTGACACCAAGTCAAGTCCTATTGCTTGAATGAGAGGAAGATTTCTTCTTATCCCTCCGTACTCAGCTTAAATACCACCTTCCCAGAAATGTCTCTACTAACTACACTGTCTACAGTGGGTGCCCTCCTCTTATCCTCTCTCATAGCACCCTGTTCTTTTTGTAGCACTTACCATAATACATAGCTACTTTAGTTTTATTTGTTTATCTGACACGGTAGGCAAAACAATGCCCTCCCCCAAAGATGTCCATGTCCTAATCCTCAGAACCTGTGAATAAATTTCCTTACATGACAAAAAGAAACGGTGTAGATATAATTAAGGCTACTGGACCTTGAGATGGGGAGATTATCCTGGTGAGTCCAATCTAATCACATAAATCTTAAAAGCCAAGAACCCTTCCCAGCTGTGGTCACAGAGAGATATGATGACAAAGGAAAGGTCAAAGGAATGTGACATGAGCAGGCTCTGATGTTGTTGGCTTTGATGATAGAGGAGGGGAGGCCATGAGTCAAGGATTACAGGTGGCCTCTAGAAGCTGGAAAAAGTAAGGAAAGGAATTCTCTCCTATAGCCTCCAGAAAGAAATCCACTTTGATTTTAGCCTCAGTGAGACCTGTGTTGGACTTCTGACCTACGGAATTGCAAGATCAAAAACTTGTACAGTTTTAAGTCACTAAATTTGTGGTGATTTGTTACAACAGCAATAAGCAACTAATATCTCTGACCATTGTCTTTTACTAGAATGTAATCTTCAAGAAAGAGGGAATGTTTCTATCTTTTTCACTATCTCTCCATGCACAGTAACTAGCACATTTTTGTTGAATGAATAAATAGATTAATTAAATGAATGAACTAAGAAATTTGTGACTCATATTCAAAAGTTCATCTCACTGTCTATATATGAAGTATTTATCTTCTCTCTATGGGAGTCACAAATGTGGAGAATCAAATAGAAATTGAAGCTGGTGATCTCCAGTTTCTCTCTATGGGTCAGAAGGGAAAACTTTGGCTGAGAAAATGTGAAAAATGAGCCCTTTTCTGCAAAGAGAGAAGAATTATGCCAAGCCAAGAGAACAATCAAAGATGCTAGCAAATCATAGAGCTGGGACAGCACTTTGAGCCTTCAGATGAGATGTGTTTTCAGTCAGCTGACATTTCCTATTCAATTTCCAGAAAGTTCCCACTGTCACAAGCCTGGTAAAATACTGGGTCATCCACATCAACTCCAAAATGGTCTCTTTTCTGGTGCAGTCACATTTTATGATTTACACCCAATAATGGAAACTAGTAACTTTTCCAGAAGAAAAATGATGGCATGTTCTGAGGAATGTATCCTTTTTCAGGCAATTTTTTTTTTTTTTGAAGAGGAAGTTCAGTTTACTGATCAGATAATTCACTCCGTCTCTATGGGTTCAGCAATAGAGTACCTTTAGTGCTCAGAACAAGCTAGTTAAAACTGGCAGCCCTTTTCACCTGGAATAATAAAGTAATTGTGCCACAAAATGAGCAGGCCACTGTAAGAAAAGGGTTAAAGCAATAGCATCTGATACAGACTAAGAACCATTGAAATACAATAAAGTGTATGCAGCAAAACAAGTTGTTGGAAGGCTAAAAGAATGGGTCTTGACTATTTTTATATAAAACTTTCGTTTCTATCCCATATCCTTAACACTCACATATACATGTGAGTATATACATACACATACATATATATACACACACATACATATATATATGAACACACACTCACATATATATATTCATATATATGTATATGTCAGCAGTAGCTGACATATAATTTTTTACTCAAAAACATGTACATATGGAATGGCTTTGCATGGTGGTCCAGCCAACTTATGAAGCTCCAGGCAGAGAAAACATGGCTTACCCCAGAGTTTAGGAGTGCCCACTGGCAGTAAATCATTATTCCCATCTGCGGATGAACTCCACATCTGAATTACCCTTACTCTCACTTTCTTCCTCCCTTTCCTTCCACCAAATATTCTTAGATCCCTGAATTTCCATCTCTCTTCGTGGTAACTGTGGAGGAAATGATTTTGGACGGAATTAAGTGGGCACAGGTGGTATATAGTACATACTAGCTCCCAGCATAACATCTGCTTCAGATTCTTCAAAGCTTCTTATTTTTACAACAGTCCTCTTTGTCTGTTTTCTCTTTTTTTGTAGTTCTGTTGGGTTGTTTTTTTTCTTCCTATTTCAAGTCCCTGGAAGAAAGAGGAAACGGGGGTGGAGGACAGAGAAATTTCCATATGCTTCATCAGATGATAGCATGTAGTTATGTCTGTTGATCTATGATGGCTCACACTTTCTAGACCAGCACTGTCCAACGGAGCTTTCTGCAAAGATGGAAATGTTCTGTGTCCTCACTAGGTCTTTCTACCAGCTTCATCGATCTACTGAGCACTTAAAGTATAGCTAGTCTAATGACTCATTGAATTTTTAATTGTGTTTAATTTTAAGCCATTTAAATTTAGCTATCTGTAGCTAGTAGCCACCATATGGGGCAGTGCAGTTCTCAACACTTGAGCATTAAGAATTCTAGTTCACTTTTTTCTATACCTTATACTTTATACATTACACTTGATTTACTGAAGATAAGACCCTTGAAGGTTAAAGTTTGCATCTCACACATTAACATGTTCTTAAGCATAACCACTCTATCTTTCTCTTTCTTAAGTTCATTCATACCTGTTTCCTTGATTACTCTCATTCTCTTCTCAGACATATCTAATCACTTATGCACACCCCAGAACACTAGACACCATGAAGAAAGAAGTGTCTACTATTGCTATGTATATTTGCTTCTGAAAAAAAATGTGAGAGAAAAGGGGGAAATGTATGATGGCCAATCTCATAACATTTTTCAAAAATAAATATTAGGGCAAGTTTATAAATACAGTGCAATATGTACATGCAAAACCATGAGTTGCAGCTCATGATAGAGTACATTTGCAATGACAATGCTTTGTCCAGAGTGAAACATGTGATGAAGTGTTATCATTAACAAAAGAAGGAAAAGCAAAACAGAATTGGAGCCTTTTGTTAGATGTAGACCTTAAAGTAACTCTGGAGTTGTGTGAAATGCTTTTTTTTTTTTTTTCCATCAAGGGATATTTTTCTTTTATTGTTGGTCAAGTGAATGTTTAATAAATAACTTGCTTTTATTCCTAAGTGGTAGGCTGGACTGTGTAACTAATAAAGCCTATTGTTTGACAGTCCTGCCGACTGTCTTTCTATCATAGAAATAAAGATGGTTACATGCTGTTTTGAATCCAACCAGATCCAAAACCTCCCATCAGAAGTTAAGATTTGGTTTCTAAATTTAGTATCTGTAGTTTCTCAAATGTGACTGCTAACAAGAAGAATTTCATTACAACAAATTCCTTAGGAGAACTAGTATGCTGTTCTAGCAGTCCCTTCTTACTGAATGCTGCCTCCACCAGCAAAGACCAACATGATGGGTTTTTCCATGATCCTTCAAAGTTGAGCTATGGCTCTGACATCCTTTTAGTAATATTTTGGTTCCCTAGGAATCAGATCTGAAATAGGATTGGTGTACTTGGTTTATTTCAGAAGTATAGTCACACTTGTATATCAATAGGCAGGTAATACAGGGAAGGAAAGGTAACCAATGGGGAGTGTGTTATTAAGCCAGCTACTATCACGAGTGACTGGAGTTTAATCCCAGGAATTAAATGGGATACAGTGTAAAATATTGGATAAGGGACAAAGGCATTGGGATACTTACACTTCTATAGCCATTAGACATTGGTTAAGGAATGCGCAGAGAATATGTTAATTCCATACACATCAGTTGTGTGATGTTGGTTCTTTCCACCCAAGGGCAATCCTCTGACAAATATGCAGGTGCCGGACTTACAAGCCAGCCTGGCATGCATCAGTAGGGTGGATGGTTGTGAGGGCATATGGGCAGAGTTTTGACAGAACCTGTTATGTAAATATTATATGAGATGGAATCCTTCTTAAAGAATAACAATTTTAAATAGTTCATTTTAGTTATTCCAAAGATTACATTTTCTAGCTGAAAGAAGGACTAGTCTAGAATTTGATTGTGCCTCCATATTTGGTTCAAGATTTAATGATTTTCAATAAAGACCTCCCTATACTTCCTTTTTTATAAAAAAAAAAAAGATTTTATTTACTTATTCATGAGAGACACAGAGAGAGAGGCAGAGACATAGGCAGAGAGAAAAGCAAATTCCATGCAGGGAGCCCAATGTGGGACTCGATCCCAAGGTTCCAGGATCATGCCCTGGGCCGAAGGCAGGCACTTAACTGCTAACGTATGTTGACTTAGTATACTGAAAACATGAAATTATTAAACAGTAAAACCCCATAGCTTCACTGAGACACATGCAAAATTATAATAGAATGTACTTGTCATAGATCATACTCAACAAAGTTGTTTCTCTCTCAATGAAAATCAGGATTTTATGTAACATCCAACATAAGCAACATGAAGCAGACCACCCAAGCCCTATCAATGAAGATGATACAAATTTGGTGAGGAGTACCCATGATGAAGTACGGGGAAAGGGAGATACCATGAAGACCACTCACAGAACCACAGAGCAGAAGAGAGAAGTGTGATCAGGAATCACAAAGCAGAACCAAAATGAAGATCCACCAGACAAATTCAAGCATTCGACTGGGCCCAGGCACTGCTAGAGGCATGGTCAGCCAAGGAAGAAGCCAGAGTGAAGATCTTCCCAGAAAGCAAAAAAGGCAAAGAGGAATAAAGGAAGGGAAGAGAACTAGGAGGGGTGAAAAGTGGTTCAGGGTCTCATCTGGGAATGCTAGTGACCTTTGGGGGCTCATGTGACCTTGGCAAATCCTTCTAGCCAGAAATATTTCTTCGTAGAACTCTACAAGAAAAAGAACACATTAAAGCACACATGGAAACAGCACCCTAAATAACAAGGCTCATTACACTTTGTATTCCCTAGAGCTGGCACATGACCTATTGTATCTTTGGGATTATGCTCATTTGATTAGTAATTGTTAAGTATTTATTGACAAAAACAACCCATATTCATTGTAGAAAGTCTTGCACATGCAGGGGGAAAAATCAAATTTTTTTAAAGTTTGAAATGAAAATCTACCTCCCCAGAAATGTTTATATGTATTCTATAGTTTTAACAAAATATTACAACATAATATATAATGTGTCATTTATAATTTTTTAACTTAATACTTCAGAGAACTATTATTCTACCTAAATACACTTCATCCCTTCATGAAAATACTTCTGAGAACATAATATTTTTGAAGGTAAAAATGTCACTACCACCACTACATCATACCCAAAACATATGAAAGAACAAAACGTTAGTTTCTGTTAGGATTGTCACTTCCTAACACATCAGGGTGACTATACTGATCACACTGTTGATGTTTCAGTGTCCCAACAGGAAACAGATTACACAAATGAGAACACTTTGAAGAGTGTCTGGAAAAAGGTGTGGGGAAACTGAAAGTACCTAGGAAGTAAGAACAACAGGGCTACTACCACCCCCAGACCTGAAGAGCAGAAGAGGAGCAGTCACCAGAAGGTGGAAGGAGAATCGTATGCAGAGGGCCACGTTGACAGGAGCTGTGATCTGGGTCAAAGGAGAGAGCCAACCTAAGGTAACTCTGCTGGGAGGGACTTGGGAAGGAATATTGACCAATCTTACTCTTCACCTCCTCTGGCCTTCTGCCAGTGTTCTCCCTCCCTTGCTAAATCCAGCCATCATGGAGGTCTTTTGATGGAGTCCAAATGGGCCAGCTGTCTGTGGCAGAAAGCAAGGCAGAGAAATGTAAAGAGTGGATATTATCAAGAAGTAGCCCCTGGTTCAGAGTTCTAGTTTAATTTTGATTTCCTTTTCTTCCTGGCAGTCAATATATAAATTTGATATCAGAGAAAAATGTTTCAGGACAGGCATTAGAAACAATCCTCAGATAAAGCTTAAGTCGTTGTAGAATAAAGAAAACACCACCTTGCCCTATTTCCATTTACTCTGTCTGCCTAATTATTTTCTACCTCCTACTTTATGGTATTCTATCAAGTTTTCTTTAGAGTCAACAGCTGACATAGGTGTCAAATTTTTAGTTAAGTCTTAATATGATGGCAAAGTGTACATAGCAGATATAAAACAGTATCTCTGCAGCAGCGTGGCTGAGAATAACTTTGACCTCACTTAACCAGGTCACTTTTCAGGGAGAATAAAAGATAACTCCCTCTAGTCTAGGTCACAGTGACCTTGATAAGTTCCCAGGTCAAAATGGCTTCCAATTGTTCTTTGTACCAACCTGAACTGACCAGCTACATTGCTTTTCTAACTGGAAGCTTTTTTGAAAAGGCCACAAAGATTAAACTCCTTACCTAATCATGAGAATTCTCAACTGTTGGCATTTTATGTTGCAAAAAGATAGATTAAAGTCTTAATATTCTGTTGGATTACATAACCCATTGCATTATGACAAAATATATGAGTTAGTGGGTTTGACCTGACAGAAATGCCCTTATATAATAGCACATTTTATGTAGGGTCATATAAATGAGAAGAGATACTTTGTAATAAAAATAAACATAATATTCACTATTGTTAACAATCTCAGAAAAATTGGCATTTGCTTTTTATGGCATTTGTTCAATATTCCTTCAACTGACAGAGGGTTTTACTCTCCCCAGAGGAAATAGAAGTGAAATCGTCCTGGGGAAATAGTGTGTTTATTGTGGGTAGGTGCCTCTATTTTCTTAGCATAGTGAAATGCTGTGACAAATTTCCTTCTGAAAGAGAAAACTGACATTATGTAGACAAAACCCAGGTAACTATAACTGTAAATCATCCCTCCTTAGATATTAAGGTGCTATTCGTGGGTTATTCAAAACGTGAGCTTACAGAGTTATTTTTAAGAAACCAATTTTATTACAAGGTAAGAAATCATTGTAGGTATTTAAACAACTAATCAATACTTTTCAACATTATCCCCTCACCAATTCAAGCATCACTCTTAGTTTGGGACAAGCTTTCTGCCCGTGATTGAATAAAATAATGGCTCCTGAGCACTCATAGGCTTCTGTTCATGTAGCATCAGAACTGCCCGAAAACTTTGTCTCCTGTTTCGCCACCCTTTGTATACCTTCTAAAGAGTTCAACAAATTGTCAATAAGCTTTATTTTCTGAGTTAATTTTTTTATGGCACACACTTTGTCCATAGAGGTGGGGGAGTGGGGGAACACATGTTTAGGATTGTGGCCATTTTAAACTAAGGGGATGCCAAATCACAAACAGTCTTGCAGCTGATCCACTTTGCAATGTTGTCACACATGCCTAACAAAATATTGTACTACCGACACAATCGTTGTATTCTGCACTGATAATTAACCTTGTAGAGTTATTTTAAACAAGCCTCATGCATATGTCATAAAGCAAATGACAAATTAAATGTTCAGATATGATTACGAAAGCTATTTTCCGTTTGGATTTAATTCTGTTCCTGCCGAAGCTCCTGTTAAGTCGCATTTTATAGATCCATGATGCTGGAAAGAACTTTAAAGACCCCACATACTCTACATTTTTGTTTTTGTTCTGTGTTTTGGGGTGAGGTCCAGGGCAGTGGTATGATTTGCCCAAGGTCACACAGCTAGTTTGTGATGGAATCAATAATAGATTCTCCTGACCTTGTGGTTAATACTCATTGCTCTAGTCTTCGTCTTGGTGGATTAAACATATGGCCCAGTGTGGGGAAAGGAAATATTTGGCCTTATGGATTAGAAACAAACTTGTGTATTTGCCTCTGAAAAATGTCCAAGATTCACTCCTATTCTCCTCTTTGCCTTTTCATTAACTCCCTCATTAGCCCAACTTTGTCCAGGAACCTTATCAATTTTCCAAATTCATTAAAACCTCAAGATTCCATTTACCTGAACAAATACCATTTGGCTTGGTCCATGCACTTCAATACCATCGCTTGTGCTGTCTCAGTCATTTGTTTTCTAGCACCTGAGGCTGAGGTGATAAAAATATAGCTTCTCCTTGGAAAAGGGCACGTGATAGACTATTATACCTCTAATGCTTCCAGTCAAGGAGCTGGATACACATAGGCTGAATATCATGGTCATATACATATGTAGGGAAATAGCTAAATGAAAACAGACTGGAAAAACAGAGACTTCTGTTTTCATTAAACTTGCCACCTATTCATTTTTAGGACCTAGAACCATATTTATCAGGGTTGACGTATGTGCCCACATCATCTTCACTTCGGCCCTAATATCTCACTCCACAATTAGTGTATCTGTGGCAAAGATGATTTGATAATGCCCAAATGTTCATCTACTGTCATTGGCTTTCATTTTCCTCTTCATGTTCTAAAATTCAGGGGTTTAACCCCAAACTACAAATCATCAATGATTAATTTAATCCTTCTTTGTTCCAATCTCACACTGCAACTTCTCCTAATCCTGAAATGCCACTTGAAGTGGAAAAAAATTATAATCAGTGTGTATTTTATGTGTTATTATGTGTTTGTGACATAAAGGATACTGGGAGATAGATAAGAACAAATTTGGAGTGATCACAATGATTGTTTCTAATCTTTTTTTTTAAGATTTATTTATTTATTCATGAGAGACACACACAGAGAGAGAGGCAGAGACACAGGCAGAGGGTGAAGCAGGCTCCTTATACAGCTCGTTGTAGGTGAAATTGAATGTCTATTAATGGGCTATAAAATAAATACTCACTTTTTTCCCTGACCACAAATGACCACATCTAAGCCATATATGTACATCACAGAGTGGGTGGAAAGATACACAAATCAGCTCACAAATGGAGAGGAACCACTTGACAGAAGTAGAGAGACAAATTTTATTTCTCTTTCTTTATAATTTGGGACAGTAGCTCACAATTCCCTTGACTTTACTTCTGTGACTTCTAAGTACATTTGGTACACATGCACATACATCTACACATTCCCTCAACTGTCCACACAGTCTCTGAAATGATAGCACTTAAAGGAAGAATCTCTTTTATTTGTTATTTTCAGCTTTTCTGTGATATTTCTATTTTATAATTAATATCCATGTGACCAGGAGGACTGTAAGGGTGATAGCATTGTAGGCAGATGCTGTCACTATATGACCTCGACATTCATATCTACACACCAAAGGCTGTTTATTGCAAACACTTGTGACTCTCTGCCTGGGCTCTTTTATGGACACGGAGCCATACTCAGTCCATTTTCAGGTCAAACCAGAAATGTCGGAGAATTAATACCCTTGGAAGCAGCCTTCAACCAATCACAGATGAGGATTTAGAGGACAACTACTTCAGCTTCTTCAGCCCTCAGCTGAGATAACTCTGAAGCATGTCCTACAGTGTCTCCCTTGGTTCTCCAGTAGGACTGAGCTCCAGTTGACCAACACAGTAAACTTAATAACCCATCCTTATTGGGTTTCTTTCCTTTCCTGTTTCCCTTCTTTACAACCTTATCAGTGTTTACTGTAATCAGCTTCCAAATAAACTACTTACACTTGGGCAGCACCAGTGGCTCAGCAGTTGAGCATCTGCCTTCGGCTCAGGGCATGATCCCGGATAGAGATCGGGTCCCACATCAGGCTCCCTGCATGGAGCCTGCTTCTCCCTCTGCCTGTGTCTCTGCCTCTCTCTTTCTCTGTGTCTCTCATGAATAAATCAATAAAATCTTAAAAAAAAAAAAAAAACTACTTACACTTGACTTCTTGTCTCAGGGCTGGCTTTTGGAAAAATGTAGACTGAAGCAGGTATAGTGGTTGAAAAGTATGGCTCTGTATTAACCTGGACTTCATTCCAATCCTAGGTTTACCAATTCCTAACTGTACAATCAGGATCAAGTTAACTAAAACTCCCTGAACTTCAGTTTCCTGGTCTTTGAAATAAGAGTAAGTGTAATAAAGTTATTAACAAGGTTAGTTGAAGTAATATAAATGTTTATCACAGTAAATGGTACATAGCATTTATGTTAACTGTTTATTCCAGTCATCCACTGCTGTGTAACAAATTAGCCAACACTTAGCAACCTAAAAGAGCCATGTTTCTGTGGAAATGACTTTTCTGGGTGGCTCTCTCTTGGAATCTGTTGTGCAGTTATAGCTGGATGAAGGCCAAGAGTCATCATTTGAAGGCTCAATCAAGTTGGACATCCCACATGGCTCATTCACAAGGCAGACAGTGCACTGAAAGCTGGTACTGTTGATCAGAGCACCCATGCCTGGCATTTTCATATGATTTGGGCTTCTCACAACACGATGGTTAGGCTCTGAAAGGGAGCATCCCAAAAGTGAAGGTTACCAGAGACTCAGGTATAAACTCCTTACCTTTCTTGACTTAGTTTCAGAAGTCATACCTCTTCACTCACACCATATTTTATTGGTTACAACTAATACTTGAAAGCCAGTCTAGATACAAGGAAAGTGGAATTGGACCTCAGTTTTTCATGGGAAAAGTGTCCAAAACTTTAACTCTGTATTATTATTATTATTATCACTTATCATGATCACTTGCTTCTGGCTGTGAAAATTCACCAAATATTTGCTGGACTAATTAATACAATTACATACACATCACCCCATTATCACTTTCATTCAGCCAATTGCCAAGTCTTTTCTATTCTATCCACAGTCATCCTTCATAACATATAAAGCATTTTAGGTCTGTTCCAATTTTCTCCCTTATTATTGACCCAACCTTTGTGATTTGTGCCTGCATTATCTTTCACTTGCACTTTTGTGATAGTATTCTGATCTCCAGCCTCTTCTTTGTCCTATTCATCTTATACTTTACCGCCAGATTAATATCCCTAGGGTTCAACCTTAATTGGGTTTAAATTCTGCTCACAATTCAATGCTCTCTGATTGTCGACTTAATAGAATCCAAATTTTTGGAATTCAATATGAAGCAGTGTAAAATATGGAAAAGTTAAGGCTAAAAATAATACTGAATATTACATTAGAACAGACATTATTCTAATTGTTTTATATATTTATTTGCTTAATCCTTACAAAAATTTTATGAAGATACTATTATTATGTCATTTTACACTAAGGATCAACAGCTACTTGATATTCAAACAGATCATTCCATCCACCCCTGCTTTCTCCCCATATCCTCACCAAACATAGAGAAATGCTGAATAAGCAATAGTATGTTCTAAATATAATAGCCAAATGTAAGTAAGAAAAAGAGACCACCAAGGCATTAGACAAAGAAGGACTTGAAAGTCTAAATACCTAGTCAGTGCCATGGCAGCCCTATCATTTGGTGATAGAATGTGTGGCCTTGAACTCACAAAAAGAATGGTTTCCCTGAGGAAAAAAAGAGATTAGAAAATCTGTTTGCTGACCCAGAAAGAATTTAGTACCTACTCAGAGATCTTGGTGGGAAAAAGTACTTCAATGAAAACTTAAGACCTCAAACCTATGCCAATGCAGGTAGAGGGTATACATTTAGACATAATAAATGGTGACGAAAAGCCTAATGTAAGCAATCAATAAGGATAATTGTCCTAAAATGGCGATGGCTTTGGCCCTGAATATCTGAGCCCCTGACGGAAGAAAGAAAAAGCCACTCCAGTCTGCTTGAGATTCTCCTCTCTCCCTCTTTCTGCCCTTCCCCCACTCTTTCTCTTTTCCTCTTTGTTTCTTCCTTTCTCCCTCTCTATCAAATAAATAAATAAATCTTTAAAAAATGTGGTGCCTTGGTGGCTCAGTCAGTTGAGCATCCAACTCTTGGTTTCAGCTTAGGTCATGATATTATGGTCATAAGATTGAGCCCCACATCAGGCTCTATGCTCAGCTGAGTCTGTTTGAGATTTTGTTTCTCTTCTTCTCCCTCTGCCCCTCCCCTGCCTGATTTCTCTCTCTCTGAAATAAATACATCTTAAAAAAAAAAAAAAAGAAAACCACTCTTCAGGGACATTTATATAAAAGCACATGAAACTCTCACAAAGGGAAAAATGTCTCTGCTAAAGGGAAACTCATAATTTAAAAATTCAAACATTTTGAGGAAGCAATTCACCATTAGAAAGATTCAGAAGGTACAGCAAATAGGTATGACAAAAAAAAAAAAAGAGCCAAAAGCAACTTTAAAAATAAGAATACTTAAAAGAACTAAGAATTAAAGCATAAATATACACCATAACAAAAGGCCATGATTCTTTTCCAAAATTAGCACATATAAAAAATAATCTAATAAAACATTTAGAAATTAAAATTATAGGGCAGCCTGGGTGGCTCAGCAGTTTAGTGCCACCTTCAGCCCAGGGTGTGATCCTGGAGACCCCGGATTGAGTCTGGCTCCCTGCATGGAGCCTGCTTTGCCCTCTGCCTGTGTTCTGCCTTTTTCTCTCTCTGTGTATCTCATGAATGAATAGGTAAATAAAATCTTTTTAAAAAAAAATAAAAATTACAGTCAGTGAGATTAAAACTCAGAGAATAAGCTAGATAACAGAATAGATACGACTGAAGAAAGAGTTGGTGACTGAATAAAATGAAGAAATTATTGAGAATAAAACACAGAGTAATAAGGAAATGTAAACTATCAGGAAGACTTTATGAGACTTGTAGACTAGAAAAAAATGCAATGTAACTCTAATAGAATCTTCAAAAAAAGAAATAAAGAAAATGAGGAAAAGATAATATTTAAAGAAAAAAATGGATGAAGTTTTCCAGTATTGAAGAAAGATACTAGTTTAAGACTGGAGAAGTCCTCTGTTCTTCAAAACAGCATGAGTATAAAATACATTTAGTCTTGGACAATACTTTGAAATGCTACTGTAGAAAGAAAACATTTTTAAAAGAAACAACAGGACTTCTGCTTCCACCCGTGATGGAGTAAGCTTTTTATCACCTTTGTTTACTGTCTAGTAGCACTTTTTGGACTATGGTGCAAGCTGGAGAAGCTCAAGCAGAGAACTGAAGTCTCCTTAGCTAAGCCATTGAAGATTAGAATAAAGGCTACTGAGGCAACTAGAATATGCAGAGAAAAGTACCAGAAAAGAATAATTACAAAGAGAAATGACTCTAGGACTTAGATAGAAGTTCCTTTGAACCTTTGGTCAAACATTAAGTTTCTCATGTGCAAAATGAAACTCCAAAAGACTGGGCAAAGAACTATTTAGAAAAAATTAATAATCTAGAAGATTCTGGAGACTGCACAGGGCTTGGAAATGCTTTGGTTCCAACCAGTAAGGGTGAAGATACTGAAATGAACATCCTACAAACTCATAAAGACCACACCTTGGGAATAGAGTGAACTTAACCCTGGAGGACAGTCTACTCTAAACCCTCAGAACAAACTTTAAATAGATCAAGATGAACTGTGCGTAAATTAACTACTTCCCAGAAAGAAAAAAAATCACAATATTCTTCAAAGAAAATGACAAAATCTAAACATTCAAATGTTGAATTGACAATGTACAGCATGCCATCAAAAATCACAAGCCATTTGAAATTAAACAAAACAACACTTGACTCATAATTGGAAGAAATTTTGGTCATATACAGACTCAAGTGAAAGGAATGATGGAATTTCAAATAGCTAGTAAAAACTTTCAAATAGCTAGCATAAATATATTCAGGAATTTAAAGGAAAATATAAAAGAGTGAGGAAACAAGTGGAAAATTTCAACAGAAAATTTTAAACTATGAAAACAACTAGCTGAAATGACTATTGCTTTAATAAAGTGATCACATATTGCCTGTCCACAATAATACAGATTAAAAGATAATAAAATAATAATTCCAAATAATAATTCCAAAGTGCTGAGGAAAAACAACTAACAACTTAGAATTCTATTTCCAAATAAAGTATTGTTAAAGCTTGAGAGCAAACTGAATATATTTGCAGAAAATAAAAGACAAGAAAGTTTATATTGTAAAAATACATATTAAAGACTTCAGATCCTCAGTATAAGCACTACTGAAGGATCTGCCTCAGCAAGAAAATAAATTAAACTCAGAAGAAACAGTGGAACACAGGACGTAGTGGAAAACAAATAAATAATTACATGTGGGTAAGTATAAGTAAGCATTGGCTGTAAGAAGAGCAACAATAAAATGAAAAATATTTGTAGCAATAGCAATAATAGTTTAAGTGTACAACTAAAATATTAGAAGACAGACAATATTTTGGAAGGTGAGAATATGACTTTAAAAATTTTAAGGGTTTAAAAAATAAATAAAAATAAAAATTTAAAGGATTTTAAAATTCTTGTAAGTTCATTGTTTAGGAAAAGGACAGAGATATTAACTTCAGACTTTAACAATAAATTATCATTGAAGTATAAATTTCAACCTTTTTAAAGTCAATTTTTCATTTAAAAACATAAAGATAGATTCTAAAAAATAAAATGTTAGTGAAATGACAGGACACCTGCACCCCAATGTTCATAGCAGCAATGTCCACAATAGTCAAACTGTAGAAGAAGCTGAGATGTCCTTCCACAGGTGAATGGATACAGAAGATGTGAGACACATCTTCACACACACACACATACACACACACACACAAAATGGAATATTACTTAGCTATCAGAAAGGATGAATATATACCATTTACATTGGCATGGATGGAACTGGAGGGTATTACACTGAGTGAAATAAGTCAATCAGAGAAAGACAATTACATGGTTTCATTCATATGTGGAATATAAGAAATAGTGAAAGAGACCGTAAGAGAAGGGGGATGGAAACTGAATGAAGAAAAATTAGAGGGGAAGACAAACTATGAGAGATTCTTAATTCTGGGAAACAAACTGAGGGTTGCTGACGGAGAGGGTGTGGGGAGTGGGGTAATTGGGTGACAGGTACTAAGGAGGGCATGTGATGTGATATGCACTGGGTGTTATACTATATGTTGGAAAATTGAATTTAAATAAAAACACTTGGATATTATTTAAAAAATAAAACAAAATTTCAAACAGATAAGGAAAATTTTGACAATTAAGGTAGGAAAGATGATAAGGGTTGGGAGAGAAGTAGAAGTGATACAGGGTAACTTTAAAATGAAAAATAGAAGTAGAAATATGCCCAAGCATATAAGTAAACTTTAAGAAATGTAAATGAACAATAAAGAAAAAATATTCTCATATATTGTTTATGAGAGATATACATAAAATATAATAATACTGTAAAATTGTAAATATCAGAGAAGAAAAAGATATATCAGAAAAACATTGACCAAAATAAGCTACTACAACAATGAATATGAGACAAAATAGATTTCAAAACCTAGAGCATTATTGGATTTAAAGAGTAATTACTTAATATTAAAAAAAGTTCACCCAGAAAGATATGTTTATCCTGATTTTCAACATATGCAAGCAAAAATAGAATGAATTCTAAGAAATTCACAAATCTGTAAATATAGATAGAGATTTTTACACACCTCTTTCAGAAACTGATAGGTCAGCCAGAGAAGTTAAGAAAATTGCCAAGTCCAAAACCTGACTTCATTCCATTGATGTGCTTTGTCCCTCCCATCTCTGGATGTTCAAATCTCAAAAAGACTTTGAGTTCCAGTTTAATTATGTCTTTTGTACCCCTTTCCCTCTTGTCTTTCCCATAGACAGGAGGCATCCTGCTGGTACTCATATTAACTAGTGGTTAATAATGTTATAAATATTTTATATGTTAATCCTCATAACTCTATGAGGCAAGTACTATTACTACCTCCATTCTACAGATGAGTAAAGTCACATAACAAAAAAAGAAAAAAAGAAAAAAAGCTCTTTACTCCACTCATCCAAAGCTTTACCAATACCTTTCTAGTAGCATGTCCCTTTCTGTTTGACTCCACTGTTACCCATACTGCGTGTCTTATCTTTCTGATTGAGTTGAAGCTTTTTAACAGGGACATGCTTTAGGTATTTTTGTAATTCCCAACTCCCAGTCCCTGTACCCCATTGTCTCACAAGATTCTTTGCCCACAATAGGTGCCTAAAAATATTTTTTGAATGGATCGTTGCTTTGTGTTGTTAGGTTTAATTTGTCATGGTTTCTGAAGGAAAGGTAAATATAGTTATGAAGTTGGCACAAACCTATTCTGGCAGAGTAGATGTGGAAAGTAAACAATCTTTACTCATGTTTAGCCACCATAAAATGTATTAGGCCACTTACCAGATATGATGACTTACTAAAAAATTCACACAGCAGGTAAAGCAGGCATGGTTCCTGCTTTCCAGAAGTCTGTAGTTCAGAAACAATGTAGTGAATAAAAGATGGGAGACTTGAATGGCCACACTCTACTCTGACTGTGGACGATTTCATTTCTTGAGTGAATACTTAGATGCCTTAACTCATTTAAACCTTACAACAACCTTATGAGTTAGGTATTCTTGCTTCCCACATTTACACATGAGGAAAACCAAGAACAGACAATTAAGTAACTTGCTAAAATCACGAAGACAGTAATTGTGGGAGGTAGGATTTGAACCCTAGCAATCTAGCACCAGAAACTGCACTCTTACACTCTACCATCTCTAACAGGACAATATGGTTATGTTGATGTCAAATTATTAATTTAGAAAGCAAAGTCACAGCCATGCAAGATTCCTGCTCCCTCACCACCACAAACAGCTGCAATGTTTGTCACCAAAAGCTTTCCTCCAAGGAGAGTTATAAGCATTTGCCAGAGAGGAAATATATTATGGGCCATGTGGTAGATTCTAGTACTGATGCAATCTTTCCCATCAGAGGCAGAATATATTTCCCTTACCCCCATCATTTATGTCAGTTTTGGCCAAGTGATTTGCTTTGGCTAATGGAATGCAAGTAGACATAACAATATGCCAATTCCAAGTTTACCCCTTTGGATGTTTCATGTGTTTCCACTAATCTTTCTTGCATATGAAACATCGCCATGAGAAGACATGCCTTGGGTAGCCAGTGATCCAAGGAACATTATAGACTCTTGGAACAGAAATGGGTCCAATCTACAACATGGAGCCAAGCATAAATGAGCCAAGCCCCAACTGGCCAAATGCTCACTGACCCACAGACACTAGAATAAATGATTTTAAGCAACTGAGCTAAAGTGATTTGTTACACAGCATTATTGTAACAATAGCTAACTGATACAGGCTGACACCAGGGGTTATAGAACTTACTTTAGCTCAATGACTATTGCCTTACTCCTTTTCTAACAATAGAAATGGCTGGGACAAGTGGGTGTGGGGTCCAATTAGAAGAATAAATGTCAAAATTAAAAAAGATACATTTGGGAGTTTTTCATTTTCTGCCATGTTGGCATTTTACTCACATATAAAAGTCCCTGAAATATCGCTTGTTGGCTGTGCTGTCATGATCCGTTCTATAGACATTTTGATGCACTTTATTACAAACTTTAAAATCATATTAGCAGCTGTTATTTTATATCACAATGGATTAATAAGATGCATTTTCACAAATAAGACACATTTTAGATAGTTTTGAAAAAATTTCAGTGTGAAAATCTTGTGCCAGGATTCCACATTTTAAATGACACATTTCCAAATAGCCTAAAGTGAAAACGCTCAAGTAATATGCCTATTTGTACTGTGCTTGAAACTATCAGCTCCCCCAACAACCCAGGAAACAAGTAACCTTCCTACATATTGTGTTGTTTTCTATTGTAGCATATGAAATTCAGGGAAAATATATTTCTTGGTTCTTGTTTCAGGGGAGTGCAGTGAGTAGCACTGAAAAAAATATAAGCAAAATAAATATTTTTTTCAGGTTTCCATTGCAATACTTGAATAATGTATATGAGAATTATCAGAAAAGCATTGATTCCCCTTCATATATTAGAATAATGGAATGTTCTATTGCCTTTTCATGTGGAATAATTAGGAAAGATAAGGATTTTTTTTTTTCTTGGAGGCAATCCTGCTTCCTATGGTGTTGCTAAGGAATAAGGAGTTTTCCTTCCAACTGATCTTAAAAGAGATATCTAAGATCTATATCGCCTGTTTATGGATTACAGCTAACTTTACAGTCGTGCGTAAACTGTACATTTGAGTGCAGTAAGACACGTCCCCTGTCTCACAATAAAAATATTATGGAACATTATATTTCCATACAGTAATGGTACTCTTATTTTACTAGGAGAAAGGTACAGTACTAATTTAATTGACTAACATAAAAGTCTCTCAAGTAAGATCAATACTTTATTTTCTCAACAGTTTTCATAAACGAGGATTTAATTCATCCTGTATTCCTTAGCCTTTGAGACAGAGATAAGGGGCAGGTCTGCTGACCATCCTGCTCTCTGTGGCACACACAAAACCTTTGGAGCAGCTTCATACTGTAAGCAACAGATCTCAACCTGGCTGCACATTAGAATCACCAGGGAAGCTTTGAAAAGACACCGATGCCCAAGCTCCTCCTCAGATCAATTAAATCAGAATCTCTGGGGTGGGTTTGGGATATTATTATGTTTTTAAAACTCCCAAAGTGATTCAAATGTGCCATCAGATTTTCCATCCATTGACTCAGACTCTAAATTTTAGGGGGCAGGACACAAGCTAAGATCTCGGATAGATGGTCTTACTTGGTGCCTACCCTGCATACCTGTTCTGGTTGTTAAGGGCAGAAATTCCCCACTCGGTGCCCACATTAAGCAGGGTTTTGTTTTTCTTTTTTGTTGTTGTTGCTGTTTGTTTGTTTGTTTGTTTGTTTGTTTGTTTTTTGGTGGTGGTATCTTTTTCCCCTCTGTACACTGTGGATCTTTATTGCCGTTGCTTCAATGCTTTTGAGTGCAGATCTCCCATTGACATCAGTGGGGGTGCTGCTCCTGGAATGAGTTTGGAATGCACAATTGAGAGCTCTTTGGTGCCATCAGAGAGAAAATTTTGCCCTGAGCTTTTTATACATGCCAGGATTTAGGTTTCTTTCTTCCTTTACTTTATTTTAATCTTGCATTCTCACATCTGTGCCTTGTGATTGTGAATTTTGACTTTGGAGTTGCTCCTTTACTTTCTCTAAACTTTGCACATGTTGTTCTTGTCTCTCTAGTTCTCGGAGAGGTCCTCTCAGGAGTGGTTTTTCCTCTGAGTCAGTAGATAGGAAGAAAGAAGTTGGTCCAGTTTCACTCCTGACCAGAGTCAGATCTTGGGCCAATGAGTCTCATGTTCCTGCTCAGTGTAATGAGCATACTGAATGAGAGAAATTTTTCAGTTCCTTTTGATAAAGAGACTAAATCTGGGCAGAGCCCTTTGAGTCTAATGACATTGGGTATATGATGTGTCATTGTCTATGGGGAAAACATTGTTTCATGAACTTTTTAGTAGAGGAGGGGGAAGCAGGGCACAGTTTTCTCGAAATTTCTCTAGATTTCTATGCAGAAACATCCATGGAAGTCCACTCCACAAGAGTCATAGTTCTGCATTCTTCCAACCTAACAACAGTGACACTACCCTATATTAACCAAGGTGGCAAAATGGATAATGGTGCTCTTTCTCCAGGGGCAACACCAGAATTCTATCATGTTACACTACACGATATGAAAACATATGGCTGAAATGATGGATCCACTCTTACAATATAAGGTCCAAATCTGGCAATCCAGGAGGGGACGGGCACCAATCCAGCTGCACAAATGGCTTTGAGTGTATGAGATCATGCAGTCTCTCAACTGGTCTGTAAAGTACTTATGATGGCATTAGGTTATATAGCATGGCACCAGTCCAGCCACTTTCTCAGGAAAAAGTAAAAGACAATTTTTGATGGCGAATATTTGGTTTTCATCACCCCCACTTTCCTTGGATAACTATTTTTTTGAATCCTTTAACCCAGAAAAATCCAGAAATTCATGATAGTTTTCATTATCATAAATCCAAATTGCTGATTTTTTTCTTTCTTAGAGGAAAATGGATGTTTTCATTTCGAATCACATTGCCCAGTTGATACTTTGCTCCAAACTCTTGTCATCAGAACTGATGGCAGATCAAGATGGGATCAAGCCCAGTGATGGGATCCCATAACACCTGCCAGAAGACTTTACTATGTGCAATGATTTTTTCCCCTCTCTTGGTGTAGTCATCTGGGGGGCTTGTGGTAAGACACTTGAAGAGATGGGAAAGCAGAACTCAGAACTTAGTTGAATACCTGTGTCTATTATCTTCAGGTGGGAATCATACATTAATAACGTTTGGTGTATTTCCTCCAAAAGAAATCTTGGAAAATGATTAGCATTAAAAGATTAATACAAGGCCTCCCTATTTTATTTATTATTTTTTACCTGCAACTAAAGGGGAAGAGGCTGTGTGACCAATTTCTTTGGGTTAGTAAATGCTGGACTTAGGCAGAAAATTGGTGAAGAATATTTCTGATAATAAAAGAAAAGGGAGCCAAATTGCTGGTGGTTTCTTATCTTCCATTCTGTAGTTCAGTGTTATTTGAAATAGAGAAAGATCTTTGAAAATTTGTGGATTTTTGCTATGAATTATTTAGCAAAACAAAGCAAAAAGACAGGTCCATTTCCTTTCATAAATTTGACGTATCCCTGCTCCCACGGCAAAAATGATCAAGCATTGTTAGAAATCCCGAAATGGGAAAATTTTAAATTCACATTTACATTTGGCCATAAAATTTTCTCATTGTCTCATTGGTTTTTGAAAATGGAAAGACAATAATAAAAGGTATGGAGAAAGAACCAACTTAAAAGAAATATATGGGGAATTTACCTCCAGGGTTACATTTTTTAAAAGGGCTTCAAAACAGGTATATGGCTTGTGAGTGAATATGCTACTGCACATTTTGGTGTGAGGAAAAGAGCAAGGCATGTACCTCAGAGGCAGCTCCTCCACTCAGTACACAGAACTATGCATAAACAGGGTATAAGAGGTTGTGAATGGTGAGAACCTGGACAAAGAGTTCACAGGGAGGTATCTAAGCCTACAGCAAATTCCCACAATATGCGGTGCTTGGCAGAGGCTGAACAGAGACATTTAAGTGGAGAGTGAGGGGTAAAAGTACAGCTACTTTTATACTGAAATAAATCAGATCCATTATGTAGGTGATCTGAACACTAATGCAAAAATGAGTCTGTGAGGGGCCCCTGAAACATTTACCCAAATGTTGCCTTCATCAGTGGCTTTCGTATCAACATGCTCAATGGGTTTAGAAGTCACATGATAAAAGAGAGGGAAAGAAGGAGGGGGAAATGAACATGAAGGAAGACACAAGCTCAAGTATAGATAGTACATAATTAAGAATAATAAATAATAAATACCCAAGAATGATAAGGTGAATATCTGAATAATGGGACAAAGAGACAAACTAAAGTAGTCCCTAACTTACAAATTGGTTAAGTGCCCAAATGGTCCCCAAGTCATATTCTGCTCTCTCTTCAGGTTACTTACATCAGGACTCCTCAAACTTTCCTACTGGCAAAGGAGAATGGATACTCTCCCTGGAGGCTCTGGTGGCATAGCCTGGAGCAATTCTATAAATCTGTTGTTTTATCTTCAAAAAGATTGAGAATTTTGTATTCTAATCCCCATTTTACCCATACTTATGAGTACATGTTTCCTTCAAGTCTAGATAGGTCAATATTTCCCATTAAGGATGCAGTTTGGCACATCCCTTAGTACACACTATTCCAGAGCACACATAGTCCAATTTGGAGAGGCAGTGATAAGAAAAGAAGAAATGAATTCTACTAGCAATGTTCATTGACCTACCCAGAGGACTGAATAAAAGAGACACCAACATCTTTGAGGAGCAAAGAACCCTGGGCTTCTATGAACATTTCATCACAGCTTCTGGGCCACCATAAGTATGACCCTGATGTGTTAAAGCAAACTGGTACAGGGAAAGGAAGACCATGAGAGTAGATCTAAGCACAGCAATGATGGGGTGAAATAGGGACAGATTACATTAACAGTCTGTATTTTAGATGGAATGCTTTCTCCCAATCTCCATTCTCAATACCACTCATTCTCACCCAAGACTTAGAAAACTCTAGTCTGCATCAGAATCACTTGAAGATCTTGTCAAATACAGATTCATAGGCCCCATTCCCAGGGTTTCTGGTACAGCAGGCATGGAATAAGACCAGAGACTCTGCATTGGACAGCATGTTCCCAGTGATGCTGATGCCACTGTCCTGTGGTCTACACTTGAAGAAGTGCTGATTTAAGCCATTCTTTGTTAACTGCCTCGGGAAAGGAATACACAAGGGAAATTTGAGAAGTAACTCTAAGAGCTGAATTTGAAACCTTAGGGTTTGGAGGAAATAAAGGGGCCACTTAACATAGACAAAGATTTGGAAAAATACTTGAAGGGACTCGAAGCAAGTCTTCCTTCTCTGGGGGGAATTGATTAGAGCTTAAAAGTTGATGAGGCCCCTGGGAAAAATGAGCCTGGATTCTAACACCCCTACCATGGAGTCTGGGTGTGGATATGGGGGGAAAACAGTTGATGGGATGTGACAGCATAGGGAACCGATGCCTCAGCCCCAAATAAAGACCTGAGAAGGTAGGAAGACCTGAGAAGATAGGGGTACATGGTGTTCCTGAGCCAGGAGTTGGCAAACTCTTTTTTAAAGGTTCAAATAGTAAATATTTTAGCCTTTGCATGCCATATGGACTCCACCACGACTACTCAGCTCTGCCATCAGCACAAAAGTAGCCACAGACAATGCATAAAAATGAATGTGGCTATGTTCCAATAAAACTTTATTTACACAAATAGGCAACAATACAGATTTGGCCTATGGGCTGAAATTTGGCACCTCTGGTCTAAGATGACAGAGCTTCAGATAGCCCGCAAGGGCTTCCTACATCCTAGCCTGTTCCAGGAGACCCAGAATCACACATGTGCTGGAGAGCAGCATGGCAGTTGGAGAGGATCTTGAGCAGCTTCTCTGAGATTCCAGAATCCAGCATGGGGAGAAGAGTGACTGAGGTAACCCCTGGCCACAAAGGAGCCTTGCCAAGGTGGAAAGATGCTAGTTCTTTATTTCCCACAGTGTTGCAGGACCAGGTAAGCTCCCAGGACAGTTACAACCCTCAGCAAAGGAGAGAAGGGGAAAGTGACTTCAAATTTATTATGTTTTCTTACCCTGCCAGAATGGAGACTCAAAATAGAAATCGATTTACTTTTAAAAGCCAGATTTATGTCCTATTCTTATGTTTGCAGGAATGAGCTATTTTACTTTTTTGTTAATTGGAAATGTTTTCTTTGAAATCTGCTGCACATTTTACACTTAGAGTACGTCACTAGCCACATTTCAAGTGCTCAATAACCACATGTGGCTAGAAGATACTATATTGGACCGTGCAGCTTTAGACACCAAGATCTTCCCTCCTTCCCCTCCTCAGAGCCATCAGACAAGCCCACCAGGCCTGCCTTGACTGGCCTTCAAATGAGTTAGAAAGATGGTTGTTATACAGAGAGCATACAGACTCCCAGCTGCTAGAGGTCTGAGAGGAGGATGAAGAAAAGAATTTTAAAAACCCCTCTTTCCAGGAGGTTTACAAGGAGGACAAAAGACCCTGTGGACAATCATTTGCATGGGAATTTGAATAATTAAAGTTAATATCTAGGTCTGTGTATATGGCCATTCTAGAAATACCTGCACCAGGGTTAATTTAAAAATCTAAAAGTAGCAACATTTCCCAACCATTACTCACTTCTAATAATTTTCAAGTAAAAGATGAATAGAGTAGTAAATCAATGTTATTAAAATAATTTACAATTCATCAAGATTAATAAGCAAATAGAATAATTTGATATTCACACATTTCTAAGAGAAATACCCATAATTTATATCTACATCACAGTGCATAGTTTATAATTCAATTACTGTCTATGGAGAAAACTTGGAGGTTGGATGGTTCACCCAGACATTAGTGTATTAGGTTAAATAATGGGATAGCTCGTAATGTAGAATGCATTGAGAGTTCTGCCGTATTTTGAATGATTTCACAAAGTCTTTGTGCTTCATCTCTAGCCCAGTGGGGTGGAAAGTTTAAGTAACATTCAGATATTAGATCCCTAGAATCTTACAAAACAAGCTAAATCTGGAAATATATAATCTAAGGTGCACTAAAGAGCCCCATTGTGTAGTTCTCCAGAACTGGGGGGACACTGCTGGTAACACTGCACCCTGAAGATAGCAGAACATTGCAGTTAGTACAGATAGTTACAGTTAGTACAGATTACTGCCTTTTAACTCATACCAAAAGAGGGAACGTATTGTTCATTGATTTTTGGGGAGATATGAAAATGATATTTTTAAAATCAGGTGAAAATATGCTGCTTAACATTTTAAGAAATTAAGTTCACAAGGTGACAATACTTTATCATGGGTTTCTGTTTGGGCAACATCTTGCCCGTCTCTCTTTATCAGTCTGGTCCTATAGAATACTGTGTGTGGCATTCATCACTTAACATTCTTTAGGAGCTACATTTGTAACATAAAAACAAACAGGTGAAAGTAACTTAAATAACACTTTATTTTCCTCAGTGTACAAAAAAAAGTCATTATTTCAACATATAAAATATTATTAATGAGATATTTTACATTCACATTTTCTATAGTAAGTCTTTGAAACCTAGAACATATCTCACTTACATTTGGAACATTTCAAGTGCCCCATAGCTACAGGTGGCTAGTGACTGCCATACTGGACAGCACTGCCTCTGACACCCTGTGATCACCAGAGAGTAATGAGAACAAGACCTGCTTTCTGCCAGACATGGCCAGAGCTCTCTTCCCCTTCAACCAGCACAAAGCTGCTTCACAAACTGATTTCAGTGCAGTCAGCAAATTTCACTGAATGGAGACTCTTACTATCACTGAATTAGACATGTGACATATGTGAAGACCCTGATTATTTCTACCCACAAAATAGGAATAATGCCTTGCTGTTAATGACAGCTAAGTGTCAAACAGCAAACCTTCAGCATGACACCTCCAGCTGATCACATGTTCTTTATCTCTTTTTTTTTAAAGGAAATTGAAATCTTTAAAAGCTTTCTTGAAATCACATTCTTTTGATTCTTAGATTTGATAAATAGCATATGTGTTGGGAGGTGGGAAGCAGAGGAGGAGAGATTCATGTTTTTACAGCTGATGTGTTGCCGAGGAAAAACTCCTAGAGAAAAATAGTGGGACGGTGGAGAAAGAGGAGTATCTTCCTGCAGTCCTATCTTGCCTAACTTGCTGGAGCCTTCCCCCTGTGTAAATATTCTGGCTAAAGTGATAGATATCCCCTCAGGTCACAAACTGCCAAATAGGATGATGACACTGACAGATGTGATTGAAATCTACTTTGAAAAATGTAAAATAAAAATATGGATTAGCCAGCATGTTAAGGGCTGTTTTCTTGTCCTTTCCCTTGGGGGAGGGGAGGTTACTCTCCCAAGGCAGCAGGCAGCTGGGCTTTGAAATGCTCACAATTCACAAGGTATGATTCTTAAAATGACTCCCATCAATGTATTCACAGCAAAAACAGTGACTTGCCAGGTTTTCTGAGAATTTCAAGGGAGTCAGTGTGTCTTTCTCTTCCTTCACAAAGAGAACAAAAGGTGCAAGCCATTTGGGCTAGCCTGTCTGGTTTTGAACCATACTGATTGATAATCTCACAAAACATCCCCAGAGGAAGTCAAGCGCATGGGTGTGTCTATACAACCTGAGCCAAAATGGACCAGACCGAAAATGTTTTGCCACCTGAACGAGCTGCTGGGCTGCCAAATTGGCTAGAGAAGGCACAGCCAGGACCAGTGGGAAGAGGCTGCTGGAAGTAATTTCCAGTTCATTATTTGGAAAGGGCTTCTAAAAACCAAGAGTCTCACCATGTATGGATTCTGGGAGAAGAGAGTTTTAAATCAACGGGTCCATCCAAGCAGAGATCAGTGGTCACTTCTCAGGCAAGCAACATTTGGGAAACTCCATATTCTGCAGTTCATTCCATCAATATTCATAGATATTCATTGAAAACTTCTATGTGCCCAGCACCGGGGTCACAGAAATAAAAAAGGTATGGTCTTCCTCCTCAAATAACTCTGAAGTTCATGATTCTATCCATGATTGGTGTCTAAAATCACAAGGTTAAATCTCAAATTGGGTGGATATGAAAGACTTTGGCCCCTTCTGGGCCCAGCACTCATCATAAGGCAACATACCCCAAACAGGCAAGGTAATGGATCAAAGCACAAGCAATAATACATGCCTTGGGATATGCCAGCCTGCCTAGGATCTTTCCCTTGCCTCAGTTTATCTTTCAAGTGCCAGGTAGGGCCCGACCTCCCTCAGAGTTCCTTCTTTGACAACCCAGTGAGCTCTCTCTTCTTGGCAATCCTCTCTCACATACAATCAACATCATTACATTCTAGTAATTTCATGCATGTTTGTCCTCTTAATAAGATTATAAAGTTCTTAGAATTCAGGAGCAAGCATAGTCTGTAGTTTCTGTATCTTTAAGTATGGCAGCTTGAGGTTTTTTGTATGAATGGTGAAAAAATATTTACTGAATGAGTTGAAAATTTAAGAGCATTAAGAATATTGACAAATCAAGTGTATTAAATAAATGACATCAAACAAGAAAATTACTTCCTGGTGTTTAGAAAACTAGAGTATATATGGGCAGACATGGGGGAGGACACAGAAATGCAGGGATCCATGCTATAGGAATTCAAATACTTGTTGAATTACTAAACCAGTTAATATTTGAAATTCAATATATACATAAGTTAATTGCCATTAGGAATTTTGGGTTTTGGTTGCATATGCTTAATATATAGGGTTAATATATAGGGTTTTACTGGATAATTTGATTTAGAAAACCTTGTCCCAATTATGTTCTCTTTCCTAACAGAGTTGTTCCCATTGTTTTTTATTGATTTAGATATAAAATTAACTCAAAACTCTCTTCACAGTGTCTAAGTGTTTCTTTCAGGTAACGTTTTTCAAAAACATGGGCCAATCCAACCCCAATGCAAAGACCACCCAAAGCTTTCTCTTTGAAAAAGGCTTAGCCCCTCGCAGTCCCAACTGAGAGTTACCTTCAACTGATATATTTCAATCTGCCCTGACTTTCTACAAATTCAATGCATGGTATAATTTCCATTAAAAAAAAAAAAAAAGAAACCTCATGAAAAATGTTATGTTTCATTTTATATGTGTAGGAAAGACACTAAAGGTTGATTACTATTGCATTTTAGCTCCTAGAGAAGCACAGTATGATTTGTCTAGAAATGTTTTAAAGAACTAAGGATTTTTAAAACATTCTTCTCATTTAAAAATATAATGATTGGGGTCAAGTTATTTGTTTGTGCTATAGAAGATGGAGATGAAGAAATGTAGTCAACTAAAACTCCCAAATCTGAGTGTAGTAATTTTCTCTGTCTGATGAAGACCAGTTCAGAGCAAATTTCAAGTAACATAGTGAACAGAAATAACATCTACTTCCTTTTATTTATCTTCTTTCCTTATGGAGGTATTCATGTCAATTATGTAAAAGAAACTTGGGAAAAGGAAACAGATGAGTAGATCATGAGTAGCCAAGTATCAAGTTACCGGTTAGGCATCTATAAGAACCTTCCTAAAATGGCTGAGAGGAAGGTAAGGAAATGACCACATCCATGGCCAGTCTCACCTCTCAAAATGTAAGCCTCAGGAGGAAAAAATGTAGACAATAGATCCAGCTTTGCAAGCTTGGGGTACTGAGGTTAGGCTTATTTAATATTCATATTACAAGGCTTTTGGGTCTCAGTGTGCCTATCAGGAGAATATTTCTTCCATATTCAGGCTATACCACCTTGGAACTCTCTGAGACCTCCAGGAATATTTACACAGCCCAGTGGTCCATGTCCTGATTATTATCTTCATCTGAGAAGAAAAGCTAAAATCTTGCTCAGTCACCCCCAAAGAGCCCAGTCCCCTTTAGCTCTTGTTCTTCACACTCAGTGTTTACCTTACCTCCAGCTAGACAATCTGCAGTGATCTCAACAGACATTGCCTCTGACACCTGGAGATCAGCAGCCCCTGAATAAAGGAGCCTTAGTGACCTGGGAGCTTTGTGACCATCACTGGCCTAGCAGCTCTTTCTCAAGGTTCAAGGGATGTGAGGTTGAAAATCTCTATCCTGTGAGATCAGTCATGCCATCTTATGCCTAGGCTCCTTTGTTAAAGCCCTTTAGTCATACACCTCTTTCTGTTTACACACACACAAATACACACACACACACACACACACACACACAAAGCATGGCCCCTTTTGTTGAGGCATTATCATCATCATCATATTTATTGAATAATTACTTTACTATGTTAAAGGTTTCACTGTTAATAAGTCATATAATTTTCAAACAATGCTTTGTAGTGAATTCTACTATCCACTCCATTTTATAGATGACAAAACCAAGGTACACAAAGGGTAAACAATTTTCCCAGTGTCACACATCTGGGAAGTATACAGCTAGGGCCTGAACCAAATGGTCTGACTCTAGAATCCATGCTTTGGATGGATTCTGTGCCCGATACTACCTAACAATACTGACTTCGACACCCCAACCAGAGAGAGGAAGAAGCTACAAAACCCACAAAACCCATGGTGACCTAGTGACACACTCTAGGTAATGGAGAGATGGTGAGAAATCAGTTCCTGCAGCATTCATGTGAATTACCTCTGTAATAGGCAACATTTAGTGACTTGGTCTGTGTTTGGGGCAAAGGTCTGGCAAAGAATATTCAGAGGACTCTGCTTCTCTAGAATCTCTCTGGATGAGCTCCAGTGAGCTTGGTGTCCCAAGCCACAGAAATGTTTCTCATCCATTCTCCACACTAGCAGTCAGCGCTGCCTCCTTTCTGAGTCTTCTCTTGCCTTTGCAAAGGAGCCGGCTCTGGCTTTACATTTCCAGCTAAGAGCCTGCTCTCATTTTAGCCTGATGCTAAACATCTTCTATATCTAGTATTTATTCATCAGATGTAAGACCGCTTGAAACCATTCTGGGCAAACTGTGGGAGTCCGGAGCATGGTTGAAGACCGTATTGAATATAACAATGAATCATTTCTACAATACCTACTGGTTACAGAGAGTGTATTTTTGGGTTGAAGCTTGTGTGTTTTCTGTGCCATCTTGTAATTAAAGTGAAAAGTAAATATCCAGTTCCAAAGTGTGAATGGACTAAAAGTTATTGTAATGTTTCCCCAGAAGACAAAGGGAGTACTAGAACTACCCTGTTTCCATCCCCTCCTTCCCTCCAAAGAGAACAGGATATGCCATTTTGTAAGAAACCATCTGATTCATCTTGAACCTCAGTGAATCCAAAGTTTAATTCTTGGTGACATTTCTGATGGTGCATCATATTTTTGTAAAAATAAAATCCCTTTGATTAAAATTTCACACCTAGCTGAGGACCATGAAACACTGATTACCTGGTCCAGTCCTAGTCTGGCATTGCCAAAAGGTTTATAAACCTCAGCACAACTTGAGGGGAACTTGGCCTAGGCTTCAAGTTAATGGAATCAGTCAGAGCCCAAGGCATTTGCCAGGTGGCCTGTTCCCCGGCCTGTGTCAGCAGCTCTAAATTAGGCACATGCTCTTTAAACCCAGCCATGAAAATGATTGGCCAATAGAGCCAGAGCCCAAAGGAAATGCAAGCAGGCTGACCGTGACTGAGACCAAGGGCATGCAAGAAGTTCAGTGTTCCTCTCGTTTGTCATCCTCCATGGGTCTGAGGGCAGAAAGCAAAGCTTATTTTCTGAAAGCAGATGCTCAAGTTCCAGGGACATTGAAAGAAATAGAAAGGATTGCAAATGCCCAGATTTGCAAATGTTGGTGTTATGGTGTAGAGGCAAGGGCAATCTTCAGTCTAATGATATTACAAAAGTGTTCGTAAAGCCTCAGGCTTAAACATCTCTAGTGCCATAACTAGCTGCTGCTTTAAAAAGGACATTAGGTTTACATTTGCATCTCTGAGATAAAGATTTTATGTCAGCAGTTCAGCCCTCTGGACAGCATAAAATCATAAGAAATGACGTCTGGGTTATACCAGTTGTCCACAAGTCCAGGGTTTGGTCTTTGATGACAGTCTGCGATGTGGGCCCTGTGTGACCTCACCCACCAAGGTTAGGGGAGATGTGTTTAAAACATTGTCTGTTAAGTTTAAACCCTTCTTAAAGTCATTCATGTTCTCAACTTGTATAACCTTTGGTATGCTATCTACATGTTATATAAAATAGTATTTTCTCATGTGTATTCTTGAACACTTGCTGGTTTCAAGGAGGTTCATTAGTTCTCTAATTACTAAAGTTGGTGAACGAGTTCTATGATCACCTCTTTTGATTAGATAGATTTTAATCATAGCCAAGCTCAGACTCTGGTGGCAAGGTGGAAGATGAATTGATGCGTGTCAAGACTAAAAGCAGGAGACCAGGAAAGATAACCTAGAAACAGCTCAGGAAAAGAATGGAGACAAGCTGAACTGGAGGAGTAGCAAGAGGGTGGGAGAAGAGGGGGTGAGGCAAGTGATATTAGAGCCCCCAAATCATCACAATTCATCTTATAACCTCAGAGTTAGAGTCAAAATGTTCTGAGACCCTTTAGAACTATTTAGAGCTCCCTAGGAGAAATAATGAGTGTTGAGAAAGAAGTAATGAGAGGAAGCAATGGGTGGAATCTGGGGCAGAAGGCCTGTTAGGAAAAAATCTAGAATGTAGCAAAGTCATTTAAAAGAATGCAGTAGGAGAGCACACCAAATGGAAGGGGTTCATTTAAAAATATTTGGAAGATTTTGATCAGAACAAAAGATACAGCAAAAAGAGGGATAGAGGCAGTATAGACCAAAAGGCATGAAATGGTAGAGAGGACGGAGGGTCGAGGCTAGACCAATTTTGGAAAATAAGCACTAGATGCTATAGCAAGGCACTGACGGGGGCCCTGAGAATTAGGGACACATAAGACCACCTGACAGATGCATGGAGGTGTGACCCACACAAATCCCAGAAAGGAACAGAAGAAGCAAAAAAAAAAAAAAAAAAAAAAAAAAAAAGCAACTGATGACTTTAAAATTAGAAAAACTAAATTTGGGCTTATTATGCCCAAGAGGAATATAGCCTGATGCACAATTTATGCAAATTGATAAAGCTGATTACACAAATTAGCCAAGGCTTTGGCTTGTTTTTTCTCTGGTCAATAGATCCCCCCCCCCTTTTTTTTTTCAAATTCAGTCTATCACTATTGGCGTTTCCAACAAACCCTCTTGTTAGTTGTGATGGCCAATTACTTGAAAACACTAAGTGCAAATAATTTCTTATTTCAAGCTCTAGGCCTGAACTTGTAGGATGCTGACAGAGCAGAATAGATTAGAATGGTTGGTTTTCCTATGGTAGTGACATAGTTCATTTAACACATGCATGACCATCCCTAACGACATGTTCCATTGAGATAATCCTTACCCAAACCCCACTCAAATTTCACTGCACAGCATGAAGCACATTATTTGTGAAATATTATTAATATGCATCTCAGCCAATCCTCAGAGCCACCGTAGGAAGTGGAATCTATCATCATCATCCAGATGAGGGAAACTGAGTTACAGTGATAAATAAATAGTGACAAATAACCTTCCCGAGAGCACAGAATCAATAGGCAGTGGAAACAGGACTCAAATCCGAGTCAAATAAGGCTTACCACTTAAAGTAGTCCCCTCAGCTCAGGGAGTAGAGCCCACAAAGCTGAATTTTCTGGTTTAAGTGTTCATCCTTGTGTGGGAGGTTTTTGAGAGTAAAAGCACACTGCAGGGTGGAAAGGAGGGCTCCCTGCAAGGTTCCTGGCAGGGGTAGTGTGGGGTAGTAGTTAGGACCACAGGGTTAGAAGTTCTTCCACTTTGCAGCTATATCCATCTACACCTAGTAATGTGGAGTTACTGCCTGTAAACCTCGATATTCTCTTCCATACAATGAGGATACTATATTGCAGTCAGTAAACCATCACTGCTAGGACAGTCTTAGTGACAGACAGAGCAGTATGCTATTTAACAGAACACTCCTGTGGCACTGATGTAGCAGTCACCAGTCTGTGAGGTAAGTAGTATCACCAGCTCTGATGTACAGGGTGAGGGGAAGGGGAAGGGGAAGGGAGGCTACAGAGCCGGAGAAGGGGGAGCGGGACTCACCCTCCATCGGCAGGGACTATGCTCAGCGCTCCGCTCCCCCATCACAGCCTCCAACTACAGATCTCCGCTCTCTCTTCCCTGCTTTGTCTGGTTTCCACGTGAACTTAAGTGACTACTGGATGCCAATCTATTCTCCAGAAAAGCACAGCCAAATGCAAATAAAATAGAAGGCACATTGTCAATGATCACGATTCTAGCAACAAACAGAAACATGTGCTTGAAGAGACTTAAGGAGATAAACATCCCCAAATAGAGAGCCCTGATCTCCCGTGACTCATTTTATTCAACTTTCGTCTCTTACATTTAGCGTTCTCTTTGATGAGGCATACCATGTCTCATGAATGAAAAAGGATAAAGTAACAAGGAAAGGAAATCTTGTCTGAAAAAAGAGAGCTCTGTTTTGTTCAAGACCTGCCTGCATGCTAGCTGTGGGCTTTGATGGCTTAATAGGACCTCCCCACAGCCAAAGGACAGCCAAAGGACAAAGGAGCTGTCCGTCAATGTACCAGAACTAGTATTGCCACCAAGGTACAGATTTAATTTCTCCTGTTTGGTGACATGTGACTGATGATGAGGTCACCGGGGCAAGGCAGAAAAGTTCGGAGAAAAAACGAAAACCCCAGGTTTTAGCAAGAGATTTAAATAAGAATGAGCTTCCTTGTTAGTGGGTTTTTCTTCACTAAGCATTCTCAAGTCATTTATTAAAGCATTTTTAGAAATCCACCTAGTAAATAGAGATCACTTATTGCACCTCCCTGTCACTGTTCTTAGTAGTGGCAATTTGTCCAAGGAAACAATTGGCAACATTTGGGACATATTGTTAGATCAGAGAAAACATGAGAAAAATATAATACTGCCTATGTGAAATATAAAGAGGAATCATTGAAAATCACTGTAGTAAGAGAAGTAAAGAAAACTCTCAAGAGAAAAGCAAAAGCCTTGATAAGAATTTATGTCCATGCAATGAGAGAAGAGCTGAGATAAGTAGAAGTAGAAACAAAATTATAGCTTTGGCAAAAAAGTAAAGCCCAGGAACTGTATGTTAATATTATAAGGACAATGGCTTTACTTCCTCTTAACTATTGGGCGGGAACAATATAACACTTGGAGTAACTTTGAGATCTCAAAGAGTTCGTAAGAAAGGCAACTCAAACTATGAGGAGTTGTAAATCCTAAATTACTAAGGTGGAAAATTAGTTGAAAAATTGATCAGCAGTTCACTGGGATATTTGCTCACCCTTAGCAGTTCACTGGGTAAGTATAGAAAAGGACATAAATTCCAGGTATCACCAAGAGAACAGATCCACAAATGCAAGAATTGTCTCACTCACCTTCTTGCTAAGCATTTCCCGGCCTTCCCCCACCCCCACCCCCGCCCATACTATACTGCCAAATTTAAAATCCTATAAAAAGTTTGTCCCTCCAAGCTTTAGAGAAAGATGGTAGGCCAGGCAATCCTGGGAGATTATCTCAAGATTTCTCCTGAAATTTCAAAGGTGGATCCACTGAAACAAATCACCAGCGTGGCATTTGGAAGGCTCTTTCTGTTCATTTTCTTTCCCCATACTTTCCAGTTTTTAGTACCCACACCACTCTCAGTAAAGCGACAGGGACTTCCATATCACTGAATCCAGCGGGCTCTTTTCTTCAGTAATAATCAACAATGTGGACCCTTGGAAGCATCACTTCCCTTGAATTCCATGACAACATGCTCTCCTGATTTTCTTCCTAGCTATCTAGACACTTCTCAATGATATCTTCCAATCTTCTTTTGTCCAAATGTGTGTTTCAGAGGTTCTGAAGAGTTGTTTCTAGAGCTGTTTGCCATCTCACTCCCAGTTTTCTTCCTGGGGGAATCTACTGATATTCATGGTTTCAGTTATTCTCTACAGACCTGTGACTCTAACTTCTATCTCTAGCCCAGATGTCTTCCAGTCTCTGCTGTGACATCTCAAAGCACTCATTATAAGCATGTCTGAGGCAAAACTCATGGTCTGATCCCTCATCCTTAACCTTGTTCCCATATTTCTGATCTCAGGCAGTAACATCTCCATCTAGATAGCTGCACAGACTATAAACATGCCTCTTCCTTGTTATCCATCTACTTTTTCTAAATGTTACTGTGGTTTTTCTCTTCTCTGTCCCCACTGCCACAACCCTCATCTTAGCTTCTTTCACATCTCACCTGGCATATCTTCCTCACTGATCACCCCATATGGTCCCTTACCCACCTCTCATTCATTCTACCCTAGCAGCCAGGGCTATTTTATGCAGATGAAATCAGATGTCTACCCTTTTACTGAAAGTTCTTTAAACATTTTCATGTCTCTGAGGAAAACATGCCAGTCTCTAACATGGTCTATATACAAAGGCCTGCAAAATCAGGACAGGTATCACCTTTACTACATTCCCCTTGACCTCTTGACTTCTTGCTTTAACCATGCTTGCCTTTTTCTTGACCTGGTCAACTCCTGAAAATGTTTGCCTTTTCTCACGTCCTCCAAAGTGTATGCTCCTACTTGCCTCGGGGGCTTTGTGCATGCCTTGGCCTTTTTACCTACTTATTCTTCAGAGATCAATGCCACGTTTTATCCTCAGTGGAGTCTGTGACCTCTCCTCCAATTCTCCTTCTGGATGATTATGTAGCCCCTGAACTTCTTTTTCCTCAGGGCTAAGGGTGAACAGTAAGTCTGGTTTCAAATGTAGCCTTTAATTTACACCAGATACCATTCTGATTGATTCACCCCGTTGCTGTAGTATGCACTGAGGTAAATAGGCCCGTGTATCAATTGAAAGAGGTAAACTGCAAATTCTAGATAGAATAAAAATCTGAATATGAAAAATAGCACATCAACATTTAGAAGAAAATATGAGAGCATTTAGTTGCAATGTGGTATAAGGGGTATTTCTTTAAGCAGAATGAAAAATACAAAAAAAAAAAAAAGAATGAAAAATACATGAATCCTAAAGGAAAAAATCCATATGTTTTTACTATGTTAAAAGTTGTTAAATGCTGCCCAATGAAAGTCATTATATACAAAACAAACAAAAAGCAATGGACTGTTAACACACACATACAAACACACACATGATCTAAATAGGAAAGCATCAGTATTTAAAATATACGAAAACACTTTCATAAATCAATAAGAAAAACACAAACAAGTCAATTGAAAAATGGACCGAGAACATCAATAGGAAACTCATGAGAAGAAATCTAAATGGTTAGTAAAAAGAGGAGGATCTAGTCACTCTCATTAAAATGAAGTGTTCACTTCTCCCATCTATTGGCAGAATTTTTTACAAAACATTTATTTATTTATTTATTTATTTATTTATTTATTTATTTATTTATTTATTTGAGAGAGAGAGAGAGTACAAGTAGTGGGAGCACAGAGTAAGAAGCAGACTTCCCCCTGAGAAGGGAGCCTGACATGGGGCTCACAGGGCTCAATCCGAGTACCCTGGGATTGGGATCATGACCTGAGCCAAAGGCAGACACTTAACCGACTGAGCCAAGGCACCCCTATCAGCAGAATTTTTAAGTCTGACTTTACCAGGTGTTGACCAGATAATGGAAAATACAAACTATCCCAAACCACAAATGGAGGTATAAATCTATTGAATCACTTTGGAGATTAGTCTAGCAATGATTATCTGCAATCTGGAAATTGTAGATTCTTGAAATCAATTGCAAATGTGCAGAACAAAAAGTTCATGGAATCATTGTTTCTAAAACTTAAAGGTAAATAATCTAAAATGTCTATCATTAAAGTACAAGCTTATTAAGTTAGAATATATGTATATAACAAAGTACGATACAGCAGTTAAAATACAATAATACCTATAATATGTATGAATATGGGTAAATCAATGGAAAACATAATGTGGGGTAGAAAATAGAAACTGCAGTTTCATATTTATGCAAAATACTATATCATATGATAAATATATAATGTCTGATTTAAATAGAACTCATGGATGTGAAAAATAAACATAGCATCCATGGTTGTGCTGCCTCTGAGATTAAGGAAGATTACAATGTCCTAGTACATAAAAAAGACTCAACTGAACCTGTTTTGCCTTCATTCTTTCATCAAATGGAAAAGATCTGAAGCAAAGGTAACAGGTCATTAAAATATGTTAGTCCCATAAGGTGATATGGTGATACTTAAAGTATTGTTCTCTATAGTTTTCTATATTTTAAAAATATTTGATTCTATTGTTCAAGGAGGCACTTATCAGGTACCAATTGTATACTCAGTACAGTGCCAAATAAAGAACAAATAAAAAAAAAGAAAGAAGGCAGGCAAGAAGGACGGAAGGAAGCAAGGAAGGAAGGGAGGACAGACAAACATAGTTTCAGGTCCCTGTCCCCAGGAGTGTCCTGCAAGGTTACAAAGGATGATACCTGTGCATAAAGAGCTCCATCGTCAACAGAAACAAAAATGAAAACCCAGTCCTCATCTTCAAAGAACACTCACTCCAGGGGGAAAAAATGACTTGGTGGTGTGTCTATGTGACAGGTGCCCAAAAACTTCCATTCCTAGTAAACCAGG